>NW_006408616.1:8179413-8214553 GCF_000296735.1 Chrysochloris asiatica
ATTTTGTTCACTTTCCCCTTGATGCTCTGTTACACAGCCTATAGTCTATTGATTAATTAAATGAAAGTCTGTTTAAGTAACTTGAAACATCAGTTACATAAAAGGCAACCCAAAACATTTGAATCAACTCAAGGATCATGATTTTCATACTGCACTGTGCTCACTGACACGGACTCTGGGGTTCCAGCCTGGTGTGTGAATCTGCCAGGACCGAGTAAGACATTTCAGTCTCACTGTACTCGTGTAGCGCAGTCCTATGGTCTGCTGTCTATGAACCCAAATCAATCACCATCACCAAAATCAACCCATATCTCTACTGTGCCACTCTGAAGTTTCATCTAAGCTATTTTTTGTCCACAAGCAGATCTAGCAATTGAAGAGGTCTCCTGTACCTATGGAATTTTATTCCCCTTTTAATAAAAGGAAGCTGCACTACATCAAGAGATGAGATAAAAAATTTAAATGTAGAACTCAGCAAAATGTTTACAAAAAAAACCCCAGCCACAAACCCATGAAGATAATGAAGATAAGTAACTGCTTACTTTCCTTACAGGTCATAAATTCCCCAGCAGAGTTAAAGAAAAAGACCACAGTAACTGCATTTGATATAATACCTGTTTTCCAGAATCTGTGTCCAAAGAAGCAAATGAAGAAACCAAGCAAGGCAGAAAGAGTGAAGAACACTTTGGTAGACACTGTTCCTAAAAAAACAGTTAAAATTTAGTGGGTAACATACAATTTGATGCTTTGTATTTAATTAATTGATAATAGCTCCATGGGGGAAAAAGCAAACTGACAATGATTTACTCCATACATGCAGACACACACACACATATATGTTACAAGTATTTTTAAATATCTTTGCCACCACTAATGAATATTAACTGAATCTACATAATGAATGTCAATGACTGCTACTATAAAAAAAAGAGAAACCAAACAATGCAATGCTTTCTCACAGAGATATAAGGAGCCCTTGTGGCACAGTGGATTAAGTGCTGAGTTGTTAATGAAAGGTCACTGGTTCAAATGCACCAGCTGCTCCTAGAGAGAAAGATGAGGCAATCTGCTTCTATAAAGATTTATAACCTCAGAAACCCTATGGAGCTGTTCTACTCTGTCTTAATGTTGTTTTTGTTAAGTGCTGTGAAGTCATTTCGACCCTATAAAGGGTTTCCGAGGAGCAGCTGATTGGTTTGAACCACTGGCCTTGTGGTTAGCAGTCCAGTGCTTATCCTTCAGGGTAAGCTGTGGAACTGTCTCCACAGCAGTGGATTTGGTTTTGGTTTTGACAGAGGTATAATAAACGACTTAAGATATATTCTCACAGAGAGAGGGTAGGGAAGAAAGGGGGAAAGAGGAAGGAAGGAGGCAGGGAGAAAGACAACCTACCTAAGTCAAATAATTCTGTTTCTTCAATAAATAAACTACCAGGAAAATAAAGAGGGGGTGAGAGGTGGATAGAAAATCAAAAAGATTTATGAGACATACCAACTAAATGCAGTGTGTGAACTGATCTGAAATCTGATTCAAACAAGTAAGCTGTCAAAAACTATTGAGACCACTGAAGAGTCCTACTGCCTGGAAATGTGAAGCTGCTAAGGAGTTATTTTCACAATATGTTAAGTATGTTAATATCACTATGGTTACACTAGGAGGAAAAACAGAGCTTATCTTTAAGATACACAACTAATAAACTGATGTGAGTAAAATGATGTTAGGGGTTTGCTTTAAAATAATGCAGTAATAAAACCACACAGGTACAAATTACTTAATATGTTACAATCTTAGCAATTATATGTATTGTCTTGAGGGGAAAAGTTGCATTGTAACTAATAATAAAGCACAACAATTATATGCTTCATATTACCAAAGAATTCCTAATTCCATGACTTTCAATAGGCACAAACTTAAATATAATAACATTAACCAACATGGAAATCAACCCATTGCTGCCCCGTCAATTCCAGCTCACAGCAATCTGGTAGCAACTGCCCCTAGGGTTTCTAATACTGTAAATCTTTACAGAAGCAGACTGCCCATCTTTCTACCACAGAGCAGCTAGCAGTCAAACCACCAAACATTCAGCTAGCAGTGGACTGCTTACCTATTGCGGAACCAGGGCTTCTAATAAGTAGCATTACTATTCAAAAATACTAAGAGCAGAACCTGCTCATTAATTTGTCACCTTTATAACTCCTTAGGGAAAAGCACCTGTATAATCTCACATGAAAAGTGTTAAGAAACCTGCTAAAAATCAAAGTAAGTCAAAAGGCTTAAAAGAGTTTAGAAGGAGATACCATGAAGGCACATGAGGGGGCTTCAAAAAATTTGTTGAAAAATTCAATGAGAAGATATGGAATTTTTCCACAAATTTTTTAAAATTTCCTGCATACATTTAAATAAGACACTCAGAAGACAAGCATTTGTAAGCCATAATACACATACACCTATACATGACTCTTGTGACAATGAAGAGACCAAAAGAAAGATTAGGCACAAGATTAAAATTCCTTATTCTACTTATTTCAGACCTGTGGTGGGTTCATTCAATGATTCAATCTTTACATCCTAAATATGGAGTTCACTGTAATAATTCTTTTCAAATGAAAATCTGGTGGAAGTTTCTAGCAAGTACGAGTATAATCACCAAAATGGCAAGGTCTTCCAACCCAATAAAAATTGTTATGAGGGAAGATATGCTATCTGGTTTGTTCACTGCTATATCACCAGCAAATATAAAAGAGAATGAAATAATGTTGAGGCCTGAAAGATATTTGTTGAATGAATAAATGAAAAATAGATCAAAGCATTTTAAAATATTTTAAGTTCTTTATTAGTTGCTATAGATCTAGAAAGCCAAGAAATTTTTTATCCAAGTTCAAATATGTATACTTACCAAGAGAAGAACAATTCCCCTCAATTGCATTGAAGTTGCAAGCATATGTGTGAGCAGGAACATAAGCAGCAGATGTATTTAGAAGCGGGTCCCAAACAATGACATTATAGATTACACCTTGTACCGGGAGAGAGGAGAAGTAAACACTTGTCTTATCATTAGCTGTTAAGGTAACCACCTAAAGCCAAAAATAATGCAAGATGAGTGATTAAAAACAAAAAAGCTATTCTGTTTTAATTTCATGTAGTTTAATTACACTTCTTGTTTAAAATATGTACTGACACATTGAGCTTTTTCAAAGACCCATCCCACACAGTTTGTGTGCTCTGATACGAACACGTTTTTACACCAAGTGCTTCTAAAGTTTTTGGACAGTGTCAAATGTTAGTAAGTCAATGTGATGGATATAAGGTGAAATGCTAGTTAGGAAAAGAAATGTGTTTTCTCATCTGCTACCTTGAAGCAGAATAAAGACAAGAACCAGGCTTATCTTGTTCGTTATTCTTTGCCCAGCACAGCACAATGCCTGGCACAGAGGAAGTATTCAATAAATGCTAGCCATTTTTACTGTCTATGGAACTGATACAGACAGTTTGCTAGCGTCTCCAACAGAGTATAACCTATTTTTTTTATAATAGAGTATACACTATTTTTTTCTAATGGTCTCTGAAATAAGAAAATATTACATATGCTTGTGTTATATAGCAGTCCTTAACTTCCCATTTAAAGGTTTTATTCAGATAGGTAATACATATACAGAAGGAAACAGATGGCTTATATAACCATAATACATAGTTCGTACTAATATTAAGTAAGGAGCTCTGGTAGTGTAGTGGTTATGAATAGGTCTGCAAACCTCAGCAGTTCAAAACTACCAGCTGTTCTGCAAGGGAAAGATGAGGTTATCTACTCCCATAAAGATTTAGAGCCTCGGGAACCCTGTACAGGGTCGCTTTGAGTTGGAACTGACTCCACAGCACACTACTACCACCACCACCACTAATATTAAGTGAGAAAATAAACCATCAGAAATTCAAGAATTTCTAGGAGACTGCCACAGTTCCAAAATAATCATCAGAACCATTTTGAAGTTATTAATATCATAGCATTTCACTTTTAAATACTTCAGTGAGCACGTCCTAAAACAGTGTTGGTCAAATTTAATGTGCCTGTGAGTTACTGGGAGATCTTGTTAAAACGCAGACTTTGATTTTGTAGGTTAGATATAATACCTGAAATTCTGCTTTTATAACAAATTCCCAGATAATGCCAATGCTATTCACCCACTACCACACTTTGGGTGGTGGTGTTATGTGCTGTCAAGTCAGTTCCAACTCACAGCGACCCTGTATAAGGTTTCCAAGTGGAGTCTTGGTGCGGCGCTGTAGGATAAGCACTAGACCTCAAGGTCTGTTTCAACTGCAAGGTTGGCAATTCGAACTCACCAGCTGCTCCTCGGAAACCTTATAAAGGGTTGCTATGAGTTGGAAACAACTTGACAGCACTTAACAACAACATAGGATTTCCAAGGAGCAGCAGGTGGGCTTGAATGATCTACCTTGCAGTGAGCAGTCCATTGCTTATCCTATAGCACCACACCACGATTCCCCACACTTTGAGTAGCACATACTAAATATTTGTTGTTGTGTGCCATCACATCAGTTCCAACCTACAGCAACCCGAGGAGTGGCTGGTGAACTTGAACTGCTGCTGACCTTGTAGTTCAAACCGACTTTGCAGTCTAATGCATTAACTCACAGTGCCACACCAGGGCTCCATACTAAATATAATGATATTCTAATATAATGATATTCTAATATATAACACAAGGAACTCTGGTAGCATAGTGGTTACGAATCGGGCTGCGAACCTTAAGGTCAGCGGTTCGAAACTACCGCTGCTCCGCGAGAGAAAGATCAGGCTTTCTACTCCTGTAAAGAATTTACACCCTCGGAAACCCTGTACAGGGTCGCTATGGGTCAGAACCGACTCGACGGCACTTAACAACAACAACAATATATATAACACAATGCCTTGGCTTATGTAAGAAAGTTAACAGTGATTTCTTATTATCTATTTACTTTGCAGTTCATATTCAAATTTTCCCGAGTGTCTTGTTATAAGTTTTTAAGCATGTTCTTAACCAAGAGCTAACCGAGTTTCATGCTTGCTGTTTATCTTCAGTCTCTGTTAATCTGAAACAGAATTTCCCATCACCCTCTTCTACCTACCCACAAGCAACACAATGACTTTTAAAAGAGTAAGTCAGATGTCTTACAGAATATTCCATGATTGAAAAGTGTTTTTAAATTGTATTCAAAGTGTCTAACCTGTTCCTTTATCACCTGTATTTATATAAAGGAACTCCAACGGACTGAATTCAGGTCAAACATTTTTTGTAAAAAAACTCCATAGGTGACAGTGGTTATTATTCATATTGCATTACACAATAAGCAGGTAATACATACTGATCCATTGTATCAGTTAAGTGAACTTGGATGACTCAGTTAAGATGAATACTGTCAGATCACTTGATTCTAAAGGTAGTTTTCCATGGTTATTAGCTACTACTAAAACTCACTGCCATCATGTTGACTGTAACTTATAGCAGATTTTGACTCAACCCTGTATTAAGGTTTCTGAGACTGTACATCTTACGGAGCAGACAGCCTCATCTTGAGGTTTGAACAGTTGGCGTAGCTTTCAACATCAATGCAACACGTAAGCCACCACAGTACAACAAACTGTCAGACATACGGGGTACTAGATAGCAGACATGTGTTAGTTCTAATGCAGGGAAAAGAAATACAGTATATGGGGGAAGTTAGCATAACATGACCAAGGTAAAGGAAGACACTGAGAAATACCCAAGAATAAGGTCAGTGGAAACCCTATACATGATCGCTATGAGTCGGAACTAACTCAATGGCACTTAACTACAACAACAGTAAATGCTACAACATACACACCATTCTGCAACAACAATAACAACCCAGAATCTGTGAGTGCTTACACAGATATATATTTTTGCTATATAGGTATGGGAGTATATGGTGGTGGTAGTGGTTATGTGCCGTGGAGTCGGTTCTGACTCATAGCGACCCTGTACAGGGTTTCCAAGGCTGTAAATCTTTACAGGAGCAGAAAGCCTCATCTTTCATGGGAGTATATACATGTGCATACATGGATATGTTGATGACGTACCCTGGGGTCGGTTCTGACTCATAGCGACCCTGCATAGGCTTTCTGAGGCTGTAAATCTTTACAGGAGCAGAAAGCCTCATCTTTCTCCCAAGGAACTCCCAAGGTAATTCCAAACTGCTGATGTTGAGGTTAGCAACCCGACACGAAACCACTACACTACCAGAGCTCCTTATATATAGGTATAGTTGTGGGTATTTGTATATACATATTTGTATGTGCTCAATATCTATTCATATATATAAAAGAGCACATAGAAGTTGCAGTTATGGAAACTTATTAAGCATATTCAACCACCTCACTGAACTGAGTTACTGGGCTTGAAGGCTAAGGACCATGGTTTATGGGGGGTGGTGTGGAGGGAGGAGCATTTAGGCCAATGGGCACAGCATAGTTCATAAAGAGAATGTTCTACATCCTAGTTTGGTAAGTAGCATCGGGGGTCTTAAAAGCTGACAAATAGCCATGTAAGATACAACTATTGGTCTCTTCCTGCCTGGAGCAAACCAAAGACTCAAGGAAGCAATTACTCCACAGGGCTAATTGGCCACAGGAACTACAAACTCATCTAGCTTGACACCAAGAGAACTAGATGGCACCCAGCTGCCACTCCTGACTGCTCTGACTAGGGACATAATAAAAGCCCCAGTTAGAATGAGAGAAAAATGTAGAACAGGACTCAAATTCATAAAAAAGATCAGGCTTACTAGACTGAGAGAGCCTGGAGGAACCCCCTAAGATACTCTTTTATCCTATGACTGATGCCACTCCCAGAAATCACCTGTCAGCAAAATTACAGATTGGCCTATAAAATCATGATACTCATGAGGAATGTGCTTCTTACAACAATTAACTGTATGAGACCACAGAGGCAACATCTGCCCAGAAGCAAAGTTGAGAAGGTAAGGAAGGAGGGGCAGGAAAACCGAAGGGATGGAAATGGAGAAGGCAGGGTAGAAATAAGGAGCGTGCTGACTCATGGCAGGAATGGCAACCAATGACGCAGAAAAAACTGTAAAAACTGCTGAATGGGAAACTAATTCACTGAGCAAACACTGACCCCAAACACAATAAAACATTAAAAAAAAAAACAAAACAAGGGCAAGTGATAAACTACCAACAGAACATCTCAATTTATAAGTAAATAAGTTCTTTTTTATGCTGAGTTTTTCAGAAAGAAATTAAACTCAACTCTCATCTAGAAACTAATGAGAACCAGCAAGAATTGTCAGCAAAAAACATGTCTGCATTACAACGGAGTACTACCATTCCTGGAGATCCCACAACAGAATGAGATCTTGGTCTCCAATAGACAGTGTCCCTGTCTCTGTCACTTTCTACATAATCACATTGTCTATTAACCTTTCAAGAAGACTCAGAGCAGACTAGAAGAATTCCACCCATCAACTATTAAAGTGATGCAGAGCCTCGCATATTATACAGTTACCAGAGACTTCCAAGGTGTAAAGATAAAAATCCTGACCTCCACAAAAGAGATCTATAGCAGTGAGTCTCAAATTTTAATGTAAACATAAATCATCTGAGAGTCTTTTAAGAAAACACATTCTGATTACGTAGGTCTAGGGAAGAGCCTAAGAGTCTGCAGGTCTAACAACCCACCAGGTGATGCCAATACTGTTGGTTGTGGTCACATTTCAGAGTAGCAACAGTTGAAAGGCTTAAAAGCTCAGAGAATGTTTTTGCTCCAAGTTAGAGTCTTTGAATTTGGGTTCAAATGCAAAGCTAATGTGCATAGTCTTAAACTGTTTCTCATTAACTTTTTCTCAAAATGCTATATTTCTTAGACCTGCCAAAAATTTTCTCTGACATTGATGGAGTATGCAATGCAAGACAGCATGAGTGCACCCATTTCCTGCTAAATCTCAAGAATACTAACGCATACATGTTTCTATAACTAGATCTTAATTTAAATGCATCTCCTCAACAGCCAATACCGTTTTAGGATATCACTAGCACAGACTCCCAAGATGACAAAGAAATAATAGAGAATAAAATAATAAAGCCAGCAAGAATCCTAAAAAACCCTCAAACAACCAAATAACCTTCTGGTTAGGTTTTCCCCTTCCCATCTTACAAAGATGCCAGAATACAGCCGCTCAAATCATGAGAAATAGATTTACCTTGATAGCATTGGCCTGCACCTGAGGTACTTTGACCATCCTCTGCAGATGCTTCAGCAATACCTGCTCAGTGAGGTCATTCTCGGGCAGAAAATACTGATAGACATCATACTGCAACCTCCACCTAGAGTCCTGGCCAGTGCCAACATCACAGGGTGGAGGGTCTGTGTCTCTAAAGTCAAACAACAAAACCTAAACATCAATCTCTATGCTGCATAAAAAGGAACCAAAGCTTTAAAACCAAACTCTTACAACAATCTCAATTTAACAGATCTCCTTTTGCAGGGGCAATCACTGGTATTTTGAAGAATAGTAACACACTGATGGGCAGTGTGGTTAAATGTTCAGATTCTAGATTCAGTCGGGCCTAGAGACGAAGGCCAGCCTTGCCATGTTAGAGATATGCATGTGACAAGCCCTGGTGTAGTACAATAGGACAAGCACTGTACTGGTAACCACAAGGCTGGCAGCTGAAATCCAACAGCCACTCTCAGAAACTCTATATAGGGTCACTATGAGTCAGAACCCACTCAGCGGCATACAACAACAACAATATGCACATGAACAAGTCACTTAACCATAATAAACATCAGGAAACTTTTCTGGAAAACAAGAACAATTGGCTTTCTTCATAAAATTATTAGGCTTAAATGGAAAGGAATCGATAGCATTCAGCACCATGAATGGTGTCAAATCAACTCTGACTCCTGGTGATGCCATTTAGATCAGAGTGGAACTATGTCCCATAGGATTTCAATGACTGGTTTTTCAGAAGTAGATCTCAAAATCACTCTTCTCGTGTGTCTATGAGTAGGCTTGAACCTTCAACCTTTTGGTTAGCAGATGTTAACTGTCATTAATATTAAACACTGAGGCAGAGTTTCATTAAAAGACTAAAACTCGTATAAAAATATGAAAGTGCTTCTGGGCTGCAGAATGCTTTGTATACATAAAATTATTTACAAATATTAAGCTATACTTCCAAGCTCAAAAAGAGAGTTGGCATCTGGCTATTCAAAAAAGGAGTTTGTGAGAATGGGGATGCAAAATAGTAATTCAGAGAACACAAATATTAATAACAATGTTTAGATTATACAATTCAAAACAACCACCAAAAATTAAACCAATTTAAGCTTATTAGAGAAACCTATAGATTTTGAGAGTTCCCTGAACCTACATAACAGTTATTCACACATGATCTAAAAGCAGTTCAGGATGTGGGAGACAGACATACCTTGCATAGCCTAGGTTTGCTGGGGCAAATTTGATGATTGTTTCAAAGAAATTATACTCTAAGTAAATGTTAGGATCAATATCTAAGTCAAACTCTAAATTACAGCCTCCAGGGACAGGATCTAGGTGAAAAATACATAACAAGTTAATAAACAGAATTCCTGTATACCCACAGCATACTCAGAAAAACAAAACTTTAATCTTGTAAGAACTTCCCAGGTAAAACTTCAATATTCTTCAGAGCCTCTAGTTTTATACTATCTCGTGAGCTGAGGTTAAAGAGGGCAAGGATAATGGAAGTCAGAAGCTCTACAGCCAGGGTCAGAAAACCTGTTACTGTAAAGGGTCAGACAGTAAATATTTTAAGCTTTGTGTTGTGAGCCTGGCAGTTCCATCTTAATTACCTTGTGGGTATCCATAGACACTATGCAAATAGGTGGGTATACATGTATTCAAAAAAAAAAGCTTTATATCAAGCTGGATTTGGTTTGTGATCCATAACTGGTCAACCACTTCTTTAACATAAAAATGTCAGAAGAGACTAATTCTTAAGCTAGAGTCCAAGAATGAGCTTTAAGGATTCTACAAACACCCTACAATTATATGTCAAATACTGAGTTTGTGCATTTGTAGGCAAAGACATTTATTAGATTTTTATTGTCTGTGACTTCAAAAATCTTAAGAACATAGGGATACAGGGAGTGGGGGGGGGGGGGGCGGGGGAGGATTGCCAAAGCAAAAAGAAACTCCATGAGTAATGGAGGAAGGGTTGTCCACTTTCTACTTACTACTTCTAGAGGAAGATATGGTGCTACATTCACAGCTAGAATAGTCTCTATGAATACACTAAAAAGCAAAAACAAAAGACTGCAAGACACCCAAGATTTTATGGGAATTGCACTTGGGTGTTTAATTAAAACAAAATAAAATTTGGATACTTCAATTACATTTACAATGTGGCTAATGCCACTCTCCTTTTCTCATTAGAAATCCCATTCATGACCTTTTTATGCATGGTCAAATTTAATGGAACCATTGATATTAGCTCACTTCCCCATGAACTGTATATGTACTGTACGATGCACTCAGATGGAGAAGTTGAGATTAAGACAGAACAGGGTAAATCAATATAAAACTTTTTGAGATCACAACTTCATACAATCATGCCCACAGCTGGGTCTTAGTCTTCACAATCTGTTGAATTTCTCATGGTTGACCTTCCCCGACCAGATGTGGAATGGAGGTATGCAATGCAGGCATTGCATTCAATGTCATGTGGAACTGTCTTCAAAATTTTGTGCTCTTCCTTCAGACTTCCCTTTTCCTGCATTCCCAAGTATTTACTGAACCCTAGAAAATTACATGCATTCTAACTGAAGCTCCTCCAGTGCTCATCATTGTGCTTTGTACATTGTGTTTTGATAGAAGCTTGAAGATACTATAGTTTTTCACCAAGTAAGTACCATTTTCCTAGAGACGGAATATTCTTTCCTTAACATTTCCATTTGGATGTCCAACATGAATCTCAGATTCATTGTGTCCTAAGATGAAATTGCTATCTTCCATCCCACTTTCCAAAGCATTTACCACCACCCACAATATCCCACTTCCTACATCTGTTTTGCTTCACTATCTCCCAGCTGCCCAAATAGGAAACCCAAGTCTCACCCTCTTATAATCCATAACTGGCCACTGTTTCTCAGCAATTCTAACTTTTTTTCTATCTCCCCTCTTGTGGTTCAGGATCCTCATTTCTCACTTACACCTCTGAAAGGTGTGCTAATATGTCTGATTCAGCTAGACTGTCTCCACGAGTTTGCTTTCTAATACATAAAACAGACTACATCACTCTTCTGCTTAAAAATTCTCAATGCTTCCTCTGGGGAGCGCTGTGGCTCTGTAGGATCACACTGAACTACTAATGGTCAGAGGTTCAAGCCCACCAGCTGCTCTATGGGAAACAGAAGATGCTTTCTACTCCCACAGAGATTTACAGCTTCAAAACCCCTTTACAGAGTCACTATGAGCTGGAACCTACTTGACAACACTTAACAATATTTCTGGAGCTTACAGAACAGAGTTGTTGTTGTTGTTAAGTGCTGTCGAGTCGATTCCGACCCACAGAGACCCTGTATAGGGTTCAGAGGAGCAGCTGGTGAGCTTGAACTCCCAACCTTGCAGTCAAATGACTTTGCAATCTGATGCATTAGCCCACAGCGCCACACCTGGACTCCACAGAACAGAGTACAAACATCAAATAGTACATAAAGCTCATCACACTCTGGTTCCAACCACATCTACTACTCATCTTTCTCCCAATTTACCATTCTTCTTCCATACCTTCAAGACATTAAGCTTACTCTTCCCTCTGTCTAGAACAGCCAACTAAAGGGTTAAGGACTATGCCTTGTCTATTACTGCTTTTCCAAGGGTTCCTTAAATGTTTTGAGAAGGAATAAATGTATTCTCTCAGACACTACCTAGTCTTTCAAACATCATGTTAATTCTCTGAGCCCCTTGCTATTAAAATTTGGTTCACATTGTACTTATAACAAGCAATTTTTGTTACAGTTCTGAGATTTCATCAACAAGCTCCCTTATCATTCATTCTTCTGAAGAGTAATAGAGTCAAATAAAGAAGGTTACCTCTTTCTGAGTAGGAGAGCGGAATAGCCATACTTTGGACAGGCTCAGAATCAGCAGCAGCCAAGTGCCAAATGCACATGCTTTGCTCTGGTCTCAGAATGAAAACCAGTCCTTTGTCAGTGCCAGTTCCCATGGTATTAGGAAGGAAAGTCTGCAATTAGGACCAAAAGAAAAAGTCGCCATGAATAGAGAGTTTAGCAAGTGTTTTAATTTCAGAGTGGATCGAATATGCATGCCTTCTCAAATTTAAAAGGGGAGGAAAAAAAAAAAAAAAAAGACCTTCCTCAGATAATGAAATAATTCCTTTCACTTAGTCTATATGTGTGCAACTAGGCATAACACCTAGAAGAATGAACACAATCTGTGGTCAGGAATATTAGATGCACAGTGAAATTCCCAAGCTTCCCTATTAGCAGAATTAAGACTGACAAGGTCAGCAGTTCGAAACTACCAGCTGTTCCACGGGAGAAAGATGAGGCTTTCTGCTCCCGTAAAGATTTACAGCCTCGGAAACCCTGTACAGGGTTGCTATGAGTTGGAACCAACTCCACGGCACATAACAACAAACAACAACATGGCACTGTGAGTTAATGTGTCAGTTTAAGCTCACCAGTTGCTCGTTGGAAACCCTATACAGGGTTTCTATGGGTCAGAACTGACTCGATGGCACTTAACAACAACAACATGTCAAGTGTGTGTGTTCAGCGCCACTGAGTGAGTTTCGACTCACACCGACCCCATGTACAACAGAACAAAACACTTGACACATTACTCATAGGAAAAAGTTAAGACTTTCTGCTCCCATAAAGACTTGATGCCTTGGAAACCCTATAAAGGGTCGCTACAAAGTTAGAACCCACTCAACGGCAGTGAATTTGGTGTGTTCTTTTATGTCAAATATTAGGGACCCAGGTGGCACAGTGGTTAAAGTGTTGGGCTACTAACAGAAAGGTCAACAATATGAACCCACCATGGCACAAGTATTGAGACCACACATACCCACAAGACACATACATCTACACAAAAGTCGAAAGCCTCTGAGGTAGAATGGAAAGGCAAAAATGTTTTAAATACAACATATTTACTTTTAAAGTTAGTATGACCAAACACTATACAACTATACATTAACTGGTCAAGACAGTCTTGTTTACTGAATTCCAGAATATTACATGGTGGGCTTAGACAAATAAAAAGAAGTCCAGCTTCACAGAGTGAAATTTATTTATTAATTATTAAAAGGGTCATGTGGGCTAAATGTAAAGATCTGTAAAAGGCTAACATAAATAGCCTTAGCTAATCCAGAGCATTTAAATTTTTTCCCAAAGCTTAGATTGAAGTTAAAGGGTTTTGTCATGACCTCCTTATGAAGCCCTTAACACTACCAGAAGTACAGCACAGTGTTAGAATGTATAAAAATGTTACCATTATTTTCATGAAAAACTCCCCCCAATAAGAAAGTAAAATTCAACACTAAATAGTTGGACAACAATGGACACCCACCATTAAATGTATCCTCAGGCAAAAATCATCAAAGACCCTCTAGAGTAAGAAAAAATAATAGGAAATAATAAGGAAAGCTTAATTTCAGATAGGACATATTTGGCACAGGGCAACCTCCCTCAAACTCAGCACTGCCATCCCACTTTAAGTCAAGGGCTACTATATTCAAGGAAGGCCCAAGATACCCTTGGCCAATCTCAATCTCTAACTTGATAAGACCCAATCTTGATTAAAAAAAAAAAAAAAAAAGACCAAAGTCTTAAACATAGACAAATTCTAATGCTTACACCAAATACAAGACCCAAATATATGCAATATATTTGAATGTTTTAGACAATTACAATTCTTTGTATTTACCTCAGAAAGAGACACTGTTGTGTTCTGATACTGTGAATGTATTTGGAAAATAAGGAAAGTTGCATTGCTGGAAATATGATACAAAACAGCCTCCACTGGAAAGGGCCTGCTGAGCTTGAAGTATCTAAATTTCCCCAAAGAAAATTCAAGAAGACCTACAATGGAAAAGGATTTTCATTATAGCATTTGCACTTTTAATATCAGTTTGTAGAAATCACATAGGCAAACAAACGTAAAATGATCATTTAATCCCTAGAAAAACCAACTGAGGTAAATATTATTATTGATCCTATTTTACAGATGAGGACAATGAAGCTTAAAGAGGTAAAGTAACCCAGAGTCACTCAACTAGTGAGCAGTGATTGTGCTGAGAAAAGTATTTTAAAACATATGAACGTTAAAGTGCTGAGGCCTCTCTGGTGTCCAGTTACCATGGCCCAGAAAAGTCCCCTATCTGGTAGCCAAGATAACAATTCTATTCAGAACAGTGTCTCCGGATTTAAGGACTAACAGCCCAGAGGGCTACCAACTATTAGGAATGTGCTTACAGGGTCATGAGTTGGAACCAACTCTACAATACTTCCCAAGTATTAAAGAATATCACTAGTACCTTCTACAGCCCAGGCTGGAAAGACAGAGGTGGCTTCAATGTAATCCCATAATTTACCAGCTGTGTGACTTCTGGCAATTTACTTTAATTCCTGTAAACTTCAGTTTCCTCATCTGTCAAATGGGGATTTTATTACCTACCATGCAAAGGTACCACTGGCACTGCACAGTGCCCATCCAGGTGCTTTATACACAGTCATGAACCACAGGCATTATGGGAAAATGATTTTTTTAAGGACTGAAGTTCAAAGCCCATATTAAAAAAAAACAGTTTATATAAGCCCATGGACACGGACATAGTCACGGAGGGCTAGAGCTGACAGTGAAGTAAGGGGAGACGCAGAAGAACATCCAAACTTGCAGATAATACCCATTTGCCCGAACCTCAATGGCTTGATAATCAGAACTCGACTACAGGAAAAAAAATTTTTTTTAATTTTTTATAAAGGAAACAAGTGTAAATTGCTACAATTTGATGAACTTGACCTATACTTATGGATGTAGTAGCTCAAAGTATCAAATGAGAGGGAAGGAGTCTACCTAAAATGAGGGGGCGATAAAGGCACAAAGTGACTGGCTTACAAGGTTTCAAGAGGGAGTTCAGTTTAAGAGTGTGCAGGGGAAGATAAGAGTCCCCACAGAATAGTTTTCATCTTGTCTAGACAGGTCTGTTGAAAAGAGATGGGGATAACATTTTAATCCAGTAGTGAGTAACTGTTATCATGACTATATGCAACTGTCACAACTGTACAGGTAGAAGTTTTGTAACAAAAACGGGGTAGTCCAGAAACAGAGGACCCTAGGATCAAGAAGGGAGAAGAGCACGAGCAGAATGCAGGACCCTATCCAGAGAAGCAGGGACACCAGAGATGGAGGCAAAGATGAGGACATGGAGACAGAGAGTAGCTGAGGACTCTACACTCATGGAAAGAGAGGGACAGAGTGCTGGCGGCCAGGAGGCAGGCTTGCAGAATGTGCCCTTTGATTGTTTAAATGATTGTTATTTTCCTGAGTATTATTGTGGACACAACCCCCCTGAAAAAAAAAGAGGAAACAGAAGCAAATACTGTTGAATGATGATGCACAGAGGGGATTGTAATCATTGAAATGAAACGATGAATGTAAAACTGATGTTCTCCCATGTAAACTATCACTCAATTCACAATCATAACTTAAAAAAAAGAAAAAAGGTCAAATTATGGAAAGAAAGTCAAACAGAACATACCAATAGTGCTAGAGTGAGAATAATGGTTAGTTTCTATTAATTTTTCCCCAAACTGTAAGGCTATGTATGGTTACTTTCATAAGGTAATATAATGTTTTTTTAAAGTTGGTAAAAATACATTTTTAAGTATTTGCAGTTACAATTTCTAAAAACCCAAATAAAAATTTAATCGTTATAGCAATTATGTAACCAGAAAGACATTTTACATTTTATATGAAGCAAAACTCCAGCCAGAAAATGGATAAAAAGTGTTGGGAAGTAAGCAATAGAATATAGGTAAGGAAACCTGCAAAAGATGGAAATTTGGGAGTTTTGTGTGTGTTTGTTTGCTTTTTTGTTTTTTTTTTTACACAGACACAAGAAAAGCATTTTCTCTATTTCTCAGTCCATGCCAACGTCACAGTTATTTTATTAGGAAACCAATTACACATAAATCTTAACGAATATCAGTAAATATGTTTCACATATTGCACTTAGATTTTGGTCCAGCTATCCTCCATTTTCCAAATCTTAAAAACATCCACAAAATGTAGTCTCTCCAACTAAGAGTAGTCTGTTCGGTTTTTGTTTTTGTTTTTTTCTTGAAAATGGATTGGATTTCCTTCCTTTAGCTGTCTAAAACATTCAACTCATTTAATATTCTGCCTTTTCTAATTCCCACCTTTAGTTTTTTTCCCCATTTGCCACTATTCTGCAAATCTTAGTATTTATTGAGCTCTTTCTTACGAGTCACTTTGTCTATGAGATATCATGACCAATCTGACACAAACTAACTGATAAAACTCAGCCAAGACTTCTATAATTGTCACATAAATCTGCCCTTCAATATGTCTTACAAAATGTTTTGATAATCCTATGTCTATCTCCCATAATATTGGCCTTGATTCAAAACACTACACAAAGCCTTTGTTGTTGTTGTTGCTATTAAGTGCAATTGAGTCAACTCACAGCGACCTGTAGAAGGTTTCTTGAGAAGCGGCTGGTGGGTTTGAACTGCCGACTTTGTGGACAGTACTCCAGTGCTTATCCTATAGCACCACACACAGAGATCACACACAAAGCCCTAAAAAGGACACAGCCATCAGCTAGATGTCTTAGTGGTAACTTCTTAATCTCTCCTTAAAGAATGAATCAAGACTCAGAAACACATGGAGAATCAAACTTTCAGTGTTTGAAAAAGCTAGTGAATAAGTACAGAGCCATAGATATTAAAATACATTATTAAATAATTGCTGACATGAAAAAATAAATAGTATTAAAAGCAAGTATTTCTGGGAGTATATATTCAGTAATTATTTTTCACATTTTCGGTTTTTTCAAATTTTCTCTAGATATTCTTAGCAGAAAAAGCTTGTACAAATTAAAAAAAAACCCATCCCTCAAAGACACCCAAAACATAGATTGTCTCTCAACTCTGCATCTGAAATTTATAAAGTGGGGACACACTCTAAAAAAGGGAGGGAGATACTTTCGCAACACTCCTGCTGCTTATTTTGTTTTTCCCATGAAATGGTAATATTTTTCCGGCTACTATACAATCCTTACCAAAAAAGAAAAAAAAAACAAAAAACAACCCACTAAACTAAATCCTTTCAAGAAATACAAATTCATCTGGGAAGCACATTGCTCAGAAATAATTAACTGTTTAACATATATCATTTAACTGTTTAACAATATATCTTTCAGAACCTGCAAATGTCAGCATGCATATCTTTACATAGAGGAAAAACAAAGATACAAAACAACTCTATTTTTGTTAAAGAGTATTCTAGAAAGTATATGTTAGGCAATACACACATTTAGAGTGTTGTTTTTTTGTGTGTGTGACAGTATAATAGATCACCTTGGGTCTTAAATGATTAAACTGAACTTAACCAAACACACTGCAATCGATTCAATTCTGACTTATAATGCCTCCTGGTGTTGGGCTATAGATTTGCAATGGACTGCAAAATCAGTTTAACCTGCAGGGTTGGCAGTTCAAACTCACCAGCTGCTCCTCAGAAACCCTATACAAGTCGCTATGAGTCAGAATCAGCTTGATGGCACTTAACAACAACATAATGTTCTGAGACAGTAAATCTTTAAAGGAGCAGAAAGTAGCTGGTGGGTTTGAACTGCTGACCCGTACAAGACCTAACCCACAGTACTACCAGATCATCTTGAGTCTTAAAAGATTAAACTGAATTTAAGAAGTCTTCTTCTATTCTACCTAAAAATAGTCAAAAATAAACAGTCCATGTGAGAATGCATAATGATCAGAACCAAAAAATTAAGGTGAAGTCTCTGCATCTGACTTTAAGAATTATCCTTGGTGGTGGTGGTGATGTGCCATGGAGTCAGTTCTGACTCACAGTGACCCTGTACTTGGGGAGGGAAGGGCATTAAAAAAATAACTACACCTGGCATTTCAAGAACAATTACAACGTGCATCTAGTACTTTCTGGATCTTTTGAAAGCTACTGAAAGATGATACCTCACTACCACCTCTATTTCTCCAACTAAATGTCTATAGCCAGGCAGAAATCGGGTAACAGACAATGTATATACATTTGTTTAAAAAGTGTCACTTGACAATATACTTGCTGTTTTCTGATGTGTCTGTTCCAACTTATAGTGACTCTGTGTAGGGTTTGTGAAGAATGGCTGGTGGGTTTTACCACAGATCTTGTGGTGACCAGTCCAGTGCTTATCATACAACATCACACCAAGACCTCACACAATACAATTGTTGTAGGCGTTAAGTGCCGTTGAATCAGTTCCAACTCATAGCAACTCTGTATAGGGTTTCCAAGGAGCAGCTGGTGAGCTTGAACTGCTGACCTTGCAGCTCAAACCGACCTTGTAGTCCAATGCATTAACCCACAGTGCCAGACCAGGACTCCAGACGATATAGTGGTTGGTGGTTATGTGCCATGGAGTTGAGTCCAACTCATAGCGACCCTGTACAGGATTTCCGAGGCTGTAAATCTTTATGGCAGCAGAAAGCCTCATCTTTCTTCCACAGAACAGCTGGTAGTTTTGAACAGCTGACCTTACGGTTCACAGCCCAATTCGTAACTATTATGCTACCAGAAGGGTCCTAAAAGGTGATGTCTATGGGAATGTATTTGAAATTAATTTTCCTTTCCTTACAAAAATTTCCTTATTTTTCAAATGCTTTATAATGCTCATGAGGTAGTCTTATCAGAAATGAATGATAATACAACAGTTATCTACCCTGACTGTATATTACAATGATGTGGAGATGCTTTTAACAGTTAAACTGGAATCTCTGGGGACAGAGTTGTTGTTGTTGTTGTTGTTAGGTGCCATCAACTTGTTACCAACTCAAAACGATCCTATGTACAACATAACAAAACACTGCCCAGTCCTGGACCAACCTCACAATCGTTGCTACATTTGAACCCATTGCTGCTGCCACTGTGCCAATCCAGCTCAGTGAGGTGGTCTTCCTCTTTTTCTCGGACCCTCTACTTTACCAAACACGATGTCCTTCTCCAGGGACTTGTCCCTCCCAACAATGTGTCTGAAGTATGAAAGACAAAGTCTGGCCATCATGGCTTCCAAGGAGCACACTGGCTGTACTTCTCGCCACAGATTGGTTTGTTCTTTTGGTGGTCTATGGTACTTTTAATATCCTCCTCAAATACCATAACTCAAATGCATCAATTCTTCTACGGTCTTCCTTTTTCACTGTCCAACTTTCATATACATACGAGGTTATTGAAAATACTATGGCTTGGGTTAGGTGTACCTTAGTCCTCAAGCTGACTTCTTTGCTCTAAAACACTTTAAAGAGGACTTGTGCAGATTTGCCTAATGCAATATGTCTTTTAAATTCTTGACTGCTGCTTCCATGATAGAGTGCAAATAACAATTAAAACATAAACATTTAATAATATAGCATGTTGTTGCTCAGTGCTGTCAAGTCAGTCCTGACTCGTAGAAACCTTGTATGAGGTTTCTGAAGAGGAGTTGGTGGGTTTGAACCACCGACCTTGTAATTCTCAGTCCAGTGCTTATTCTACAGTGCCAGGATTACAATAAAACAGCAAGCTAAAAGATAAAAAGTAAATTAGAGGTTAACAGAGATAAAGTGATAAAAAGTAGATCAGAGGTTACCAAAGACTGTGGGAAAGAAGGGGCAAGAAGTTATTTCTTAATGGGTACAGAGTTTGTGTCTGGAGTGACAAAAAGTTTTGGAAATAGATAGTAGTAAAGGATGCACAACACTGAGAGTGTAGTTGATGCTGGTGAATTGTACACTTATAAATGGTTAAAATGACAAATGTTACATTGTTTATATTTTACCAAAAACAAAAAAGCAAACATGCATATAGAGAATTACATAAGCATTAAACACACCCATAAAATCATCAAATAGGTCAAGAAAGAGTGGTCGAACTCTTATTCAATATTGTGGCAGAAGTCTTAGCCAGAGTTGGTCAGCAAGTAAGGAAAATTAAAGGCATTCAAATTAGTAAAGAGCAAATAAAACTCTCTATGTACAGATTTCAGACATATTGTCAGGAGAGACTAGTCACTGGAGAAGGATATCATTTTTGGTAAGGTGAAGGGTCAGAGAAAAATAGGAAGACCCCCCAGTGAGATGGATTAGCAAAATGGCAGCATCAATGGGCTCAAGTGTGGCAGCAACAATTGGGAGGTTGGTCCAGGACTGGGCAGTGTTTTGTTCCGTTGTGCACAGAGACGCTATGAGTCGGTACCAACTCAGTGGCACCTAACAACAACCAATGCAGATGATATCATCCTATGCATAGAAAATCCCAAAAACTCAGCAAGAAAGTTATTGGAATGAACTCATTGAAAGATTTGGCAAAGTGGCAGGTTACAAGATCAAGACACAAAAATTAGTTGGATTCTTATACACTAATAAAGACAGCTCTGAAACGGAAATTAGGAAAACAATATCATTTACAAAGTTGTTGTTGTTGTGAAGTGCTACGGAGTTAGTTCCAACTCTTAGTGCCACTGTATAGGGTTTCCGAGGTTTGAAACACAAGGCAGCTGATGAGCTTGAACTGCCAGCCTTGTGGATCAAACGGACTTTGCAGACCAGCGCATTAACCTGCAGCACCACACCAGGACCCTATCATTTACAATAGTCATCCAAAAGATAAAATACTTAGGAATAAATCTAACCATAGAAACAAAAGACCTATACAAAGAAAACTACAAAAAACACTACTATGAGAAACTTAAAAAAATGGAAGAATATACCACACTCATGGATAGGAAGACATAACATTGTGAAAATGTCAATACAACACAAAGCAATCTATAGATATAATGCAATTCTAATTCAGAGTCCAACATCATTCTTCAAAGAAATGGAAAAAATGACTACTAACTTTTTACGGCAAGGAAAAGAGACCCCGAATAAGCAAAGCACTGCATAAGGAGAATAACAAAGTTGGAGGCCTCTCACTCCATGATCTCAAAATTTACTACACAGCCACAAAGGTCAAAACAGCTTGTTACTGGTACAATGAAAGATGCATAGTTCAGTGGAACAGAATTGAGAACCCAGAAGTCAATCCATCCACATAAGGTCAGCTTATCTTTGACTAACAGCCAAAACACATTACATGGTGAAGAGAAGTGTCTTCAACCTATGGTGCTGGAGAGACTGGAAATCTGTTTGCAGAAACATGAAACAAGATCCATATCTCACGTCATATACAAAAACAAACTCAACATGAACTAAGGATCTAAATGTAAAATGTAGAACTATAAATGTACCATCAATGAAAAAATAGGAACAAACTTAGGGCTCTAGTACATAAATACACTATCAAACATTACTAAAAACACTACCAAACATTACTAAAAACACAAAAATAAATACACTACCAAACATTACTAAAAACACACAAACAGCAGAAGAAACTAGATGACTGGGACCTCCCCAAAATTAGAAAGATGACTGGGACCTCCCCAAAACCTATGTGCATCAAAAGATTTTACTATAAGAATAGAAAGGGAGTCAACAGACTGGGGAAATTTTTTTGGCAACAACATATTAAACAAGGGACTAATGTCTAAAATTTATTTTAAAAACTACAATACCTCTACAAGAAAAAGACAAACAGTCCAGTTTAAAAATGGGCACAGGACATGAACGGACACTTGACCAAAGAAAAACGTATGAAGAAATGCTCATGATCATTAGCCATTAAAGATGCAAATCAAAACAATGAGATATCATCTCACAGCAACATCAACAGCAAAGCTAAAAAAAAAAACCAAAAACCAGAAAACAACAAATTCTGGAGAAGGTGTAGAAAGCCTGGGTCCTTCTTACATTGCTGGTGGGACTGTAAAATGGTTCCCTCACTTTGGTAAACATTATGACCCTTCCTCAGAAGGCTGTAAATAGAAACACTGTATGACCCAGCAATCCCTTTAACTTGGTATATATCCACAAGAAATAGAGCCAAGACATGAGTACATGCATATTGATGTTCATCTCAGCACTATTCATTAATAGCAAAAAGATAGAGACAGTCTAAATGGAAGAATGGATAAACAAACTCTGGTACACACACACAATGGAATACTACATAACACTGAAGAATAATGATAAATTTGCAGAACACCTCATAACCTGGAGGACATTATGCTGAGTGAAATAAGTTAGTCACAAAAGGGCAAATATTGGATGAGCCCATTATTGTAAAAACTTAAGAAAAGATTTTCATACTAAAAGAATCATTCTTTGAGGGTTACCAGATGTGGGAGGGAAGGGAAGGTAATCCACTAGCTAGAGGGTAACTGGATGACAGGGCAATATACAAAAAGGGGGAGGGCAACCTACAAGGAGAGGGAGGTTGACAGAAGAATGGTGAAGACACTGGGAGGTACGTAAGGGCTAAAGGTCATAGAGGCAAATCATGTTATATACACAACCTTGGAACAACAGTGTTCTGTGTGTAGATAGATACATAGATAGGGACACAGGAAGAATGAGATCTATATACATATACTTGTATATCCCACAAATACCTAAGAGTTTGAAAGAGGATATTTGTCTAAGGGCAACCACAGGGAGGACGCGGAACAACTGGTAGTTGCATGGAGGGGATTACAATCATTGAGACGAAACAAAGTGTATGATTTGTTGAATGTAAAACTGATTCTTCTCTATAAACCTTTGCTCAATTCACATTAAAGAAAAAAAAAGAGTGGTCTAGCATCTCAGACGTCCTCAATCACTACCTGTCTCAGGGGTAACCATGATTCTAACTTCTAACACTATGGATGGGCTTTGTCTGCTTTGGGAATTTAAATGAAATCATAAAGCATGAATTTATCTCCTCTGGATCTCAGTTCTCACATGATAAAATGGAGATTATTGTGCTGTGTACTAACCTTGGCTCCTGTAAGGAAAGATCAAACAAATTGGAAAGATTTTTAATAACAGTCCAACGCTATACAATAAAACAGCATTAATATTCATTAGGCTCACAGTGCTTCAGAGGTACATCACCTTATTTAAAAAAAAAAAAAAAAACAAGCCAGTTTTTCACTATATCCACTATTTTTGTCAAGTGCTATCAAGTCAACTTCTGACTCCCCATGTGTTACAAACAGAACTGCCTCATAACCCTTTAACTGTAATCTTTAGGGGAGCAGACAGTGAGCAAGGCCTTCCTCCCGCAGAGTGGTCAGAATGTATCTCAGTTATCTAATGCTACTATAACAGTTACACCACAAGTGGGCAGCTTTGACAACCAGAAGTTAATTCCCTCACAGTTTGTTGTTGTTATTGTCACTGTTAAATGCTGTCAAGTCGGTTCCTACTCATAGCAACCCTAAACAGGGTTTCCATGGAGAAGTCAGTGGGTTTGAACCACCAAACTTGTGGTTAGTCCAGTACCTATCCTACAGCACCACACCAGAACTCTAGAAATTCTAATTCAGATCAACAACTCTGAAGAAAGGTCCTTGCCTCCTTTCAGCATCCTTAGGCCCAACATTCCTTGGAGATCTTTGTACGTATCTTGGCTTCAATCTTCCCCTGGATCTAGGAGTTTCACAGTGCAGGGACTCCAGGTCCAGCCAATATACTCCACTCCTGGATCTTCTTTCCTAGTAGTAGCAGATCCCTTTTTTCTAGTCCAGTCTCTCTTCTTTATCCTTCTATAAAATAAAAGATGTTGCATGCCTTGGGAATCTCTCTTCATTGGATCAGGATAGTGGTAGGATAAGTTAGGATTGTTGTTGTTCAAGTTGGAATTGTTGTTGTTAGGTGCCTGCCAGTCGGTTCAAACTCATAGTGACCCTAAGCACAACAGAACAAAATAATGTCTGGTCCTGCATCATCCTCACAATTGTTGATACAATTGCTGCTGCCACTGTGCCAATACATCTCCTTAGAGGACTTCCTCCTTCTCACTGACCCTTCACTTTACCAAGCATGATGTCTTTCTCCATGGACTGGTCCCTCCTGATAACATGTCTGAAGTATGAGAGGCAAAGCCTCAACATCCTGGCTTCTAAGGAGCACTCTGGTTGTACTTCATATAACACAGGATTTGTTTGTTCTTTTGACAGTCCAATGATACTTTCTATATACTTCTCTAATACCGTAACTCAAATGCATCAATCATTCTAGGGTCTTTTGTGCATATGAGGTTATTGAAGACACCATGACTTGGGTCAGGTGCAATTTAGTCCTTAAACATATCTTTCCTCAAACCACTTTAAAGAGGTCTTTGCAGCATATTTGCCTATTCCAATAAGCCATTTGATTTCTTGACTGCTGCTTCCATGAAAAGTGATTGTGGATCTAAGAAAATTAAGTTTTGGACAACTTCAATCATTTCTCCATGTATTTGATGTTATTTATTGGTCCAGTTGTGAGGATTTTTGTTTTGTTTACATTGAGGTACAACCCATACTGAAGGTAGTGGTCTTTGTTCTTTATAAGTATTTTAAACCCTCTTTCAGCAAGGTTGTGTCATCTGCATACTGCAGGTTGTTAATGACTCTTCCTCCAATTTTGATGCTACGTACTTCTTCATATAATCCAGCTTCTTGGATTATATGTTCAGCATACAGATTGAATAAATATGGTGAAAGAATACAGCCTACCCCTGGTACCATCTTTCCTGGTTTTAAGCCCTTGCTCTGTTTGAACAACTGCCCCTTGCTCTATGCACAGGTTTCTCATGAGTACAAGCAAGTGTTCTGGAATAATGTCCATTCTTCATAATGTTATCCATAGCTTGTTGTCTATACAGCCAAAAGCCTTTGCATAGTCAATGAAGCACTAGTAAACATCTTTCTGATCGCTTTCAGTCTCGATCCATCTGACAATAGCAATGATATATACCTCATTGCACATCCTCTTCTAATTTGGCTTAAATTTCTGCCAGTTCCCTGTCAATGTACTTTTGTAGTTGTTTTTCAATTATCTTCAGCAAAATTTTACTTATGTGGTATTAATAACACTGTTCAATAATTTCCACATTCTGCTGGGTCCCCTGTCTTTGGAATGGGAACAAATAAGGATCTCTTTTCATCTGTTGGTCAGGTAACTACCTTCCAAATTTCTTGGCATAGATGAGTAAGTGCCTCCAATGCTGCGTCAGTTTGTTGAAAGATTTTAATTTGTAATCCATGGATTCCTGAAGCCCTGTGCTTTCCTAATGCCTTCAGTGCAGTTTGGACTATTTCATTCAGTACCATTGGCTCTTGGTCATATGCTACCTCTTGAAATGGTTGAACATCGACTGTTTCTTTCTGGTACAGTGACTCTGTATACTTTCGATCCCCTTTTGATGTTTTCTGCATCATTCTCTATGTTACCCATTTAAATTAAGTGCTGTCAAGTCAGATCCCACTCATAGTGACCCTGTATAGGGTTTCCTAAGACGGGAAGGTGAGTATGAACTTCTGACCTGTGGTTCAAGCCAACATTGCGGTCCACACTAGGACACTATTTTGCCCATATTGTTGTTAAGTGTCGTTGAGTTGGTTCCAACCCATAGCAACCCTGTACAGGGTTTCTGAGGAGCGGCTGATGGGTTTGAACCACAGACCTTGTGGTTCATATTGACCTTGCAGTCCGGTGCATTATCCTATAGTGCCACACCAGGGCTCCAGTTTGTCCATAGACTCCTGCAAGGCAAGGCTTGATTTTTTTCTCAGGTCTTTTAGTTTGAGAAATGCTAAGCATGTTCTTTTCTTTTGGTTTACTAACTCCAAGTCTTTGCACATATCTGCATAATAATCGACTTTATCTTCTGGAGCTGCCCTTTGAAATTTTCTGTTGAGCTCTTTTACTTCCTCATTTCTTCCAGTTGCTTTAGTATCTCTACGCTAGACAGCAAGTTTCAGAGTCTTTTCTGACATATAGTTTGATCTTTACTTTCTTTCCTGTCTTTTAATGATCTTTTGCTTTCTTTCTGTAAGACATTGTTAATGTCATTCCACAACTCTTCTTCTGGTCTTCAGTTATTAGTGTCTAATGCATCAACTCTGTTCTTGAGATGGTTTCTACATTTAGGTTGGATTTATTCAAGGTCATATTTTGGCTCTCAACTGACTTGTTTTAATTGTCTTCAGCATCAGCGTGAGCTTGCATATGAGCAATAGATGGTCTGTTCCATAGTGGGGCATGGGGCCGCTGGACTTGTTTTGGCTAAAGAGATGGAGTTTCTCCACTGTCTCTTCTCAAAGACATAATCAATTTGATTCCTGCGTATTATACCTGGTGAAGTCCATGTTTATGTTATTTTTAAAAGGTATTTGCAATGAAGAAATCGTTAGTCTTATAAAATTCTATCACACGATTTCCAGCATCACTTCTATCACCAAGGCCATATTTCCAACTACTGATCCTTCCTCTGTTTCCAATCTTTGCATTCCAATCATCAGTAGTTATAAATACATCTTGATTGCATATTTGATCAATTCTATACTGAAGAAGTTGGTAGAATTCTTCAATTTTATCATCGCTAGCTTTTGTGTGTAGTGCATAACTTTGGATAATGGTGGTATTAACTGGTCTTTCATGTAGGTAGAAAACAACTTTGACAACACTGTCTGGGAGAAATAACACATAATTTATACTCACAAACCCAGATGTGGCAATGGAAGGCACATACTCAAAATATATCCTGAAGTATCAGAACTAAATTTCACCTCTAAGCTATCTGGAAAAGGATTCATGAGACACATTTTATGAGGCATAATTAGATCTTGTGACTTTGCATGTAGGAGGGAAAAAGCACATCAAATGAATGATATTATTACAGGGCAAAGGGCAAACATCAAGACCAAGCACTTACACACATTGTAGCTCTCCTCTAAAACACCACGCCTTATCTACCAAAAACATTTTTTCCCATCTAATCCATAGTTGTTGTCGTTAAGTGTTATCAAGTCAGTTCCGACACACAGCGACCCTGTATAGGGGTTTCCGAGGAGCAGTTGGTGAGCTTAAACCACCAATCTTGTGGTTCCAGCTGACCTTGCAGTCCAGCGCATTTACCCACAGCACACCAGGGCTCCAGAGTAGTGCACTCATTTTTTTTTTTTTTTAATTAAATGTTTTTATTTTGGATTGAGTGAAAGTTTACAGGGCACATCATCAGCTTCACATTCAACCATTCATATAGCTTGTTTCATTACATTGATTATTATCCCCTCCATATATCATCAGTTAACAGTGTTTCTCTCTATCCTCTTTAGTTTTTTTTTTTTTTTGCACTCATTTTTTATACTCACTTTTTCTTTCAAATATTCTTTCCTAAAAGAGCCTGATCCTAATCTTTTTGTTTTTCTGTCCCAATCTGACACTATCCTAGTTTATCAAATCTCCAACTTTTTCTTTTTCACTCAATTACTAAAATTTATCTCAAATTTATCTCCATTGTTTTAACTACAATTTGTTGTTAAGTACTGTCAAGATAGCAATCAAATTCTAGAAGTCTGTCCTATCATGGGCTTCATAATCATCTTCAGATGGAATATTAAAAATAAAAATGGTTCAGCAACTTGAGCTGGCCAGCATTCAACTGACTCCCACCCCTCCCCCCGCCATTTCTTATTTCTATCTTATAAAGCTTCATTAGCCCTAAAAACTGAAAGGAAATATAAAATTGATCATACTACTTTTCACATACTTTTGAAATCACTTGCAATTAACTACACAAAAGGCCTAGTACCTTAAAAAGCTATCAATACCACAAATACTGTACGATCACAAGGACAATCTGCCCTGCTTCAATTAAGATGTAATTCCATGTGTTACTAGATATGAATCTAAAGCAATAATGACAAGTGAAGGTGAGCCTGGTGGTTCTGTAGGATAAGCACTGGGCTGTGAACCACAAGGTGGGGTAGGAGAGTGTTGGAGGTCCTCAGGCATTCCGCAGGAGAAAGATAAGGCTTTCAGCTCTGGCAAAGAATTGTTGTTACCATGGTTCAGTGCTTGTGGAGTCAGTTCTGATTCATAGCAACCCTGTACATGTAGGGTTTCCAAGGAGCGGCTGGTGGATTTGAACCTTGTGGTTAGCTATCCAGGGCTGATCCCACAGTGCCACACCAGGACTCCAAGAAGTATCATCTTGGAAACCCTATACAGGGTCCATATAAGTCGGAACCGATTTGATGGCACTCAATAAAAACAAAAAAACAACAAGAGGGGAACTGTGACTTCAAAAGATGGGAAAACTGTACAGTTCATTTCCTGTGACCTTCTAGTCACAGAAAGTACCTTTCTCAGACATTCTAGAAACTTGATTTGCCATCAATGATTCATTTAGCTTTCAAGCCACCGCTCAAATTGTGCAAGTCAGCTCATCCGGCTAAGGATGAATGAAGCCTCCTAAAGTTTAGCAGTTGCTCAATTCTTCAGTTTGTATCGTCAGCCCAATCCTTAAACAGCAATCCAAACATTTCCCAAGAAAAGGATGAAAGTTTTTAATTAAGTCTTTCTTAAATACCCTGTAAGTTTTCATCTTTCAGATGTGGAGAACGTCAGCTTTTTAATCACACATTAGTTACATTCAAATGTATTATTACCCCTCTCTCACACAGACTAGGAATGCAAAACAAGAGAAAAACTCTGCTGAGGAAATGCAAGTGCTATCTAAAAATTTTTAAAAAGAGAGATGAGAAATAATGCCTAAATTTTTTCAAATTTCTCAAATTATGACTCAGACATCTCAACTTTGGGATGAAATGCTCTATATAGTATTAAATAACAAAGTATCAAACTAAAAATAAAAAGATTTCCATCCCAGCCCTCTTAGTTCAGGGGTGGCTTGAATCAACAACAAATCCAGTCTCTCAAATTCTTAACCTGTTAAAATGGAAACAGCATCTCCTGTATCCTCCCTCACAAGTCTCCTTCATAAAGAATGAAAACTCAGGACGTATTAAGTATAAAGCACCATATTTTATAAGATACTCTTGCTGGAGGGCCATGAAATTTGCAGAGACCCACACCTGCCCAGCCTCTATTAGCTGTTCACTTCAGCCTCTCTCTGCCAGGTGAGGGCAATGATCTCAGAGGGTTGTAAGGATTAAATAACATCGCACTTGAAAAGCACCTGGCACTTAGTGCAGGTAGTTAATGTTATAGGTCCTTATTATAAACAAGGTGTTCTTTTTCCCTGGGAAAAAATGTAACTTCTCTTTTCAACCTTTACCCATTCTAGGGTTCATTTTAAACAAGAGTTTTTTCAAAGATAAGCTATTTAGCGACACAATCGCATAATTCAGAAAATACTGTTTGGGTATTCCAATTAGTCTCTCAGGCTCAAAATAAAACTGAGAATTTGTTTAACTTCACAGGAAAGCCCATGATTATCCGTCAAGCACAATTAGTGCTTTTACATTGTATATTAACGAATCACCGTCTGTTGCTAAACCTCATGCACCAAGCACATGACCTGCGATCTTAAAGTCCTATTCAGGTTATACTTTTCCTCTCAAACGCAGTAGAGCACAACCAATTTGAAAGGCATCTAGATTTTGTCATGTAAAATCCCACTACATCTGGGAGAATCACTGATCATAAACCCTTGAATTCTGCACCAAACTTCTTAGCTATCCAGGGCCTCAGAATTGCAAAGGTACGCTTTAGTGTGCTAAATTAAAGCCACAAACATGGCTGCCCCCAAAGGGAGACAGCAAAGTGTCTGAAAACGATAGCTCTTTATCTCTTTCCATTTCATCAGCCTAAATTAGGAGGCTGAGAATTAGTCCTCCATGACCATGGGCGTTTCCTTCTGCAGAAAAGACCCTGGCCCATTCGTGCAAGTGTCAAACAAAGCACTATACGTCAAACAAAGCACTACAGCACTCTCTCTGTCTTCCTAAAAAAACGACCGGGCGGATTTTGGCCCCGAAAGTCCCTTGAAAATTCAAGAGTAACTTTGGGTTGCAGAAGTGCCACGTCCGCGACCTTACCTTCGCTAGAGTTTCCGATGGTCTCGGCTTCTCCAGCCACCCCCTGACCCAAGGCAAGTACCGCCAGGGCCAGCAGCTGAAGGAGCTCCATAGCTGCCCGGGCGGGAGCGGTCAAACAACGTCCTATAGAGGCTCTGGGAAGATGCGCCGGGGCCCCGCAGCCTTCTTTGTGCTACCCCGGGGTGCTCTCACCAGGTGGCATCGCATGCCAGGTGCAAACTGCGCACCTGCCCACTCGGCCACAAGAATCCACACTAGCAAAAGGCTTCCCGTCCCTCCAATTAACACCCGCTGGCCTTGCTCTGCGCCTTCTCCCGGACCTTTTTACGTAATCGCGGCTGTTCCCCGCGAGGGGGCGGTGCCGGGACGTTTCTAAGCCGCGTGCGCCTCCTCACGGTGCGGTGATGACTCGCGGCCGGGGCTGCGGCTCTCCAGGGATCCAGTGCAGAGGTCAGTACATACCCCAGGCAAGGTTTGTGGTGTAACCTGTACTTCCCACTCTAATATCTTTCTCACTTACAAAATCATCGTTACAGTAAAAAGTAACTTTCGTTGCGGCCTAACGTCTCCAAGCTCCTGTCCCACGTTTAACGGTTCTCTGCAAAAAAGAGGAATCGCTTGACTATCTTTGAAACCACTGTCTTCAAGATTTGCCCAGGAGGCTTTTTTTTCCTTCAGGAAGAACAATTGAAACTGGTTTCTCATAATAAAATAAAGTTTCATTCTTTCTCAGAGAAATGTCCTGGAAGACTATCTTAATCTAACTTCCTCTATCAAATTTCTAACCTGAGTGCTGTGTACGTGACAAGAGTTCATGTGACAGATGAATAATGAGAATTAGCATTACTAGGGATTGTATCACACACCCCACACATGAAGCTCCTCAGATCATACAAAATCCTTAATAATGTTTATTACCCATTTTAATCATAGTTAACATGATAAAATGACTATTTTTAAAATAAATTACTTAAATATAATATTTCTTAGAATATGAATACTAAAAACAAAATTGTTCTTGTGAAATCTTTCCACATTGAATTACATTATTAGCTATTGTGAGTGTTAAGTAACACCCAGTTCTGACTCATAGTGATCTTGTACAGAGTTTCCAAGGAGCAGCTGGTGAGTTTGAACTATCGATCTTGTGGTTTGCAGTCCAGTGCATATCCTTTAACACCACACAAGGACTCCACATATATTAGCTGCTGTTAAGAGCAGTCAAGTGGGTTTCAACTTATGGTAGTGGTGGTTATGTGCCTTGGAGTCAGATCTGACTCATAGAGACCCATGGAGCAGCTGGTGGCTTTGAACTACCAACCTTGTGGTTAGCAGTTCAGAGCTTATCCTACAGCACCACTCCAGGACTCCACATTATTAGTTACAACATCATAAATTATGGAGCAGAAGACTTTAAGATGTTTTCCTTTTCCTTTAATTATTACTTCATTCTCAAAAAAATGTGATTGGTAAAAGTTTACAAATACTAATTATGACAATATTGTAGCTAAACCACCAGAAAACTTGAGGAAACCAGCAACTATAAAAACCACAAAAGCATGTGCTTGTAGGACATTGTAGTGCCTGCCTGCAGACAAAACCTGGTGATTTGAAGGCAGTTCCTCCACGGCACACCACCACCACCACCAGCTCTAACCAGGGAACGCTGTTGTTGTCAATTTGGCTCATAGTGTTTCTGGGGGACCTGGTGTGATGCTGCAGGATAAGCACTGAACTACTAACTGCAAAGTTGGCAGTTCAATCCGCCAGCTAATCCTAGGAAAATAGCAGAAGTGACTGATAGGCACTTACCCACAGCATAATATGGTTTCTGAGGCTATAAATCTTTATAGGAGCAGAAAGCCTCATCGTTCTCCCACAAAGTGGCTAGTAGGTTTGAACTGTTGACCCTGTGGTTAGCAGTCCAGTGCTTATTCTACAGTACCACCAGTACTCCTAAGCAGAGAGCACTAGAAGGTTCAAAAAGCAAACTAGCACAGAGTTTTGACCTTTTAGGTATACTGGTACAAGTAAGCTGGGCTTCCAAAAAATGTTTTGTTTTGTTTTTATAACTAATTACAGGGGTAATTGCATTAAAAAATTTTTTATACTGAAATACAGCACAAAAATTTTATGGACAGTCATTTTGGTGTCCCTGTTCTGAGAATGTTACCTGGTACAGTCTACCCACAAGTCCACACACATTTAGTGACACAGTTGGTCATGACATAGATGAAACTTTTTCTGCTTAGAATCCCTATACAGGCTCACTATGAGTTGGCGTGACTTAATGGCAGTGGGGTTTGGGGTTTTTTTTGTTTGTTTGTTTGTTTTTTGTATGTTAATGAGCTATTACAGTTTTTAAATTATATATTTCATTTAATCCACTACACTGTAAGATAAACACTGGACTACAAAGTGAAAGGTCGGCATTTCAACCCTACCAGCTGCTCCTTGGAAACTCTATACAGGGTCGCTATGAGTCAGAACTGACTCAAAGGCATTTAACAACAACAATAACAAACTAAAATTCTATAATGATCATGTCATAGATTGACTTGTGCCCCACATAAAATATGTGTCAACTTGCCTAGGCATGATTCTCAGTGGTTTGCCGGTTATGAAATGATGTAATATGGTGGTTATGTAAGGATTCCCCATGATGTGATATATCAATAAGAAGACTAAGGGTGTATCTCAGTATCCTTAATCCCATTTCAAGGGTATGGCCTACAACATCTTTTATTTTACAAGAGATAATAGGAGAGAAAAGTGAGCAGAGAAAGAGGGACCTATTACCATCAAGAAAGAAAAGCCAGTAGGAGAGTTTGTCCTTTGGGCCTGGGGTCCCTGCAGTGTGATGCTTCTGGATCCCGGAAAAGACTGGTGCCAAGACACATGGAGATCACCAAGGATTGCTGGGCCTACAGATGCTGAAAGGAGACAAGGAACTTTCTCCAGAGTCAGCACTGGAATTTGGACTTCTAGTTTCCTAAACTGTGAGATAATAAATTTCTGTTAGTTAAAATCATCCACTTACATACAGTTTTTCTGTTACCGTACCACTATATAACTAGACAAATCACAATTATGTTAACAGGTACAACTCCTTTCGTATTCTCCCATTGCCTGGTCCAAATTTTCACACTTTTATAGGGCATGCCCCCATTCTTATAACCCTCAGTAGATGAGATCCCAAGAAAATGATAGGAGTGATTATAAGGGTAGCATTTGAATCAGTCTGTAGATTATTCAATACTTTGTGTTCTGATAACTGACAAACATCTTTGTATTGTTGTTAGTGTTGTTGTTAAGTGCCATCTAGTCCTGGGCCAACCTCACAATTGTTGCCATGCTTGAGCCTATTGATGCTGCCACTTTGCCAATCCATCTCGCTGATGGTCTCCCTCTTTTTCTCTGACCCTCCACCTTTCCAATCATGACATCCTTCTCCAGCAACTGGTCTCTCCTGACAACATGTCCAAAGTATGAGAGATGAAGTTTGGCTATCCTGGCCTCTAAGGAGCACTCTGGCTGCACTTCTTCCAACACATATCTGTTTGTTCTTTTGGCAGCCCATGGCACTTTTCAATATTATTCTACAACACTATAACTCAAAAGCATCAATTTTTCTACGATCTTCCTTATTCACTGTCCAGCTTTCACATGCATATGAGGTTATTGAAAATATCATAGCTTGGGTCAGGTGCACCTTAGTCCTCAAGCTGACATCTTTGCTCTTCAACACTTTAAAAAGGTCTTGTGCAGCAGATTTGCCTAATGCAATATGTGGTCTGATTTCTTGACTGCTGCTTCCGTGAGTGTTGATAGAAACCCTCATAACCAGCTACCATGTCCCCAGCTGCCCTATGGGCCTAATAGACTCTGAAACCAGCTTGATCAAGGGCCTCCACGAACTACTTCCATACTTAGTGCCCTGAAGATACATAATACCTAGGCCTGTAAGCATTACCTCTAATGCCAGGAACTCCATCTTCAAGTCTCTCCCACAGCCATGTCTTGAGCTCCTTGGCTAGCAGACGCCCCCAAGAGGTTTCCCCTCTCTGTGTCCTACAGCTGCACTGGGTTTTTTGGGTTTGCGTTTTAGTTTTTCCCTTCATTGTTTGTTTGTTTATTCTTTTTTCTCCTCTTTCCATTCCTTTGACTCTTATCCTTTCTACCTGTTTTTGTTTTTCCTTATTCTGTGTCTCATTTCTACTCTTCTTTTTTTGTTTGCCTTTTGATCTTCCTTTTCTATTGCTACTCTGTCTTTTCATCTTCATTCTCCCTGGTTTTATTGTTTTGTTTTTTTAAACTTCTTCCTTTTAGTTTCTCTTTTCTATAGCTTTATTTTCCTATTCCTCTTTTCTCTTTTTAGTTATTATATTCTTTTTTTCTTGTTGCTGCCTGTTTTTTTTCTTTCTTATTTTTCCTTTATTAGTGGTTACTTTTTTGTTTATTCTGCTTTGTTTTCTTGTGTGTGGGAGGGGGTGGGCAGGGAGTTACTCTTCTTTCCTGACAGGAGACAGTAACCTTGACCATACAGCCCAGCCACTGGGCAAGAGCCAATACAAGCACCTATACCATTTGATCAATGATAGACAGCAGACAACACCAGCCAAACCCACCTAAACTGAGGTATTCGAATGGCAACAGAGAATGGTCCACAGGCTTCCATTCTCTAACTATACTCACAGGGGACAGTTGGTGAAAGCCTATGAACAAACCAACATAAAATCATCAATTAAATACAAATACAACAACACCACAATGTCTTAAGGACAATGAACAATTTTAGCTCACATGACAAAACAAGAGAATGGTCTAAGCAAATGACGAAGATACAAGGAAAGAAAATGTTTCTATGGAAGAAAAGGT
>NW_006408616.1:8215498-8224730 GCF_000296735.1 Chrysochloris asiatica
CTTCATTAGTATGTATTTTAAGTCTCTTTGCTTTCTGCAACCATATTACAAGTTGTTAATTAGTCTTCCTTCAACCCTGATGCCACATTTTTCTTCATATAATCCAGCTTCTCGGATTATTTGCTCAGCATTCAGTTTGAATATGTATGGTGAAAGAATACAACCCTGGTTGCACACCTTTCCTAATTTTTTTTTTCCTAATTTTAAACTATTCAATGTTCCCTTGTTCTACTCAAACAACTGCCTCTTGGTCTACGTACAGGTTCCTCATGAGCACAATTAACCATTCCAGAATAATAATTCTCTACAATGTTGTCCATAGCTTGTCTCAATCCACACAATCAAAAGCCTTTGTGTAGTTAATAAAGTACAGGTAAACATCTTTCTGGTATTCTCTGCTTTCAACCAAGATCCATCTGACATCAGAAATGGCATCTCTCATTCCACGTCCTCGCCTGAATAAGGCTTGAACATCTGGCAGTTCCCTGTCAATATACTGTTACAGCTGTTTTTAAATTATCTTTGGCAAAATTTTACTAGCATGCAATATTAAAGATATTGTCCGATTGTTTTCATATTTAACTGGGTCATCTCTCTTTGAAATGGGCACAAATATGGATTTCATCTAATCAGTTGGCCAGGTAGCTGTCTTCCAAATTTCTTGGCATAGATGAGTGAGTACTTCCTGTGCTGCATCAGTTTGTTGAAAGATTTCAATTTGTATTCCATCAATTCCCAGAAGCTTGTTTTTGCCAGTGCCTTCAGTGCACCTTGGATTTCTTCCTTCAGTTCTACTGGCTCTTGGTCATGTGCTAACTCTTGAAATGCCTGATCATTAACCATTTATGTCTGGTGCAGTGACTCTGTGTGTTCCTTCCATCTTCTTTTGATGCTTTCTGCATCATTAAATATTTTACCAATAGAATCCTTCAGTATTTCAAGTATAGGCTTGAATTTTTTCTTCAGTTCTCACAGTTTAAGAAATGTTGAGTGTGTTTTTTCCTTTTTGATTTTCTAACTCCAGATCTTTGCACATTTCATTACAATATTTTACTTTGTCTTCTAGAGCTCTGCTTTAGAATTTTCTATTTAGCTCTTTTACCTCCTCATTTCTTGCATTTGCTTTTAGCATCTCTACACTGGAGAGTCCTGGTGTGGCACTGTGGGTTAATGCACTGGACTGCAAAGTGGTTTGAGCCTCAGTGTTGGCTGTTCAAGCTCACCAGTTGCTCCTAGGAAACACTATACAGGGTTGCAATGGGTTGGAATCTACTTGAAAGCACTTAACAACAACAACAACAACAATGGTGAGCAAGGTTCAGAATTTCTTCTAACATCCATTTTGACCTTTTCTTTCTTTCCTGTCTTCTTAATGACCTTTTCCTTTCTTCCTGTATGATGTTCTTGATGTCATTCCACAACTCTTCTAGTCTTCGGTCATTAATGTCCAATGCATCTCATCTGTTCTTGAGATGATCCCTAAATTAGGTGAGATATGTTCAAGGTCACATTTTGGCTCTTGTGGACTTCTTTCGATTTTATTTAGCCTCAGCTTAAACTTGCATATGAATAATTGATGATCTGTTCCACAGTCTGCTCCTGACCTTGTTTTGGCTGATGAGATGGAGCATTCCCATCATCTCCTCCCACAGACATAGTCAGTTTGATATCTGTGTATTCCATCTGGTGAGGTCCATGTGTATAGTCATCTTTTATGTTGTTTAAAAAAGGTATTTGGAATGAAGAAGTCATAGGTCTTGCAAAATTCTATCACCAAGGCCATGTTTTCCAACTACTGATCCATCCTCTTTGTTTCCAACTTTTGCATTCCAATCGCTAGTAATTATCAATACAGTTTGATTGCATGTTTGATCAATTTCAGACTGAAGAAATTGGGAGACTTCTTCATTTTCATTATCAGTGGATTTAGTGGTTGGCATGTAAATTTGAATAACAGTGGTATTAAATGATCTTCCTTGTAGGTTCATGGATATTATCCTATCACACACAGCATTATATTCCAAGATGAATCTTTAAATGTTCTTTTTGATGATGAATGCGATGGCCATTCCTCTTCAATTTGTCATTCCTGGCATAGTAAACCATGTACTTGTCAGATTCAAAATAACCAATACCAGTCCTTTCAGCTAATACCTAGGATATTGATGTTTATGTGTTCCATTTCATTTTTGACAACTTCTCATTTTCCTGGAGTTACACTCTGTACATTCCATGTGCCAATTATTAGTGGATGTTTACAGCTGTTTCTCCTCATTTTAAGTTGTGCCCCTTCAGCAAATGAAGGTCCTGAAAGATTTACTCTATTCGCATCATCATGGTCAATTCTACTTTGTGGAGGCAGCTCTTCCTCTGTCATATTTTTAGTGTCTTCCAACCTAAGGGGCTCATTTTTTTGGCACTATATCTGACAATATTCTGCTGCTCTTCATCATGTTCCAATATTCAATATTTTGGTGTTATCTGACAGTGTTTCACTGCTTTTCATAAGGTTTATAGTGACTAAATATTCAGAAGTAGTCCATCTCTTTTTCTTACTTGTCTTTTTCTGAAAGCTCATCTGAAACTTATCCATCATGGGTGACCCTGCTGGTATTTAAAATACCAGTGGCATAGCTTCTAGAATCACAGCAACATGCAAGCCCCCACAGTATGGCAAACTGACAGACGAGTGATGGCTCAATATTATTATGCTAGAACAACATTCAGAAAAAAGAATAATAATTATAGCAAAGAAAAAGGTGTAAGGTTTATGTGGGACACCATGGAAAAGACTAACTTACAAGTGATTGGAATTCAAGAACAGAAAGAAACAAAAGCATAGAGAAAATTGGTCATTTTTGTAAATGGTATATGATATGGGTCTTGTTTTATTTTTCTTCAAATGAATTTCCAGTTTTGCCAGCACCATTTCTTGAGGATTTGGCCCTCTGTCAAAGACAAACGGACTGTAGGTTGATGGATTTAATTCTGTTTTTTCAATTCTATTCCATTGATCTATGTGTCTTTTCTTGTGTCAGCACCAGGACATTTGGGCTTCTGTGACTGAATAGTAGGTTCTCATATTGGGAAGTAAGAGGCCCTACTCCTGGTTTGTTCCTTTAAAACAATGCCTTAATTATGTGGAGGTCTATTTCCTTTCTATATGAAATTAACAATCCTGCATGGCTTCTGCTGAGAAATCAGATCTTAGTCTTATTCATTCACCTTTGTAGGTAACTTTTTTGTTTTTCCTGAGCTGCTCTCAGAATTCTTTCCTTTTCTTTGGTTTTGGAAAGTTGGATTTATGATATGCCTTTATTTTTTTAATGTTTTATTGTGAATTATGTGATAGTTTACATGGGAGAACATTAGCTTTACATTCATCCTATTGTATATTGTTACACTGCCATGGTTATAATCTCCTCCATGCATCATCAACCAACCAAATGATACACCCCACAAACCTGCCCCCTGGTCATCAGCACACAGTCCTCTCTTTCTCTGGGTCTAGAGTTCCCAGCAGCTCCATCTCTCAATGTCATCTTCTCTGCCTCCATCTCTGGTGTCACTGTTTCTCTGGGTAGGGTCTCGCACTCTACTCTTCTCCCTCAATGGTCCCAGGGCCCTCCACTCCTGGAATGCAAAGTTTACCACTCCCCTCCTTTTGCTACAAAACATCTACGTTTACACTTATTTATGATATGTCTTGATAATTTTCTTCTGAGTTGTATACTGTTTGCGGTTTGTTCACATTAAAAAAATTTTTTTATTATGAATTATATGATAGTTTACATGGGAGAACATTAGCTTTACATCCATCCTATTGTATATCGTTTCATTGCCATGGTTACAGTCACCTCCATACATCATCAAACAACCAAAGGGTATATCCTGCAAGCCTGCCCCCGCTCCCAGTGCTCAGCACACAGCCACTCTCCCTCTCTGGGTCTAAAGTTCCCAGCTGTTCCATCTCTCCACGTCGTCTCTGCCTCCATCTCTGGCATCACTGCTTCTCTGGGTAGGGTCCCACTCTCTGCTCTTCTCCCTTGATGGTTCCAGTGACCTCAGCAACTGGACTGCAAAGTTAATCACTCCCTCCTTTTGCTACAAAACGTCCACCTTTACATTTCCAACCCTTACAGTCAATCCTGATAACAATTATTTACCATTGTACCACAAGGGACCTATCCCCATCTCCTTTCATCAGCCCCACCCAGACAGATTGGATACTACTTTGGATCTAGGCCAAAGATTTGGTTTGTTGTGTTTCATTCCCATTTGTTTCTAGGAACTTTGTGAGTTCACTTTTAATTTCTTCTACTACCCAGTCACTTTTCAGCAGGGTGTTATTCAGTTTCCATGTATCTGACTTGATTTCCTTGGTCTTCCTACTGTTGATTTCTAATTTGATAGCATTGTGGTCTGAGAAGATGCTTTGTAGTATTTTGATATTTGAAAATTTATGGAGGTTTGTTTTGTGTCCCTCCCAGCTTCTCCTCCTAGCAAGCACTCAATCCACTTCTCCAACCTTTCCTCTACGTTTAAGGGTTTCAGGATTTTCATCTGTATTGGTTTCATCTGGTCACTTGTATCTTTATTGTGGAGTCCTAGTGTGACTCTGTGAGTTAAAACATGGGATGGCAAAGTGGGTTTGAACCATGAGGTTGGCGGTTCAAGCTCACCAGCATCTCCTTGGAAACCCTAAACAGGGTAGCTATGGGTCAGAATCAACTCGACAGCACTTAACAACAACAATCTTTGTTGTAGAGAGTCTGTAAAGCATGTTTCCCTAGTCCACCATCCTGTCAGAAGTACTACTATCTGATTCTTGTAAGTAATAAAAGCTACCTTCCATGTAGTAACCAGTACTCCAGGCTCTGCTTGGAGTAATCCATAATAGTTATTGGTACTCTTTTTCTAATAGCATCCTGGCTACCCAGAAATCAGGTACAACCTGTGAATACCACAGATTTAGAGTGTCGTGTTACAGTTATGACATGGTCTTGCAGAATGTGTTGTCCTACACCAGGACAGAAGTTTTATCATAACATGGGTTCTTTTAAAGTAGCTCCTTTATCCTTGGCACCCAAGTTCTCATCACTTAGGCTGCAAAACTTCATAGTCTCCTTTACTGGGCTCTCTCATTCACCTCTATCCAACTACAATTAATTTTACCTTAAAAAAATATGCTTTAGCCTTTCCTTCTTTTGTCAGAGTCAACATCTTAGTCTAGGAGCAACTCAGCTTACTCTTACAAACCTCTCCTGCTAGGAACCTCCCCTCTTTCAACTAAAATCCAAACTTCTTGTTAGGGTGAATTTTGATTAATAGAGACCCCATGGGTTACAAAATAGGGTTTGCTTGGCTGTAATCTTTATGAAAGAGGATAACCAGATCTTTCTTCCACAGTACCAATGCTTAGGTTCAAGCTGTCACTCAGCCTCTACGTTAGGAATCCGGCACAGGTAGTTTGGGCTACTCAGGCACCCTTTCTTCCTGTTACACACTGAAATCTCCTCTCTCCTCTCCACCAACCCTCCTCTGCTCCTCACATTCATTTATTCACTTTCACACAAACAAGAATAATTTATTAGTTATCTATGCTTACACTGGGGGCCTTGTATGGCGCTGTGGGTTAATGAGCTGGACAACAAAGTCGGTTTGAACTGCAAGGTTGGTGGTTCAAGCTCACCAGCTGCTCCTTGGAAACCCCATATAGGGTTGCTATGGGTCAGAACCAACTCAATGGCACTTAACAACAATGCTTACACTATACTCCTTAGCTCCAAATGCTTTCTTTCTCCTTATCACCTTGCTAACAGAGACTTCCCTGCTCTGTACTTTAGTACTTGTTTTGGATAGCTTTCACTTCACCTGTGTTAGTCTTCCCAGCACACCCTGTTGTTGTTGTTGATGTTAAGTGCCGTACACAATGTGGCGCTATGGGCTAATGCGTTAGACTGCAAAGTCATTTGAACTGCAAGGTCGGTGGTTCAAGCTCAGCAGCTGCTCCTTGGAAACCCTATACAGGGTCGCTATGAGTTGGAATCAACTCAATGGCATTTAACAACAACTACAACAATATGTTCCCACCACCTGCTCCTCGGAAACCCTTTACAGGGTCACTATCAGTCGTAACTGACTCTAAGGCACTTAACAACAACAATAACAGCAATATGTTCTCTGGTGGCACATGGGTTAAGCGCTGAGCTGCTAACAAAAGGTAAGCAGTTCAAACCCACTTAGTGGGACAATTTTGAAAATCGTGCATAGAGTCACTATGAATCGGGATTGACGGATGACAATTTGTACTTTGTTTAACATGTACCCTGGTGGCATCATGGATTAAGCATTGGGTTGCTAAGGTCAGGGTTCAAACCTAATAACCATTCTGTAGGACTAAAATAAGGTGATTTGATTCCCTAAAGATTTACAGCCTTCAAACCTTATGGGGAAGTCCTAATCTGAACTGTATGAGATTAATAACATCACTGAGCTGGAATCAACTGTACCACAGTGGGTAATATGCACTGTAAACACCTCCTCGCCTAAAAGTAAAAGGAGGAACCTTAAACCAACCCTTTCTGATTGTCTACTGAATTTTAATTTTAATTTGTTGGGTTTAAAATTTCTCCCCCAAATCTCATGGAACTGATCTACTCTAACAAACGCATGGGGTTCCCATGAGTAGAAATCCAATCATTGCAATGGTTCTATTTTTATTGACGACCAAGTAGAGCCCTAGTGTGACACTGTAGGATAAGTACTGGACTGGCAACAAGTTCATAAGTTCAAACCCACCAGCCTGCTCTTGGAAACCCTACAGGGTTGCAATGAGTCACACTGACTCCAGATAAGGACACACAAAATAAATATTCTTCAGTTTGTGGTATGTATGCTTTGTGATCCATGTTGAAAGCAAAAGCAACATAAAAATAAGCCCTCAAGGTGGGGTAAAAACTGAACACATGAGGAAGATGGTAAGTAAGAGAAATCCCTAAAAACCTCATAATACAACAATCTCTGTACAGTGTTCAACATCTAGCAGTCTATTTAACATGAGAACAGTACACAAGGAGAAGGCTCTCTGGTGGTGTAGTGGGTTACATGTTGGGTGCTGATTGCTGTCAGCAGTTCAAGCAGGGGGAGAAAGTCCTGTAGAGATCTACAGCCTCCAAAACCCTATGTTGTTGCTGTTGAGTTGGTTCCTACTATCAGTGACCTTCTGCACAACAGAATGAAGCACTTCCTGGGCCTGCGTCATAATCACAATGGTTGTTAAACTTGAGGCCACTGTTACTGCCACTGTGCCAGTCCATCTCTTTGGGGGGGTTTCCCTCTTTTTCACTGATACTCCACTCCACCAAGCATGATGTCCTTCCCCACGGACCAGTTCCTCCTTATAAATACGTCTGAAGTATAACTCCTGGTGTGGTGCTGTAGGATCAACACTGGACTGCAAACCATAAGGTTGAGGGTTCAAACCCACCAGCTGCTCCTTGGGAACCCATACAGGGTAGCTGTAAGTCTGAATCCACTCGCCGGCACTTAACAACAAGAGATGAAGTGTCCATCCTGGCTTTTAAGGAGCATGTGGCTGTACTTCTTTGTACAGATTTATTTGTTCTTCGGGCTGTCCATGGTATTTTTAATATTCTTTCTTGGAAATCCTGCACAGGTTGCCATAAGTTGGAACTGACTTCATGGCTAACAACCACCACCATACAAGGGGACTTCAAAAGTCCGCGGAAAAGTGTAATTTCCCTACTTTTTGAAGTCTCCTCATACAGTATTTTAGCTCCACAATGATGGAACCCTAGACTGTCCCACAGTTACTAAAAATATGTCCTGCCAGACTTTCCCTCTAGGTCCAAACCAACTGCCACTCACAGCGACCCTACAGGAAAGAGGGTTTCAGGCTGTAAATCTTTACAAAAGTTGTTGTTAAGTAACGTCCAGTAGTTTCTGACTCATAGCAACCCAGTATCGGGTTTCCAAGGAGCGGCTGGTGAGTTTGAACCACCGACCTTGCGGGTCCAGTGCTTATCCTACAGTAATAGTCCAGTACTTATGCTACAGTGCCACACCCGAAGTCCTACAAAGTAGATTACATCATCTTTTCCTGCCTACTAGACTAGCATAGTGGTTACTAGTCGGGCTGCCAACTTCAAGGTCAGCAGTTCGAAACTACCAATGGTTCCGCGGGAGAAAGATGAGGCGTTCTGCTAATGCGTTAGACTCTCTTTGCAGTCCAGTGCATTAGCCCTCAGCGCCACATTGTGCACGGCACTTAACGTCAAGATTTGCATCCTCGGAAACCCTGTGCAGGGTCACTATGAGTCGGAACCGACTCCATGGTACTTAATAACAACAGACTCACGCTTAGTGGTGAGTTCGAACCGCTCACCTTTCTGTTATCAGCCCAACACTGCGCCACCAGGGCCCCTCCTACAGTTCCCGTCAGTTTAAATAAAGCAAGATTCAAATAGTATCTCCCCCTCGGACGAATTTTTCCCGATACCACCCTTTCCAAGTATGCAGCCCTGTGATTGGCCATCACGTGTCCATAAACCGTCCAATCACACGTGAGGAGCTGCTTTACCGTTCGCTTTTGCATGAAGGAGCAATATGGCGGATAGGCTCACGCAGCTGCAAGATGCGGTGAACTCGGTGAGGACTTTCATTTGATTAGTCTGTCCTTCTTTTTCCTGGGTTAAAGCAATGGAATAAAAGGGTCCCGAGAGACAAAACACGGAAGTAGCGAGCGGACTCAGTAAGAAGCGCTCGCTCGGGGCGGCGGTAAGGTCCGCGGTGAACTGAGTAAAGTGTGAGGCCGCCCTCCGGCCGAGCGGAGACAAGAGAGAGCCGCTCTTGCGCTGGCGATTGAGGAGGGGTCGTAAAGGATCTCCTTTCCCCGGCACTCCACGAATTCACAGTATTGTCTTGTTGAGTGCCGTGGAGCCAGTTCTGACTCATAACGACCCTGTACAGGAGCGGCTGGTGGGTTTGAACTCTTGACTGCTTATCCTACAGTGCCACATCAGGATTGTATTGGTAGTTGTTAAAGGCTCTCTGGGGTGGAAGGTGAAGAAGGGGAGAAGCAGGATTTATTTTTTATAGTCTGTAGCGTAGTGGTTAAGGAGCTCTGGTAGCGTAGTGGTTACGACTCGGGCTGTGAACCGCAAGGTCAGCAGTTCGAAACTACCAGCTGCTTCGCGGGAGAAAGATGAGG
>NW_006408616.1:8224970-8243417 GCF_000296735.1 Chrysochloris asiatica
AACAACAACAACAACCCACAGAGGCAAGCCCGCATGCTTGATGATTGGATCTCTAATTATAAATGTTTTCCAGAGGATTTCGTCGCCTCAATTTTTGGGTTTACGGCGGGGGTGGGGGATGGTAAAGTCAGTTGTGGTTTTCCTAGTTAGTTTCTAAAGGTCAAAGGTCCCGTTGTCTCTTGGCCACGGCGTGGCATAGAAATTGATTTAATTGGATTATTTATGAAATGTTATCCAGAGGTTGAGAAGATGGAGTTTATGTTTTTTAGCAGTGTATTTGAAATGAGTGCTGGCTGCATTATCAATTTTGTTGTTATGTGTTCTTGTTAGGTGCCGTGGAGTCGGTTCTGACTCAAAGCGACCCTGTACAGGGTTCTGAGGCTGTAAATCTTTACGGGAGCAGAACGCCTCATCTTTCTCCCGCGGAGCAGCTGGTAGTTTCGAACTGCTGATCTTAACGTTCACAGCCCGATTCGTAACCACTACGCTACCAGAGCTCCTTAGTGACCCTGTATAGGGTGTCTGAGAAGCGGTTGGTGGATTTGAACCGTTGACCTTGTGGTTAGCACGCCAGAGCTGATCCTACAACGGCACACCAGGACTGCACACCTACTTTAGGATCTAAAACAATAACAAAAGCAGAATGAGGTGTACAAATCAATTTAAAGCTATTTTTCTCAGCTGTTGTTAAGTGCTGTCAGTCTGTTAACACCTATGAGACATTGCCAGCATCCCAGAAATGCTTGATCTCAGTTCTATCCTGATTTCTGCAATCTCTTTTTTTTTGTAGTTTTATCATTCATGTAGGCATCCAAAACAAAATAGTTTAATTTTGTTTTGTCTTTTAAATTGTATATATACATTTATTCTTTTGTGGATGGCATCTCTCACTCAACATTTTGCATACAGTAGTATGGTGCTGGCGTTGGAATCCTGGTGTGGCGCTGTGGGATAAGCACAGGACCCAAAAAGTTCAGTTTGCACTTTAAGGTCGGTAGTTCAAACTCAACAGCTGCTCCTCAGAAACCCTATGCAGAGTTGCTCTGAGTAGAACCAACTCAATGGCACTTATACAACATTATGGCATTAATTTGCATAGCTTAAGGTCGGTGGTTCAAGCTCATCAGCTGCTCCTTGGAAACCCTATTCAGGGTCGCTATGGGTCAGAATCATCTCAACAGAACTTCACAACAACAACGTGGTGGTGGTTGTTAAGTGCTGTCAAGTTGGTTCCAACTCATAACGACCCTGTATAGGGTTTCCAAGGAGAAGCTGGTGAGCTTGAACTTGCGGTTCAAACGAGTCCAGCGCGTTAACCTACAGCGCCACACCAGGACTCCAGCTTTATGGCACTTTACTTTATTAACATGCTTTGTTTCCTTCTTGGTGAGCGTTTAGATTGTGTTTAGTTTATGAACATTGGTGTCTAGATGTCTCCCTGCACATAAGAGTACGAAGCAAAGCAGTTAAGTTTCTTTTAATCCATATCTTTATCAATCTAAATTCTGATAAGTTTATTCTAAAACTTGATACCATCAATCATCTTTGTTTTAATCTTTCAGATGAATGAATAGAAGAATCTTATGTTTTAAATTTGCATCTCCCTTATGACTAAGGTTTTGAACACTTTTTCTTATGATAACTTGGCCATTAGAGGAGTTTCTCTTCACATGCCTCTTCTAGTCCTTTGTCCATTTTTGCAGTCTGTTGATTGGGTTATATGTTATTCTTGTACTCTCTAATTAATCTTTATAAATAGAAATTATTTTGTTGCTTAAAACATACTTTATCTTTTGCCTTTCTACACTTAGATCTTAATCTACCTGGAATTAATTTTTATAGAAGGTTAGGATCTAATTTCACACTTTACCCAGTTTTTGGACCCAATTGATATCCGTTTAGCCCAGAGGTATTATCATATCAAGTGTTCATATGTGCTTGGTTGTCTTTGGGGCTTTCTTCTGAACCAGCAGTTTTGTCCCTGAACAATAATACACTGTCTTAACGACAAAATCTTGATATGTAGTAGGGTAGTTTCTCTTTCTGTGTTCTTATTTGTGCTTGGCTAGTATTGGCCCTTTGTACTTGTATATAGATTTTAGTAACGCATATCAGAATTGCACTACAGAAATTGAAAACACAGCCTACTGGGACTTTGTACAGAATTTACAAACCTATTTTGGGCAGAACTGACATCTTTATGATTTTGAATCTTCTAATCCTATTTTCTCATGCCATCCTCTTTTCAGGTTGTTGTTAACTTCTTTAGAGTTGGTTCCAACTCATAGCAATCCTATGTACAACAGAATGAAACATTGCCTAGTCCTGCGTCATGCTCACAGTTTGAGCCCATTGTTAGAAACAACCACTGTGTCAATCAGTCCATCTCATTGAGGGTCTTCCTGTTTTTCACTGACCCAAACATAATGTTCTTTTCTAAGGACTGGTGCCTCCTGATAACACGTCCACAGTTTGTGAGATGAATACTCGACATCCTGTCTTCTTTCCAGAAGTGGCTTAAAGCTCTGGGACTGTGTATGTGCTTGTATACATCTGTTAATCTGCACTGCACATGCAGACAAGACTATTCTGAAACTTCCAGGCAGCCATTAGATTGCTAGGAATGAGAAACAGATGCACTAGCATCAACCATTCTATGGCTATTAGATTCATCTGTGTTTGAGCTGGACATACAAGATACTTTTGCACAGTGTTGGCAAAGCTTCCAAAAGCCATTATTATTAAGCAATAACAACAGATTCCCAAGGAGAAGCACTTACCTTCCTTCACATTACCCATGTTTATTCTTATATCGGAGTCCTGGTATGATGCTGTAGGAAAGCACTGGACTGCTCACTGTAGGGTTATACAGGATCTCTGTGAGTCGGAACCAATGAAATGACACTTAACAACAAGATGTATTGATTTGTATCACCAAGTTGATTCCGACTCGGAGTGATTCCATGTGACAGAATAGAACTGCCCCAGAAGGTTTTCTTGGTTGTAATCTCTACAGAAACAGATGACCAGGTGTTTTTCCTAAAGAGGGAGGGTTCACACTGCTAACCATTCAGTGTCTGAGCACTTAACCATTTGATGCGCTGCCAGGAGGATATCTATTCATTCATATTTCTGCTTTATTTCTTCCAATAAGTTTGTTGCCTGTTAAAGGTTAAGTCTTGAAACAAATTCTGAATTTGATCCTTCTGGTTTATTCTTTTTTAAAATTTACTGTGTCTAAGTGGAAAGTATTGGAGCTCTGGTAGCTTAGTGGTTACGAATCGGGCTGCGAACCACAAGGTCAGTAGTTCGAAACTACCAGCTGCTCTGCGGGAGAAAGATGAGGCGTTCTGCTCCCGTAAAGATTAACAGCCTCGGAAACCCTGTACAGGGTCGCTATGAGTCGGAACCGACTCGACGGCACATAACAACAACAAAACAACAAGTGGAAAGTATGTGCAGTCCAGGATTCATAAAATGTTACTATTTGGAGTTAAATAGTTTCCTATTGGTTACACTAAGGGAGTGTCAAAAGATTTGTGGGAAATGCCATTATTATTTAACTCCATTTTCCCACAAACTTTTTAAAGCCCCCTCGTATTTCTCATTGGCATTCTGGTTATAATTTAATGTTCCAGGTGCTTACAGAAAAAGATTAAGGTGACTGGCAAGTCTGTTCCCTTATACGCACTGTTGACATTCATGTTAATACTACAGTCTTCGAGTCTTTGTATGCTTAAAGAATATGAGTCACTTTGTAAAAAACTAATCTGCTTTGTGTGTGAATATATACACACAAACATTTTTTGAGGCAGAGAGGATCAGTCTCTAAATTTTGATGCATTCACTAAGATAGATGCTGCTTTGCAAATAGCTTGGTTTGGCTGCCTGCCTATCTCCCTTAGTGATATTACAGGTTGTTTTTTCCTTTTATTGCGAATTGAGTGAAGGTTAACAGACAAGGTCTTCAGCTGTATCCTCAGCCAGTTATTGCTCTTGAGATTTTACAAAATCAAATCATGATGCTGCCTGGCCAGTGATGTTGTTTTAGGGAAACTTACATATTTATGTGTATCATGTAACTAGAAGAATTGTTGTGGCTTTTAAGTGCCATTGAGTTGGTTCTGACTCACAGCCACCCTGTATAACATAGGGTTTCCAAGGAGCAACTGGTGAGTTTGAACTGCTGACCTTGTGGTTCAAACCAACCTTGAGGTCCAGTTCTTTCTCCTATAGTGCCACACCAGGACTCCCAATTAGAAGAAGAGTAAGGACAAATTGATTGTGGGGTTAACTCCAGGTTTGTTGTTGTTGTTAAATGCCGTCGAGTCGGTTCCAACCCATAGTAACCCTGTATAAGGTTTCTGAGGTTGTAAATCTTTACGGGAGCAGAAAGCCTCATCTTTTTTCTGTGGAACTGCTGGTAGTATTGAACTGCTGACCTTAAGGTTAGTAGTAGCCCAGCTTGTAACCACTACACTACCAGAGCTCATACTGTAAAATAGGACATTATGTGATTTGGATGTTGTGTCCGTAGGTTGCAGAACGCACTGAGCAGTGGTAGCAGTAGGGGGGTGGGAGGCTGCTATGGGATACAAGTGGCCCAGATGGTTCCCACTGTTGATGACCTCAAGAAAGTGCTCAGCTGCCTGACTGTTACCACGTCCTCTGCTAAGTCACTTGTGCGAAGGCCAGCTTGCTTGTGGAAACCTTCCTGGAGGGGGCTAAAGATACCCAAGCCAAGGCCTTGGACACCTTAAGTGCTTACCTTTCCATCAGCACCTGGATAGGACCACACCATGCACCACACTATACACACGAAAACCATTGAGTCCCAGGAGCTGAGGTGGATCCGGGCCTGGGCCTCCATCACTGCAGACATGTAGCGTCTGAGCAGCTCTCAACAACCAGACAGAAGTGGGCTTCCAGTCTCAAGAAAAGGGCCTGACATCCTGCCACTTAGGCAACTGGATGCCTTGATCCACAAATATATGTGGTGGGACTTACATGCAGTTGGACATTGCCCCAAATGAATGTTAAGTGATACATACGTGTAATTGACTTTTGATATATACTTGTTAAATAAGTGAATACAATTGATTGTAAGAGTTTTGAAAAATGTAGGTAGCCACTGTGTTGAATTTGTGTGTATTTGTTTTCTATTCCTCACAATAATTCTGATAGGAGAATTCCTCAATTTAAAAATGAAAAAAAAAAAATGACTTAGGATGAATTAGTATCAGAATCCAGTTTTGTACAGCGTCTGAGCCTGTAACTACTCTGTTACAAGCAGCAAGTCATGAGCAAAGTGTTATTGAGTGAACAAAACCAGGAATTAATTTTTGACTAGTCAGATAAATACGGGAGTAGTAGGAAATGGATCAGTGGAGCTGTCTTAGATACTGAAAGTTTTGAAACTGCCATGAAGACCTGGAGATTTATCTTGAAGACCATGGGACAGTGAAGTCAAATTTTTTGAGCAGATTAAAATTACAGTATGTCAGAAAATAACTAGTAGGCTATTTTAACAGTTCTGGTGTGAGAAAATTAGTTGGCCTAAGGCAGCAGCAGTTATGATAAAAGCAGAAAAAAAATTGTACTATTTGAGGATGAAAGAAGTAAATCTCAGATTATACTGATTGGCTAGGAGGAACTCAACGTAAATTAGAAATTAAACAGAAGGAACTGATTTTATGACGGTTCAACTTTAAGTTCTGTAATGGAAATAATAACAGACACTCTGGAAGTATTTATTCAGTGATTGAAAATACAAGATTAAGGTTTGAGAAAATCAGAATAGCAGGAAGGTTGGAGGGTGTTTGTTTTGGGATTGATAAGGAATTGGAATTCTCAGTCTTCAGAGCTGCTTAAGGGTGTTGTTGTTAAGTGCTGTTGAGTCGGTTCCCACTCATAGCAACCCTGTATAGGGTTTCTGAGAAGCAGCTTGTGGGTTTGAATTGCTGACCTTTTGCTTCACCGTCCAGTGTTGATCCTGCAGCACCACACCAGGAGTACAAGGAATACTTTCAGAACACCACACATTTACAACTCGAGTCATGGAGAAATACATTTCTGAATAGTTAAGATCTTTTTGTCCACTATTTTTTTTACCCTTATAGCTACTCTGGTTTCAGGAACAGAAACATTGCACACGAGTCACACACTTTTATTAATCCTAGAGCCATGCTTAGATTTGGCTAACCAAATTTGTTCTCCCACCACCACTCTTGTTGCTTTTACAGTAGTTCTTCACATATATATTACTTTTGGAAGAAAGCATCATTTTATATTTCTTTTTTACTATTTCAATTAAATTGTTAGAAATTTTAACTCCAACTAGATTGATTCAAAATTTAGTTTCTTTGCATAGTTAAGACATTTAATCATTGTTAATATAACTCGCTTATTTTATTGAAAACCACTCCTGTATTATTTTCTGGTTCAGAAATTGTTATTATAAAAATGTATTACGTTATTACCAATAAAATCCTAAAGTGGATAAATCCATTCTAACCTTGATATGTTTTCTTTGGTCCAAGCTTGCAGATCAGTTTTGTAATGCCATTGGAGTGTTGCAGCAGTGTGGTCCCCCTGCCTCTTTTAGTAATATTCAGACAGCAATAAACAAAGATCAACCAACTAATCCTACAGAAGGTAAAGATGGGCTTTTTGTTATTATTATTATTTTTTTTTTCTTTTGCTTCTCTCAGTTTTACTCTCACATTACTCATAATACTTTAAGGTTTATTGAGAAATTTAACTTATGGCTTTTTTTCTAAAAAATACTGTTTGAGAATATTATTGCAAGTTTTATTTGTCAAAAAATGAATTTATTATGTCAATTCACATGACATTTCCATCATGATCATTTCAGAGATATCATGTTATGACTCACTTATTTTATTTTTTAACTTTTTACTGTGACTTGAGTGAAAGTTAACAGATAAGGTCATCAGCTTTACATTCAACAAATTATACAATTTGTTTCATCTCAGTGACTACAGTTCCTTCCATGTAACTACGTTTTCCCTGTGGCTTCTCTTTTACATCTTATATTCACAAAAGAACAAAACAAAAATATTTGCTGTACACATATAAAACAAAAAACATCTATTCACTTCAGTGTCTTAAGGACATATTCTGCAAGTCAGCCTTCCTGCCTGCAGGCGTACGCAGCCGTACTCAGTGTGTGGACTTAGAGCCTGCACCTGTGCTATCTCTCCAAGCCATTGCTTTTGCCTCCCTCACTGCTGTTGCCACTCTTCTAGGTAGTGTCTCACATTGCTATGCTCGTGCTAGTCCTTCTTGATGGTCCTGAAATGAAAGATTACTCCCCGCTTTTAGTTACACGTCTTCTACAATTAGAATAGGATTGTCAGTCATTAAAAGGAGAATTCATAGAATTTAGCTGAACCTACTTGAAGGTTATTATTAAGGAAGGCATCTCATTTACAAATTTGTTTAAACAACTACCATATTGTGCTAATAAATAAAATAGCATAATTATGCAAAATTCTCAATTTGAGTTGCTATTATGGTGAATTCTTAGTTATATATGTTTGTGTGCTGACATTACATTTTCACCGTTAGAAGTCTAGTTGAGAAAATGTCATGGTGTTTTCTATTTCTTTAACTTAAAATTTAACTTTGACATCTGAAAACTTGAGACTTTTTAATGGCCTCTTGTAATGATATCTTTGTCCAGAGTATGCCCAGCTATTTGCAGCACTGATTGCACGAACAGCAAAAGACATAGATGTTTTGATAGATTCCTTACCCAGTGAAGAATCTACAGCTGCTTTACAGGTAAAAATCGCTTTCTCATCATGAACTTTGCTCGCAATAGAGAATTACAAGTTAAAGGATATTTAATATTTTCTGCTATAATACCCAAAGTTGCTTCAAGATTAAATTTAAAAATTAGTTTTATTGTGAGCCAGTATTGTCTATCGATGACTATGCTGAATATAAATATGAAAAAGTCAAAAAGTATTGCTACTGGGGGTTCTGTTCATACAGCACAGCTTTATTCTAAACAAAACATATATCAGTTTAAACATGTTTCTGTAGCCAGTGGAGGGCTACAGGCAAGTTTTCTCAGTAATACACTTGTTTTAGTCACGTTTGGGAGTTGTGTTGTGGCACTATAGGGATAAGCACTTGACCATAAGATTGGTTTGAACCACAAGATTGGCAGTTCAAACTCACCAGCTGTTCCTTGGAAACCCTGTATAGGGTCGTTATGAATTGGAACTGACTTGATGGCACTTAACAACAACAACGAAGTCTCGTTTGGGCACCTTTAGGAAGTAGGTCTACTCATGACATTGGCTTCCTAAAGGAAATGCAAGGCCAATTAAATTCCAAGACATGGAAGCCAGCTCAGAAAGTTATGCTAACTGTGTTTTGTGACTCTAAAGAGGACATCTTGATAGGTTTTCTTGAAGGACACAGGGGGATCATGGGGTTTATTAGGAAGAAGTTTTAAGAAAATGGAAAAACTGCATTGGTGTGTAAAAGGCCGGAAAAGTTTTGCCATGAAATTTTTTCCCATCACGATACAATGCCCGCCCATTCTTTGAGTGTAGCAAGGGCTGTCCTAGGAGAATTTCACTGGAAAATTTTACCTAATCCACCCTCCAGCCCTGATTTTGCCCTTTCAGACTTGTTTTTGTTCTCAAAACTCAAAGAAGGAACACTATTTGAGTTCGTTGAGGATGCTAGAATTGCCATTTTGACATTGTTAAAGGGCAGCATTCCTCAGGGTGGGGTAAGAGAGATGGAAACACCGCTTCTAGACATGTATAGACCTGGATGGAAGATAGTTGAAAAACAGTTGTTGCACATTTTGATATTTTTGTTTAATAAAGTTTTCTATGGTTTTGTAGCAATACTTTTTGATTTGCATTCATGTATATATGTGTGGTGGTGATGGTGTGCCACTGAGTCAGTTCCAACTCCATAATGGGAGTAGAAAGCTTCATCTTTCTCCCACTGAGTGACTGGTACATTAGGACTAATTACCTTGTGACTAGCAACCCAGCTCCTAATCCACTATGCTATCAGGGCTCCTAGTATATATGTACTTATATATATGCATGCATACCTCTGTATATGCTTGCTCCATCTCAAATTATAAGGAAACCTATTTTCCTTGATTTGTCTCTTGTCCTCACAAAGAATTAAAGAGAGTGGCATCATGGGTGTCGTGTGTAGTTGTTGTTGTGTGCCATGGAGTCGTTTTCGACTCATAGCGACCCTGTACAGGGTTTCTGAGGCTGTAAATCTTTACGGGAGCAGAACACCTCATCTTTCTCCCTTGGAACTGCTGGTAGTTTCGAACTGCTGACCTTGTGGCTTGCAGCCCAATTCGCAACCTCTACGCTACCAGAGCTCCTTGTAGTGCATAGTAGTAGTATCCAAAAGCAGTGTAGAAAGGTATCACATAGACATCCAAAGATCTCTCAGTGAAAATCCACTTTTTTTTTTTTTAATGTTTTATTCTGAATTATGTGATAGTTTACATGGGAGAACATTAACTTTACATTCATCTTATCATACATTCTTTCATTGCCATGCATCATCAACCAACTAAAGGGTATATCCTGCAAGCCTGCCCCCTGGTTGTCAGCATACAGGAAAATCCACTTTTTAAAAAAGTAATTCATAGTAAACTCTTAAAAGTTACCTGACTTAAAATTTTTTTGTCTCAGAAAACTATCCATAATGGTTGGAGATTGATCCAAATTTAAGAGTAAATAGTTCTGCTGTAGTTTCTTTAGTTCCTTAATTGTTACTAATCTCCAAAGTTTTCATTTTTTACATTTGTTTTTGTAAAGGCTGCTAGCTTGTATAAGCTGGAAGAAGAAAACCACGAAGCTGCTACATGTCTGGAGGACGTTGTTTATCGAGGGGATATGCTTCTGGAAAAGATACAGAGTGCACTTGCTGATATTGCACAATCACAACTGAAGACAAGAAGTGGTACCCACAGCCAATCTCTTCCAGACGCATAGTGCCACCAAATCCCATGTGGCTGAGGAAAGAACTAGTTCAGTGCAAAGCCTTACCAACAGTTACAAAAACACTAAGCACGATGATGTATGTTACCTTTTTCATTATTTTTAATAGTCTTCTATTTTCACTCTAATAAATAAACTTGTAAAATTGTGGTTAAATCAGCTTCAAGCCATCATGCCTGAGAAATGGTAAGTGTAGAGATTTGGAATATTTCAGCTGTATCTAAGTTTCTCCATTGGTATCTATTTGTCTCTTTAGAGATGGTGATGTATAAATTTGGAGCTTTGAGCTGGGAAAGTATATAGAACTTGCTTTTAAGAAACTGGAAGAGTGTTAATGTGGCTGCATGAGAAATAGGTCACTTTTATGCCAACCCTCCTCTTCTAGACCCTTATATCCATCTTGTTCATCTCTACGGTTTTCTACTAAGAAATCCTGTTTGTGTGTGGAATTCTCATGAACTGTTTTTCTCAGGTCGTCAGTTCCTTCTCTTTACATATCTGAATGTGCTATCTTCTGGTTTTATTTTTCCATCTTTACTTCCATATAACTTCAATACAAAATTTCCATTCCAACTCATCATGTTATTGGTAGCATGTTTGTCAGCATTCTGTTGTATGATTACTCATTTAACTCCTGGATCTCTTTGAATCCACTGATTTATCTCCACTGGCAAGCTGGAGTTGGTATGTTTCACATTGTAACTGATTCTGTTTCCTGAGACTTCAGTTTTTGCAGAATATTCTGAGTTACTTACAAAATCTGTTACTACCCATTTAAGTTTCTGGAGCAAGCTCAAGAACAGTAGTTCAAATTTACATAGCTGGTGGGTTTGTAGAATGATACAACCAGTATAGAAAACATTATGGCTCTTCTTCAAAAAGTTAGAAATAGAATTACCTTATGACCCAGCAATCCTACTCATAGATATGTACCTTAGAGATGTAATAGCAGTGGCAAGAAGACGTACATACCCATTTCATTGCAGTGTCATCCACAATAGCTAAACAATGGAAACAGCCTGAGTGCCCACTCACGAATGAATGTATAAACAAACTACATATATACAATGGAATACTGTCCAACTACAAGGATTAATGCATCTGCAAAACTAAATGTAGGAATGAATGAAAGTCAAGAGTAGACATATACTTGGAAAGCTAATTTCTGTAAGTGTTACCAGGAATAGTAGGGAGAAAGGAGGAGAGTCACGCTAAATAGGAGCCACTACTTTTAGTGATGGGAATGGGAATTCTGATCTAAATGTGGGTGAAGTCAGCCCAGCTTGACAAAGTAAATACAGAAACTAAGAAGCATGTGAGAAAAGGGCACAATTTCGGTAAATGTGATAGCATACAATTTTGCAACAGCCAAAGCAACATATATGGGTATAGGAGAGCATATGCAAATAAATGCAGGTGCACAAATAAGTGGATTTATAGGCTTTTCACTGTGGGTTAATGCACTGGATTGCAAAGTCTCTTTGAACTGCAAGGTCAGTGGTTCAAGCTCACCAGCTGCTATGGGTCTGAACCAACTCGACAGCACACAACAACATACACATTTATGCTGCATATATGAAGGGGCTTCAAAAAGTTGGTGGGAAAAAAATAAAAACATAATGGAATTATTTCACAAACTGTTTGAAGCCTCTTCATTACAAACTGCATAGTCCTGATGTGTCTCTGTAAGATCAGCACTGGACTGATAACCACAAAGTTGGCAGTTCAAACCCACTGGCAGCTCCTTGGAAACTCTACACAGAGTCACTATGCATTGGAACTGAACTCCACAACACTTAACAAGTACAACATATATCCATATAATAAACTGCATAGTTAAGGGCCTTCCTAGGCATAACCACTTAACTCATGGGATTGGTTTGCTGGGCCAAAAGGCTTGGAACCATATTCGGGGACAGCTTAGTCATTTGACATAACGTAATTCACAAAGATAATGTTCTACATCCTTGTTTGATGAGTAGCATTTATTTAAAAGCTGTGAGCATCTTAAGATAAATTGGTCTCTAGTAATCTAGAGCAAAACAGAAAGGCTTAAAAAAGAAACTAAAACAACTAGTTGGTGCCAGGTTACCACTAACCATTCTGACTAGGGACACAATAGAAAACTGTAGAACAAAGTTGCCAAACCTGTTAGACCAATAGAGTCTAAATTAACTCCGAGACTATTGCCTTAAGATAATACTTTGAATTTGGAATTAAAGCTATTTCTGTAGGTCACTTTTCTGGCAAATAAGAGCTTTCCCAAAAGTTCATGAAAAAATTCCATTATCTTCTAATTCCATATTTTTGAACTTTTTAAAGCCTCCTGGCAATAAATTAGGTTAAAATATAATTTGATTTGTGACTAAGGTGCTCCCTTAATGAATTGTATGAGACCAAATGGTTAACATTTCCCCAAAAGCAAAGACGGAAAGGGAAGTTGGTAGTTGTGTGCTCTGGAGTCGATTCTGACCCTGCGTAGGGTTTCCAAGGCTGTAAATCTTTATGGGAGCAGAAAGCCTCATCTTTCTCTCATGGAACAGCTGAGGTTAGCAGCCCTTCTCATAATGGCTAGGTTACCAGAGCTTGTTAAAAAAAAAGGGAAGTTAGACCAATGGAAATAATTGGGATGTTGACACATTGTAGAAATTGTAGCCAATGGCCCAGAACTACTTGTAAAAAAAAAAAAAAAGTGGTTAAAGAGCTAACCTGATTTGCTGTATAAAGTATAACCTAAATAAACTATTATTTTTAAAATATAATAGTCTGAGTACTCTGCATGTGTGTTATTTGTTATTTTCATCATAATCAAGCTCTTAGAGGTCTTGAAAAATAGCGTTTCAAAGTTCTGGAGTACCAGCATTGGCTCCAAAAGCAGCAGCAATTTTAGAACTTTTAAATTTTTATGTGTATGTTATTTGTTGACTGGAGTCCTGGTGTGGTGCTGTAGGTTAAGCACTGGATTGCTAATCGCAGGGTTGATGATTCAGACCCATCAGCTGGTCCATTAAAGCCATATACAGGATTGCTATGAGTCAGAACTGACTCGATGGCACTTAACATTGTTAGTGATGTTTAATAAAAGCCCTTTGCAATCACAGATATTTGCCATGGGTCTATATCTATATGTAAGGAGCTCTGGTAGCGTAGTGGTTACGAATTAGGCTGCAAACTGCAAAGTCAGCAGTTCAAAGCTACGAAACTACCAGCTGCTCCGCAGGAGAAAGATGAGGCTTTCTGCTCCTGTAAACATTTACCGCCTCGGAAACCTTGTACAGGGTCGATATGAGTTGGAACTGACTCCACAGCACATAACCACCACTACCACCATACCTATATATACACTTTATAGTTACTGGGGAGTAGAAGATAGGCTACTGTTCAAATTATGTAGGTTATGTAGAAGGGTACTAGAATTCATTTTTAGCTAGGAGAAATAAGAAAGCTAAGTGCCATCGAGTTAGTTCAGACTCATAGCAACCCTGTATATGCTTTCTGAGGAGCAGCTGATAAGCTTGAACCAACGACCTTTTGGTTCAAATTGACTTTGCAGCACAGCATATTAACCTACAGAGGCATAACAGGCCCAAAACTGAGGGAGGGAATCTTCTTGAATCAAAGGAACTGTAGTTTGAACAGAGTGAAACAAATGTTAATTAGTTTTCTAACTCCAGGTTAGAATGCACATTGCATTAATAATACTTTGTTGCCTTGAGCCACCCTTTGAAATCTGTTCAGGTCTTTTGCTTCATTTTTCTTCCATTTGTTTTAACTACTCTTCATTCAAAAGCAAGTTTCAAACATCCCATCTGAAACTTCTGACATCCATTATGGTCTAATTTCTTTAATGACTTTTTGCTTTATTTCATGTATGATGTCAGATGCCATCCCACAACTCATCTGGTCTTTGGGCATTAGTGGTCAATGTGTTGAATCGATTCTTGAGGTGGTCTCTAAATTCAGCTCGGATATACTCAGAGTTATGTTTTAGTTCTTTGGCTTCAGTTTGAACTGAATATGAGTTGGGGGTCTGTTCTGCAATCAGTCCCTGGCCATGTGACCGATGACACTGAGCTTCTCCATTGTTACTGTCCACAGATGTAGTTAGTTTGATCCTGTGTATTACATCCAGCAAGATCCACGTTTATAGTCAGTTTATGTTGATAAAAGTATGTCCAATGAAAAGGATATACTATTCTTGCAGAATTCTTACAGAATTCTGTCATGCAGTCTCTAGTGTCGTTTCTGTCGGCAAGGCCATATTTTCTAAGTAGCAATCCTTTGTTTTCCAACGTTCACATTCCAGACATCAGTAATTATTAATGCATGTTGATTGCATGTTTGATCAACTTCAGATTGCAGAAGTTGCTAAAAAATCTGTTAATCATTGGCATCTTTGCTGTGCATATTTAAATATCAGCCTGTGATAATAAAGGTTTGGTGTCAACTTAGCTGGGCTAGGATTTTCAGGGGTTAGCAGTTCAGATGTACTTATCACCTCCATGATGAGACCTAATATGATACAATTATCCCCATGATGTGATCTGATGTTATTCTATGTGTTATAAATCTTCCCTTGTATGATGTCAGTGAGACCAGATGCAGTCTACAGGTTTGCTTGTATCTTTGAGTAAGTCTCTTGTGAGATATAAAAGAGAGAACAGATTAGAGAGAAGGGGACTTATTACTACTAAGAAAGAAGAGCCAGGAGTGGAGTGCATCCTTTAGCCCTGGAGTCCCTGCACTGAAGTTCCTAGGTCCAGGGAAACACTGATGCCAAGACACATGGGGATCTCCAAAGAATACTAGCTCTACCGATGTTGCAAAAAGACAAGGACCTTTCCCCTTAGCTGACAAAGACAAAGCCTTCCCCTAGAGTCAACACTCTGAATTTGTTCTAGCCTCTCAAATGTGAGAGAATACATTTATGGTTGTTAAAGCCATCCACTTATGGTATTTTTGCTATAGCAGAATTAGGTAATTAAGACACAGATTATCTAGTCTTTTAAAGTGACTGAGTATTATCCTATTACTGGCAGCACAGTGCTTCAGAGTAGATTTTGAAAAGGTTTTTCTTTATGGCAATGAATGTGATGCTGTTTCTATTCAATTAGTCATTTCCAGCATAGTATGTCATATAATTGCCTGATTCAAAATTGTGAATACGAGTTTGTTTTTTAAAAAAAGAGGAATGGCATCGCACTCATTGTAAAAAATAACTTTTCAAGATCTGTCTTGAACTACAATGCTACCTGTAATAGGATAATATCCATACGCCTATAGGAAAGACCTGTTAATACCACTATTCAAGTTTACACACCAATCAGTATGGTATAGCCAAATTCACTTTGTCTCTGGAGGTTGCATTTTTCCATTTGACTCCTGCTGTGCCAACTCCCATTATCTTCATTGAATTAAAAGAGCTAGTTTTAATGGATGTGTCTTTTACTGCCATCCCTAACATTCAGAAAACGTCACTACAGACCCTTTAAAAGATGGTATTGCTCCCCACACCACTGTTTTTTGAGATTCTCTGAACCAGTCCAGCAGACATAAGGTTTGGGTAGATAACATCATACGTAATAAATTCGCTTCAGAATTCTATCTCAAGTCCTTAGAATACCATTTTCTATATGCCAACAATGTTTTGGCTCCTTTCATTTAATACAAGTCACCTTGTGTCTAGATATTAGCTAGCAAGACAAGCGACAAGTAACTTTTCCCATGAGCTATCAATTTATCACAGTAATATTAATGTCTTAAACACTACTACTAACTACAAGGTTAGTGGTTTAAAACAACCAGTGGCTCTGCAGAAGAAAGATGAAGCTGTTACATAAAAAATTACTGTCTCGACACTATTGCTCGCTCTCTTTCTACCACCATCTTGGTTCTGTATTCCCTGCACAAAATCCCAGGGAAAGCCACAGAAACCATCCCTGCTATAGAGCAGGAATTGCCGTAGTCCCAGACTGAGGGCCTGCAACAGAATCTGACAGTAATGAATCAGAACCAGAGCTCGAGGAACAGGATTCTACACAGGCAACCACAGAGCAAGCCCTGCTGAAGGCAGCAGCAGCTGAAATTGATGAAGTCAGTAAAGCAAAACAGTCAATGTGAAAAGAAGGCATGGAAGGCTATGTCCAAGCTGGGTCTTCGACAAGTCATAGGGGTTACTAGAGTCATTATTCACAAATTTAAGAATATCCTCTTTGTCATCACAAAACCAGATGTCTACAAGAGCCCAGTTTCAGACAACTATATAGTTTTTGGAAAAGCCAAAATCGAGGATTTATCTCAGCAAGCACAGCTAGCAGCTGCTGAAAAATTAAAAGTTTAAGGTGAAGCTGTCTCTAACATTCAGGAAAGCACACAAACTCCAACTGTACAAGAGGAGAGTGAAAAGGAAGAGGTTGATGAAACAGGTGTGCAAGTTAAGGACATCGAATTGGTCATGTCACAAGCAAATGTATCAAGAGCCAAGGCAGTCCAAGCCCTGAAGAGAAACAGCAATGATACTGTAAATGCCATTATGGAATTAACAATGCAAGCATCTGAAAACAAGGACTGTTTTTGGTATTTCAGAAGAGTAGCTGCCGTTTGGTTTGAAATTTGTACTGTTTCTATCATTAATAAAGTTATGACTTGTTGGATGCAAAAAAACAAAAAACAAAACAACTTTACTGTCTCAGAAACACTATATAGGATTGCTATGAGTCAGAAATGACTTGATGGCAGCAGGAACCTAGTCCAAGAATTCCAGTCTCCCATACTTAAGTTCTGTGTCCCTACTACCAGTTTTGTACCAAAACTATCAGTGAGGACTTAGTTGTGAAAAGCAAAGGTACTATAATAATGGAGGAGCGCTGTGGCTCTGTAGGATGAACTGCTAAACATAAGGTTGGCAGTTCAAGACCACCAGCCACTCCACAAGACAAAGATGGGGTTTTCTGTTCCCACAAAGATTTACAGCCTTGGAAACACTATACACGGTAGCTTTGAGTTGCAATCAACCCTAAGGTACTTAACAACAACGCGATAAACATTACAGGAGTAAGGTGTCTGGTAAAAGAAAGTTTACGCAAAATGTCGAAAGAGTTGAAGGAGTCAAAGACTGGAAAGAGAACATTCAGAGAATCGATAAAACACACGGTAATGCATCCTTCTAAAACAATGGTGTGGATGGACAAATGGCAGCTTGTAATAAAGTCTGCGAAGTTGTACATATGTGAATGCCAAAGTGTGACTATGAAGGGGAAGCTCATGAAGACGCCTAGCTGCGTATGTTAAAACTACTCCCCTTCATTAGACCAGTTTTTATTTCAATTTAATACACTTTGAACTTCTAAGATCTCAACTCAGTTTGATCATTGGTAGGTCTCAATAGAGAGATCATAGGGATTAAGCCTAAAATCTAGATTCTCAACAGAGTAGTTAAATGATCTGCTTAAAACAATCAAATGGCTATTCATTTCATTTAAAGTAACAGCCAAAGTTCTTAAAATGGCCTATAAAATCATGTGTAACATGTCATCTTATTGTTCTCACCTTCTATTTTGTCTTTAGATTACCATTCTCCACCGACATTTGAACATACCTAGTATGTTCTCTCCACTTAGAATGCTTGTCTCCACATCACCCACGATCCATTTCCTGGGACCTTCTTCAGATCTTTACTTAAATGTAACCTTAGAGAGACCATTCCTGACCATCCCATTCTCCATATCCCCTTCCCTTCTTGGTCTATGTATAGGTTCCTCATGAAAACAATCAAGTGTTCTGGAATACTCATACTTCGCAATATTGTCCATAACTTGTCATGATCTATACAATAGAAAGCCTTTGCATAGTCAATAAAGCACAGGCAAACATCTTTCTGGTATTCTCTGATTTCAGCCAAGATCCATCCGATGTCAGCAATGATATCCCTCACTCCACGTCCTCTTCTGAATCTGGCTTGAACCTCTGGAAGTTCTCTGTCAATGAATGGTTGCATTACCTTTAGTAAAATATTACTCACATGTACTATCAAAGATACTGTCTTAAGATTTTGCATATCATTGGGTCACCTCTCTTTGGAATGGGCACAAATAAACGAATCTCTTCTAATCAGTTGGCCAGATAGTTGTCTTTCAAATTTCTTGGCATAGATGAGTGAGCACCTCCAGTGCTACCTCACTTTGTTGCAAGATTTCAATTTATAGTCCATCAATTCCCGGTGCATTGTTCTTTGCTAATTCCTTCAATGTTCCTTGGACTTCTTCCTTCAGTATCATTGGCTCTTGATCATATGCTACCTCTTGAAACGGTTGAACATTAACCATTTCCTTTTGGTACAGTGACTTGGTGTATTCCTTTCATCTACTTTTGGTGTGTTCTGCATCATTAAGTAATTTGCCCAGAAGATCCTTCAATAATGAAAATC
>NW_006408616.1:8244671-8246316 GCF_000296735.1 Chrysochloris asiatica
GCTCTAGCCCTCTGTGGTTATGTCCTTGTCCATGGGCTCAAGTGTCCCCAGGTCTCACCATACTTTGGACCAACCAGCCCTTCCTCTTCTCTCTTTCATCTCCAGATCGACAGGAGTCTATGGAACATGGTTGAACTCAGCCCATTTCTTCATTGCTGCCTTTCCTCCTCTTGCACTCACCAGTAGACCAATGTGTCACCAGCAAGCTTACATGCATGTTCATGTGTTTCCTTTGAGTTTCAGTCTTAGAGGGGAGTTTGTCCTGAAGGTACTTGGTTGCTTGCCTTGGTGGTTTCCTGGAGAACAGCTTGCTTATTCTTGTAGTAGCCAGTCATGCTGACATTTTTGTTTGGGGTTTTTCTTGATGATCTTTCTTTGAAGATGTATCTTCTGTTGCTCTAGCAGTTGCAGGCTGGTCTGCTTATTCTTGTTAGTGGGAATGTACCACCTCATAAGGTTCTGGATGGGACTCAGGAATCCACCTAAGGTCCTAGTCTCTGTAAAGGCTTTGCAAGAAGCCTATTTCACTGGGCAAGTTCTAGAGCCCCTCTTAGGTATTACAATCAGTTATAGGCTGAAGACGGGCTTACAAGTTTTCTGTAATCATGTTTCCCAACATTATTTTCTATCCCACTCAAGTATGTATTTTACAATAGTAGGCAAGGGAAACCAATATTCATAAGACAATCAAGCATCTTTGTCGAGAATCGGCCTCGTCAGGGGAGTTTGGTTCACGAAGTTGGGAGATCTGGCGGCGACAGAGACAGATAAAGAGTACACACAAAGACGCAACAAGAGAGACAGGAAGACACCCCGAGACCAGAGTGGATGCCACACTGGCGTCAGACAGATCCTGCACTGTAAACATCATGGCTATGCAAGCAGTATGCACACCTTACCAACTGCAATGCATGCCTGTAATGCATGCCCTGCAAGCCGTAATGCATGCAGGCTTCAGTCTGCGCCTCCTTTATATTTCAGGGAGGAGCTTTACACAAAGAAAGGCGGGGATTATTAAGACAGGGTACAGAAGTGAAACGTGATTAATCGTTCAAAACAGGACACAATGATTTATAGGAACAAATTCTAAAACATACATCACAAATTGTCTTGATAATCTAACATCCTTAATTTTCTAGAAATTCAAGCAAAATTGTTATATAGTACTTTTTAGGTTCGAATCCCAAGGCAGCAACTCAAGGTTTCTCAAGGCTAATTAACATACCTATAGCACCTAATCTCTAATGGGAAAAGGTGAAAAAGATTCAAAAAGGTCTGAAAGTCCAGCTGTTTCAGCTACCTGGCCGAGGCTTGCAGGAGGAAGGAGGATGCCTAGGTTAATAGTTTACACCTGGGGACGGTTTGAGAAGGCTGACAGCTATTATTCTTTGAACAAAACCCCAGAAGTCGCCAATCTACTTTGGGTGAATTCTTTCGGGGAATTTTCTCCAGCATCTCCCAGCAAACTTGCCTTAGGAACTTTTAGGCCTCGGCTTTAGAAGAGGCTTTTGTTTTAATATTTGTCCATGGGTATCAAGGGCTCATGTATTAAGTTAATATCAAACAACTGAATAATCCGATAAAGAACAGTTTTGCCATGCTTGCCAGGTGGCCAGAGTTTGTTCCTCAGAGAGATTTTGTTCCC
>NW_006408616.1:8248242-8260697 GCF_000296735.1 Chrysochloris asiatica
ATATTGGTGTTTGTTCCTGTTACTGTTTTCATTTCCCTTGTGTATGTACCATACCTAACAATGGAATAAATATCTGAGCCATGTGGTAGCTCTACTTTCAACTTTTTGAGGATCCATATACAAATGATAAGAGAAGTCCTATAAGGGGAGGCCTATAAATGTATGGATTCCTGGTGTGGCTGATATAATAGTATCAGCACTGGACTTCGAACCAAAAGGTTGGCAGTTCAAACCCATCAGCTGCTCCTTGGAAACCCTATACAGGGTTGCTATGAGTCAGAACTGACTCTTCGGCACTTAACAACAACCACAACATAAACGTATACCTATAAAATTTAAAAGAAAAGCAAGGAGATGTTAAAGACAAAATCCAGGGTGACATCCGATGGGTCTAAGGGGACGCATCAGGGAAAGGCACAGTGGCCCTTTTTAGGTAATATAATGTTCTTTCTCAAGCTGGAAGGTAGGTATTTAATAAAACTCAATATTTAATGAAAATTATATTTAAAGTCAGGTTTCCATTTACAAATGATAAAGTAGCTTGTTTTTAAGCAGGTTGTTGTGTGATTTGGATCCTTACTTACCCCATGTGAAGGAACAGAACTGCCTCCTAGGGTTTTCTAGGCTGTAATATGCTCTTTGGAAACCCTATACAGGGTCGCTATGGGTCAGAATCAACTTGACAGCACTTAACAACAACAATAATATCTATGAGAGCAAAGCACTATGTCTTCCTCCCACAGAGTTGCTGGGTGCATTTGAATTGCTAACATTTTGGTTAGCAGTTCAGTGCTTAACTGATGTAGCACCATTAGCATAGCTCTATTATTTTACCTGTGTTTCAACTAGACAGAGCCATCATAGGTATTGCTAGAAGAAGTTTCATTTTCCTACATATGACTGACCCACACTGTCCCTGTACTTCTCAGAAATCTAAGAATAACTAGGATTTAGAAAAGTGAACTGCCTGTTACCATGTCTCTGCTCCTTATAACCATTTGTTGTTGTTATTAGGTGCTGTTGAGTCAGTTCCGACTCACAGCAACCTGGTATAGGGTTTCCAAATCTGTAAATCTTTATGGAAGCAGAAAACCTCGTTGTTCCCGGAAGAGTGGCTAGTGAGTTTGAACCACCAACCTTGTGGTTCAAACTGACCTTGGTGGTTCAGTACTTATTCTATAGCACCACATCTATAGATTCTCCCATATCTATTGTTGTTAAGTGCTGTTAAGAATCGAGTCGATTCTGACCCATAGTGGCCCTGTATAGGGTTTCCAAGGAGCAGCTGGTGAACTTGAACCACCGACCTTGCTGTTCAAATGACTTTGCAGTCTGACACATTAGCTCACAGCGCCACACCAGGACTCTCCATACCTATTAAGGGTTGCCTTTTTTGCCTGGTGTGGTGCTGTGGGTTAATGCACCAGACTGCAAAGCTGTTTGAACTGCAGGATCAGCAGTCAGTAGTTCAAGCTCACCAGCTGCTCCTTGGAAACCCTATATAGGGTTGCTATGGGTCAGAACTGACTCAGCGGCACATAACAACAAACAACAACTGATTGGCACGTTAGCACAGACTCTAGTGTAGAAATGACTGTGAGGTTGGTGCAGGACTGAGCAGTGTTTTGTTCTGTTGTGCATAAGATTACTGTCAGTCAGTGCTGACTCGACAGCACCTAACAACAACAACAACTGATTGCCAGAAGTGAGAAAGTTTCAATAAGGCATCGATGCTACAATTAGAGCTCCGTGACTAAACAGCAGTATTTCACCACAAGAGGGCAGTTTGAATTTGAACTTTGGTTCTGTACCAGGAAGTAGTCGGAAAGGCTATTTTGTAACCCAGAGGTGCCCCATGGAATTAGCTAATTTGGTAGCAGTTGGTCAAAAATTAAGATTCCACTGGAACCCAGTCAAACTAGTCTTATGATTCTGATTTGAACTAATATCCTCCTGGAGCCAATAATGTGACAGTGATGTGTAAATGCTGTTTATTTTAAACTGAGAACAAAACAAAAGACTTTTAGACACAACTTCACAATATGAACCTTATAGACTCACAATAGAGTTGTTAAGCACCAGAGTAAACCACAAAGGAAGTTGTGTGAACACTTTATCTAGATGATATATCATCTTCTCTGTGCATGTGTGTGTGTCTGTACATACATACTAAAAATCTTCTACATCCTAGCTGAAGAATAGTCCTGTATGGAAAGACAGTATTAAAAAGTGATTAATAGTATATATTCATATGCCAATATGCCTCTTTTTATTTGGGTGGCATTGGATAATTACCTCATAAGAGTGTTATGGAGGATAAATTGTTATTCATGTGTGGTAGTCCAGAATTATTCTCTAGTATACTTCGGGTTTTGTAGGGAACAGACTACAGAATCAAATTTGGGTTTGATGGGGATCACAATGCCTGCAACTTCTGGGTCACTATGGACATTAATCTCTGCCATGAAGGCACTTAAATAACAACAACAGTGATCACAGGATGCAGTATTTTGTTTTGTTTTGATACTTACTCTTGGCTGAGGCAGGGTAGGAAGGGACAATTTCAGAACTTCCACTTGGATTTCCCTAATTATATAGCTTTTACACCATATGTTGGAGTCCTGGTATGGTGCTGTGGGTTAATGCGCTGGGCTGCAAAGTTGCTTTGATCTGCAAGATTGGCAGTTCAAGCTCACCACTCACTCCTCAGAAACCCTATACAGGGTCACTATGTGTCAGAACAGACTTGATGGCACTTAACAACAACAACAACATATATTAAGAAAAAAATGTGAGGGTTCTATTAAGCATAAAGTTCAGTGACTGGAGAAACCATATCTGGATGGGTCAGGGAACCAGCTGACTTACTGTGAGTAGAATCTTTGTCAAGACTTCATTTATTGTCTGGCACCTATACCCCACTCAAAGGGAATCACGATAATGCTTCAGAGTTTCAGATATTAACTTCAAACTGGAACCTATATTCAATAATTCTCAAAATGCCTTGCTAATTCTGTTTCCCTGCTGTCCCATTAACTGAGTAAATGTCCGTAAATTCTTTTGGGATGAACTGGAAGAATCATTACCATAAACACTTGCTATGGCATTGTCCCACCACCATTGTCTGTGGTGGCTTGTGTGTTGCTGTGATGCTGGAAGCTATGCCACCAGTATTTTGATTATCAGCAGGGCCACCCATGGTGCACAGGTTTCAGCAGAGTTTACAAACTAAGATAGATTAGAAAGGAGAAGCAGACCACTTCTGAATGGTTAGCCACTGAAAACCATACGGATAGCACAGAACATTGTTAGATTTAGTGTCAGAAGATGAGCTTCTCAGGTTGGGAGGCTCTCAAAATATAACTGGGGAAGAACTGCCTACTCAAAGTAGAGTTGATCATAATGGCATGAATGGAGCAAAACTTTCAGGACCTTCATTTGATGATGGAACATAACTCAAAATGAGAAGAAACAACTAAAAATACCCATTAATAATTGGAACATGTATGTTTAAAGTATGAATCTAAGAGAACTGGAAGTTGTGAAAAGTGAAATGGAACACATAAAGATAGATACCCCAGGCATTAGTGATATGAAGTGGACTGGTGTCAGTCATTTTGAATCATACAATCACACAGTTCACTATGCCAGCAATGACAAACTGAAGAAGAATGGCATCACATTCATTGTTAAAAAGAGAATTTCAAGATCTATTTTAAAGCACAATGCTGTCTGTGATAGGATACTTTTAATAGGAAGATCAATATTATTCGAATTTATGCATCAACCACTAAAGCCAGTGATGATGAAATTAAAGAATTCTACCAACTTCTTCAGTCTGAAATTGATCAAACATTCATTGATTATAAATTATCAAACATTGATAATTACTGGTGATTGAAATACAAAAGATGGAAACAAAGAGGAAGGGTCAATAGTTCGAAAATATGGCATTGGTGATAGAAATGATGATGGAGCTAGCATGATAAAATTTGGCAAGACTAGTGACTTACTCATTGAAAATACCTTTTCTCAACAACATAAAAGGCAATTATGCACATCGACCTCACCAGATGAAATACAAATCAAATTGACTGCATCTGTGGGAAGAGAGTAAGATAAAGTTCAATTACATGAGTCAAAAGAAGGCCAGGGGTCAACTATGGAACAGACTGTTGATTCCTGATATGCAACTTCAGGCTGAAGCTGAAAAAAATTAAAAGAAATTCACAAGAGCCAAAATATGACTTTGAATATATCCCATTTGAATTTAGAGACCACCTAAAGGATAGATGGAGTCCTGGTGTGGCTCTGTGGGATAAAGCACTGGATTGAAAGGTTGTTTGCAGCCACAAGGTTCGGGGTTCAAACTCACCAGCTGCTCCTTGGGAACCCTATACAAGGATCACTAATTTAGAACTGACTTGACAGTACTTAATAACAACAGCAACAACAAAGGACAGATTTGGTACATTAGACACCAATGAGTGAAGACCAAAAGTGGGATGACATCAAGAATATCATATATGAAGAAAGATCAAGGTAATTAAAAAGACAAGAAAGAAAGAAAAGACTGCACTGGATGTTAGAAGAGACTGGATGTTAGAAGAGACTGAAGCTTACTCTTGAATGTAGAGAAACTAAAGTAACTGGAAGAAATGATGAAATTAAAGAGCTGAGCAGAAAATTTCAAAGGGAAGCTTGAGAAGATAAAGTCAAGTATTATAATGAGGTGTGCAAAGACCTGGAGTTAGAAAATTAAAGGGAAACCAACATACTCAACATTTCTCAAGCTAAAAGAATTGAAGAAAACATGAAAACCTCAGGTTGCAAGACTGAAAGATACTATGGGCAACATATTGAATTATTCAGGAAGCATCAAAAGAAAATGGAAGGAACAAAAAAAGAAGAAGAAGATGGAAGGAATATACAGAGTCACTGTGTCAAAAACCAACAACAACTGGTTAATGTTAGGCATTTCAAGAGGTACCATATGATCAAGAACCAATGGTATTGAAGGAAGAAGACCAAGTTGTATTGAAGGCACTGGTGAAAAAACAAGGCTCCAGGAATTGATGAAATACAAATTGAGATGTTTCAACAAACTGATGTGCACTAGAGGTGCTCATTCATCTATGCCAAGAAATTTGGAAGACAGCTACTGGGTCAACTGATTGGAAAGATCCATGTTTATGTCCATTCCAAAGAAGGGTGATCTAATGGGATATAGCTATCATTGAGCAATATTTCTGATATCACATGTAAGAAAAATTGTGATGAAGATAATTTAAAAATGGTTGCAGTAGTACATTGACAAGGAGCTACCAGAAATTCAAGCTGGATTCAAAAGAGGATGTGGAACAAGGGATATCACTGCTGACAACAGATGGCTCTAGACGAAAAACAGCACATACCAGAAAGATGTTTACTTGTGCTTTATAGACTATCCAAAGGCATTCCACTGTGTGGATCATAAGTATAGATTACATTGTAAAGAATGGATATTCCAGAGCACTTAATTGTGCTTATAAAGAGCCTGTACACAGACCAAGAGTTGTCATTCAAACAAAACAATATTGAATGGTTTAAAATTAGGAAAGTTGTGCATTAGGTTTGTATCCTTTCACCATACTTGTTTAATTTGTATGTTGAGCAAATAATCTGAAACTCTGGGTTATATAAAGATTTATTAACAACCTGCAGATGACAGAATCTTGCTTACAGGAAACAAAGAGAACTTGAAATACTTACTGTTGAAGATCAAAGACTACAGCTTTCAGTATGGGTTGTACCTTGATGTAAAGAAAACAAAAATCTTCACAACTGGACTAATAATAATATCATGATAAGTGGAGAAAATATTGAAGTTATAGAAAACTTCATTTGCTTTGATCAACCATTAACACTTATGGAAGCAGCAGTCAGGAAATCAAAAGATGTATTATATCAGGCAAATCTGCTGCAGAAGTTGTCAGTTTGAGGACTAAGGTGAACCTGATTCAAGCCATGGTATTTTAAGTAATCTCATATGCATGAGAAAGTTAGACAATAAGGAAGATCTTCAGAAAATCGACATATTTAAATATAATGTTGATGAAGAATACCGGGCTGCCAGAAGAACAAATAATTTGTCTTTGATTGAGCATGACCTCCCACCCTTGGCTGCCCTCTGGGATGGGAATACTCTGATCCCCCAGTTGCTTTTGGGTCCGCTGAACTACTTCTGGATAACACCTAGCCCTACAGGAATTCCATCTAGAATTGAGAGTGTTACTGTCTCATTCTTTGCCCACCCACAATGTGAGGTTCTTGGCTGGCAGGAGACCCCAGAATTTTCTCCTCTCCATCTAGCACCTGCTCTGGTTTTTAACTTTCATTGTTTTTGTTTATTTTTGATTCCTCTTCTTCCTCTCCCATGCTTTCTATCCTTTCTGATTCCATTTTCACTTTTTCTTCTTTTATTCTCTTTCTCAATCACCACTGCTTCTCTCTCTCTCTCTCTTTTTTAAAAATGACTCTCTGGTGTCTTTACCTTTAATTCATTCCTCTCCCTAATTGTGTTTAATTATTTTTCTTTCTTTATATTTTCTCTCTTTTATTTTCCTCTTTCTCTTTTCTCTCTTTGTTTTTTTTTCTAACTGTGATGACTTTTTTTCTTTATTAATTTCTTCTTTTGCTGTTGTTTGTTTGTTTTCCTTATCTCTCTGTGTTTTCTCTTCTTCCCTCACCCAGCAGGAGACAGCAACTATGTCCATACATCCCACTCACAACTGTATCCTCTACAACCCCACCCATTACAAGAGCCAATACCAACTTGTATACAATAACAACAACCAACACTAGCCAAATCCATCCTAAACTGAATTGTACAGACAGACAGTGGTGCATAAGCTCATTTCCTGCTTAAAACCACCATGAGGCATTTGGTGAGTGCTTAAAAATATACCAACATACAATCATCAACTTAATGCACATATAATACCACTACAGTATCTTGGAAGCAACAAGTCACGTCTGTTCACATGAAGAAACAAGGCAGAGTGACTCAAACATGTGACCAAGAGACAGAGTTAGAAAATGTTTTTGAGAAAAAAACAAAAACATTGGAACAATCTGAAAAGAATTCACAAGAATGAGATGTAGGTACCTCCAAATGACTGACAGAAAAGTTGAAGAAAACAAGGAAAATTTCAGGAAAACACTATAGGAACAATCAAACAAAATAGATAAAGGATTGGAGACAATACAAAACCTGCAAATAGAAATTCAGAAGATTAAAACCAAGATTTCGGAAATGCACAAAAAAGGGCAAAAGTGTTGATTTAAATAAATGGAAGTCAATAATTAATGAGCTTTAAAATAAATATTTCAATACTAGTAAGCTAGAAGAACAATCAGAAAAAATAATCTAAAAATCTGAAGAAAGCTAAGATTCATGTAGGACACAGGAAGAGAAATAACGTACAGGTGATCAGAATTCCAGAAAAGGAAAAGACAAAGAAAACCACAGAAAAGATAGTTGAAGATCTGTTGAAAGAAAATTTCCTAATATCATGAAAGACACATAGATAAGCATTCAAGAAGCGGAACAACCACCAAACAAGATAGATGCCTAAAGAAAATCACCAAGATATGTTATAGTCAAACTCTCCAAAATCAAAGACAAGGAAAAAATCCTGAGAGCAGTTTAGGAAAAACAAAAAGTTGCCTACAAAGGAGAGCCAATCAGATTATACTCTGATTTTCTGAGCAAAAACCTTGTGGGCAAAAAGGCAGTGAGGAGCCATATACAAAACACTGGAAGAAAGAGAGAGAAAGAGAGAGAGAGAGAGGGAGAGAAGAAGGAAGGAAGGAAGAAAAGAAGGAAGGAGCCAACCAAGAATCATATACCCAGCAAAACTGTCCCTCAAATATGACAATGAAATTAGAAATTTACAGATAAACAGAAATTAAAGGAATTTATAAAAACCAGGCCAATTTTACAAAAAATATGAAAGGGAGTCCATTGGACTGAGAACCAACAACAGCATGCCTGAGATTTACAAACATGGTAAGAGCCCAGAATTCAATATAGATATAGAAGTATCCAAAGTAAAACAAATCTACGTGACTGGAAATAGGGAATCAGAGGTATCAGTTTATGACAACTACAAAGCAAAAAGAGGAAAATGTGTAGTTATAGAACTTCCAAATAGCTATGATGTCAAGCAGCTTTCAAGATAAAACAGACAGTTTTAAATTGAGGAAGAGATGGATAAATTACAGGCTAACCTCAAAGAAAATTACTACACCTTCATATCAGATGAAGAAAAGGGAAAATCATGAATATTTAGTAAACACTAAAACAACAGCAATGAAGAAATGGACAAGAAAATGCACAAACAAAATGAACTCAGCACAGAAAATTATGTGGAACAAAGAAACCAGCAACACCACAAGAAAACACACAGTAAAATGACTGCAATCCGCTTATGTTGTTGTTGTTAGGTGCCATTGAGTTGGTACTGACCCATAGCGACCTTATGCACAGCAGAACGAAACACTGCCTGATTCTGGGCCAACCTCACTACTGTTACCACGCTTGAGTCCATCGATGCTGCCACTTGGCCAATCCGTCTCATTGGGGGTCTTCCTCTTTTTCTCTGACCCTCCACGTTACCAAACATGATATCCTTCTCCAATGACTGGTCCCTCCTGACAATATGTCCAAAGTATGAGAGATGAAGTTTGGTCATCTTGGTCTCCAAGGAACACTCTGGCTGCACTTCTTCCAAAATGGATCTATTGGTTCTTTTGACAGCCCATGGCACTTTCAGTATTCTCCTCCAACACCACAACTCAAAATTATCAATTCTTCTACAGTCTTCCTTATTCACAATCCGTTTATACCTATTGAAAATTATATGAAATGACAATGGATTAAATATACCAGTCAAGAGACAGAAAGTAGCTGAAAGATTAAGAAAACAGGATTCATCAATAAGCTATCTAAGAGAGATACACCGGACACATATAGATTAAAAATATTGGATAGAAAAAATATATATCAAGCTCACAGTAATAAAAAGCAATAAAATAGACTTTAGGCAAAAACCAGAATAAGAGAGAAATAAGGACATTATCTCTTGGTGAATGGGTCAATCAAACAAGAGGAGATAGCAATAATAAATATTTATGCTTCCAATAAAAGAGTTAAAAAATACATAAATCAGACTCTAGTAGAAAGAAAGAAATAGATAGCACAGTGGTTACAAATCGGGCTGTGAACCTTAAGGTCAGCAGTTCGAAACTACCAGCTGTTCCGCGTGAAAAAGATGAGGCTTTCTGCTTCCGTAAACATTTACAGCCTCGGAAATCCTGTATAGGGTCGCTATGAGTCGGAACTGACTCCATGGCACATAACTACCAACCATCACCACTTACGATAGGAGTCCTGGTGTGGTGCCATAGGATAAGGACTCAACCTCAAGGTCATGCAAGGTCGACAGTTCAAGCTCACAAGCTCCTCCTCAGAAACCCTATACAGGGTCGCTATGCTTCAGAACTGACTCAACAGCACTTAACAACAAAAACACTCTAGGATAAGCACTAGACTTTGGACCACAAGATCAGTGGACCGACTCACCAGTTGTTCCTCAGAAACCCTATTCAGGGTCACTATGAGTTGGAACTGATTCCACAGCACATAGTCAACCAACCACCCATCCCTCATGAACATAGATGCAAAAATTCTCAACAAAATCCTAGCTAATAGAATTCAACAACAAGTCAAAAATGATACATTATGACCAAGTGGGATTTATACCAGGGATGCAAGGATGGTTCAATATTAGAAAAACTGTCAACGCAATCCACCACATAAATAAAACAAAGGAAAAGAACCACATGATTATATTGATTGATGAAGAAACAGTGTTTTGTTCTGTTTTGCATAAAGTCGCTATGAGTTGGTACCGACTCGACAGTACCTAACAACAAGTCTCTTTTTGTTGAGCTTCTTTCATTAAATTTTGAAGTTTACACATTGTTGAGTGGTTATCAATAGTTCTTTTTTCTTATCACTGGACCATATTGCATTTAATGGATGTACCTACTGTACAATGTGTTTATCCATTCATGTTTGTGAGTGTTGATTTGTACTATTTCCAAGTTTATGTTTATTATGAATAAAGCTCCTGACAATCTTAACATATACGTCTTTGTGTGAACATAGTAGATAAAACTGCTGGAGTTTTATATTGAATCAGGGTGCTGGAACCAAACTAACCATTATTTTCTCTAGAATACTATTTACTAATGACTTAGAGAGAAATTATGATTATTCATACATAAGTAACTTTTGTTACTTCTCTGACAATATTAATGACTCTCCAAACTCACCTAATCCTTCTGAGAGTGAAAGAAAAGAATTTCCTTCTCAGAGTTGGCTAAAAATAGAAGATTTTTGTGAAATAATACTTTTCTTCTATGAGAACAAAAATTTTAAGAAAATCCCAAAACATTACAGACAGATCTAATATCTTGAAGTTATTGTGTTCAACACAAAGTGAAGAATTATTCAAGCCAAGTATGTGCCAAAGGAAGAATCAAACCCAGTAAGAGGTTGAATATACATTTATGTTTAGAAGAGAGTTAAACTCAGTTTTGACACAGTGTGCTCTCTCAGATAGTGGCTTATTCTAAATGCTTCAGCAAATAATGCAAAAAAGTACAGTAAATCCCTCTCCTTCTCAAGAGCACTACTGGAAGAGATTTTCCCCTAACCCTGGCTGAAAATCTACTTATTAGAGGGATTAGACTTTAATTCCTTTGGTTTGTACTTATTCTAACAATACATAGAGATGCGGAGAGATTTTTTTCTTCAGATTTGAGATGCAAGTTCATGGTCAGTCTTTTTTTTTTCCTTTTTGACTAAACAAATTGCTAACTGAAGCACATTATGCAGAATTCAGGATTTATATAATTAGCATTGAATTTTACTCTTGTGATTTTTTCTGGGAGTTCGATGCAATCACTGAGAATACTAGAAACATCACTTTTAGTTTCAGTAGGCGTAAGTGGAGCTTGGGAAAGGCAGAATCTTACTATGTTGCTCCTGATCATTATTGCGAGATCTTCTTGGTTAAAATGTTATTAACATACCACCCTTGAGCTACTGTTTACCTTTGGGAAAATATAAATAATAATGGTTTAAATCATTGGCTTCAAATTTGAACCCTGACAATATCATTTACAAGTTCTGTGACCTTGAGTAAATCACATCACCACACTGTGCCTCAATTAACATATCAATAAAATAACAATAACCTACACAATTAGTTATGTCATTTACATAAAAAATAAATATAAAGTATGTAAGCTGACATTAAACACCCAACAGGTATTATTTGTAACTGACTTGCTTTTATTTCTTAAACTTCACCAACATCCCTATTGGTTTTTGGTAAGTAGATATTATCCTACTTTACAATTATTTATAAATTAAGTAATTTAACACTTGGGGTTAACCAAACCTCAGAAAAATTAATTGTCCATTGATCCAGATCTATCTATGACAGGTCTTCTCACTGCAAACTAAGGGTACTTCCCAATACTCCACTCTAAATCTACAAGTTTCACTAATTTCTTATACATATAGGAATCTGACCAATCACTAACTGATATTAAGTTAGGCCAGGGTAACGACTAGGAAGCTAGGATTTAAAATACAAACAAAAATTAGATAAACAAATTTCATTGATTTAGGCCAAAGCAAGCTGATAGAAGGAAATAAAAAAGATTAGACAAAAAGAAATAGAGACCAGCCTGGAGTGGCCAGAAGAAGATACGTCCTGAAAGAAAGACTGACAAGAAAAACACAAAACAATATAGGCAGGCCTACTGATTAGTACAAGAACAAACAAGTGGCTCACCCAGAAGACATCAAGGCAAGTGGTTGGGTCCCCCTCAAGGCAAACCCTGTTCTAAGACTAAGGCTCAATGGGAATGCATGCTCTGATTGGAGACCACTTTTGTCACTGATAAGGGGAAGTGAGGGAAAAACAGCAATGAAGCTATGAAATAAGCCCTACAATGCTCAATAGACTCCTGTGAACCCAGGTGGAGACCTGGTTGGCCAGCAGTGTGCAGGGGACTCTTGGGCCCAGAGTCAGTGACATAGCCACAGAGGACTAGAGTGGAGAGTGAAGCATCCAGCTGATAAAGAAGAGAGGGTATATGCATAAGAACACCCACACTTGCAGATAATACTCACTTGACCTGGCTTCAGTGGCTGGATGATCAGAGCTCAAACAGAAGAAGAAAGAAGAGGGACAAAGAATAATCTGACACAATTTGATGAACTTGACACACACCTATGGAAGCAATAGCTCAAAAGAGTGAGCAAATCTTCACAGAGAGGATCATTCCCACACAGGACAGGGATGGGCAACTTGGACCTTGGCTACCCAGAATGG
>NW_006408616.1:8261842-8270347 GCF_000296735.1 Chrysochloris asiatica
GGCTTGTTTGTCCCCCAGAGAAGCCCTTCTGACTCTCTAGTCTCGGTTGTTGTTGTTAAGTGCCGTTGAGTCGGTTCCGACCTCTAGAGGGTTTCCAAGGAGCAACTGGTGAGCTTGAACCACCAACCTTGCAGTTCAAACCAACTTTACAGTCTAGCGCATTAACCCACAGCACCACACCAGGACTCCTAATCTAGGTTGTTGTTGTTAGGTGCCATCAAGTCGGTACTGACCCATAGTGACCTTATGCACAGGTTCCTATAATATGAGCTTTTTAGGACTGTATTCCTTTTTTCAGAAGACCAACCATAGCTCGTAATTATACCTCCAAGGATTATTTAATAAATACCAGAATTCCCCATTCAACCATCCATAAGAACAGGAACTGTGTCTACTTGTGCTTACCATGGCATCTCTAGAGCCTACCTCCATGACTTAAACATACCAAACAACAGGTATTTGTTCAATAAATAACTAAATCGATTAATAAAAATTTTTAATGTACATCATTTGAATGGATTCCTGGGGGTTAAAAATTGAAGTTAACTTTCTAGGCACCACATGAAAACATCTAAACACTATTTCTTGGGAATTTAGCAGCAGGAAATAAAGAGGCAATCAATTTAAGGAGAACAGCAATTAGAAAGAATATGAAAAAACTCCCAGCCTTCCAGGAAAAAAAAAACTGGTAAATTCCTTATAGAGATTGAAGGATTTAAGAATTTCTATTCTAAACTTGGTGTGGCGCTATAGGATAAGCACTAGACCACAAGGCAGATTTGAAACAGAACATTCTAAACTCTTATCGGGTCCGACTCATAGTGACCCTGCATAGGATTTCCGCAGTTCAAACCGACTTTGCGATCGGTTCCAGCGCCACAACTGTTACCTGTATATTTTCCTAAAACATTTCCCTCTTTTTTTGTGTGAACAGAAAAGGTCTTTCCATTTTCTTGAGTATTTTCCTAACCTAGTTGTTACTGTTAAGTACCTTCAAGTCAGCTCCGACTCTTAGTAAAGTGTTCAAACCGACTTTGCTGTCTAATGCTTACCTGACAGCGCCACATCAGGATTCTACTGGTTAATAAAATATCTTTATAGCATAAGGTTTGGACTCCCGATGTTGCATGCTGGCATATTTATCGAGAGGGATTCATTGTTCTGAGGAAGAACAATGGCCTCTCATCCTCACTGAGGCAGCCTTTCTATGGGTAATTTGATTAGAATTGCTTTTTACTGTTAAAAGTCCTAAGATTTTAGGTTCTCAGTGCTGTTTAAAACTATTAGTACAACCTGTAAAATTTAGTTTGACTAATGGGTAAGTCCAGTCAGTGGTTATCTAGAAGGGAGAGAGGAATTCAACTGGGCAAACAGACAGGAGAGCGCGGAGACGGAATAAATTATTTAGCCACTAGGAGAGTTCCATAACGTCGGTGGTTCAAACCCAACAGCCATTCCTGGGAAACCCTATACAGAGTCACTATGATTGGAACCAATTCAATATCACACAACAACAACAACAACAGAAGTCAGTCCTGTCAGATTTTATCTTATCATGTAATATTTCAAAGCTTTGTTGTTGTTGTTGTTAAGCGCCTTTGAGTCGCGATTCTGATTCAGCAACACTGCATAGGGTTTCCGAGGAGCGACTGGTGAGTTTGAACAGCCGACCTTGAGGTTCAAACCTACCTTGCAGTCTTCTCTATCCTACAGTCTTGAGGTTCAAACCTACCTTGCAGCGCTTCTCTATCCTACAGCGCCACACCAGGACTCCATTTTAAAGTTTGTTGTTGTTGTTAAGTGCCATCGAGTCGGTTCCCACCCATAGCGACCCTGTATAAGGTTTCCGAGGAGCAGCTGGTGAGCTTGAATGACAGACCTTGCAGTTCTAACGGCTTTGCAGTCTGGCACATTAATCCATAGCGCCACATTAGGACTTACTTTAAAGTTAGTCAGATTAATTATGCTAAAAAAAGAAGCAACTACAGGAAAATTAAATTGAATTTAAAACTGAACTGAAAAGATAATTTTGCTGAATTCCGCTGGACACTTTGAAATAAAAAATAACAAAAAACAAACTCAGTTGTACCTATCTTTATGCTCCAGAGAGGACTATTTTAGAAAACTCTGCTATCATTAGGAGCACTTTGTGGTTTGACTGTCCAATGTGCGCATCCTGTTGTTGTTAAGTACCGTGGAGTCGGTTCCGACTCATAGCGACCCTGCACAGGGTTTCCGAGGCTGCAAATCTTTATGGGAGCAGAAAGCCTCATCCTTCTCCCACGCAATAGCTGGTAGTTTCCAACTGCTGACCTTGAGGTTCACAGCCCGATTCATAACCACTACACTACCAGCTAAGGACCTCTGGTAGCGTAGTGGTTACGAATCGGGCTGTGAACAGCAAGGTCAGCAGTTCGAAACTACCAGCTGTTCCGCGGGAGAAAGATGAGGCTTTCTGCTCCCGTAAAGATTTATAGCCTCGGAAACCCAGTACAGGGTCGCTATGGGTCGGAACCGACTCCACGGTACACTGCCGCCACCACACTACCAGCTGCATCCTATGTAGTCTAAAAAAAAATGAAGAGATACTAGCCACCTGAGAAACTGAAAGAACTCACACTTCAGCGTGATCAGCAGGACATGAACCGGCAGTTTAGTTTCACTTCCATGGGAACCAAAGACATAGCTTGATTATATGGTAAACGTGAGGAAGGGATGAATTTGGGGTATCTGTGGGGTTATTCTTGTTTGATTTCTCTATGCAAGGATTCTCTCTAAATTGAAGACATTGAAGTAACGTAGTCTGAACATAGACCTAGAAGTACCAGTGTAAATCTAAGTGGCCTCAAAACAGACAGAAAGCTGAGCTGAGAACTGACACACAGAAACAGACGTAGTAGAAGACTCTGAAGATATTTTATTGCTGTTACTTTAAAAAAAAAAAAAAAGTAAAATGATACTTTTATTCATTTGGCAAATATTTATTAAGTGCTGCTAAGTGCCAGAAACACCGGGGGATGAGTGAGATAGATAGGTCCCTTCCCTGCTGGTGTTTATAGAATAATGTTATTGTGTGCTCACGAGGGCTTCCATGGCTGTAATTTTTTTACAGAAGCAGAAAGCCTCATCATTCTCTCACAGAGCAGCTGGTGGATTTGAACTGTTGACCTTTTGGTTATCAGTCCAATGACTAACCCACTACACAACCAGGGTGTCGTTGAATTGCTTCCAACTCATAGGAACCCTGTACAACGGAAACACTTCTAAGTCCTGTGCCATACTCACAATTGTTGCTCTGCTTTAGCCCATTCTTGAAGCCACTGTGTCATTCCATCTTGTTGAGGGTTTTCCTCTTTTTCACTGACTGTTTACCAAACATAATGTCCTTCTCCAGTGATTGACTGATGTTAACAGTTAACAGGGATCCCTCTTTGTTAACATTTCCAAAGTATGTGGGACAAGGTTTTGCCATATCGCTTCTAAGAAACATTCTGGTTGTGGAGAATAAATCTTCCTCTAGGATAGATTTATTCTTCTGTCAGTCCACAGCATGTTCAATATTGTTCATCAATATCACAGTTCATCATCAAAGGCACCAATTCTTCTCTAGTCTTCCTTACTCATTGTCCAGGTTTCACATGCATATGAGATGATTGAAAATACCATGGCTTAGAAAAAAAAAACAACAACCCAAGGGCACATTCTGAAAACCTCCCTCCTGGCTGCCAACACACAGCCTTTCTCTTTCCATGAGTCTAGAATTCTCAGCTGCTCTATTTCCCAATGTCCTCATGTCTGCCTCCATCTCTGGGGTCACTCTCTTTAACATTTTAAAGAAGTTTTTTACATCAGATTTGCCCAATGCACTGTGATATTTGATTTCTTAACTGCTGCTTCTGTAACGCTGATTGTTGATCCAAGTAAAATAAAATTTTTGGCAACTTCAATCTTTTCTCTATCACAATGTTGCTTATTGGTCCATTTGTGAGGATTTTTGTGTTCTTTATGGTGAGGTGTAATCCCTACTGAAGGCTGTATCCTTTGATCTTCCATGAGAAGTGCTTCAAGTTCTCTTTGATTTCAGTAAGCAAGGTTGTGTTATCTGCTTATCTCAGGTTGTTAATGAGCCTTCCTGCAATCCTGATACCATGTTCCTCTTCATATAGTCCAGCTTTTTTATTTCTTTGCTCAAGATACAGATTGAATAAGTATGGCGAAAAAGTAAAAGCCTGGCATGTTCCTCTCCTGATTTAACCCTTGTTCTGTTTAAATGACTGCCTCTTGGTCTATGTATATGTTCTGTGTGAACACAATTAATTGATCTGGAATTCCCATAAAAAATTTGTTATGATCCACACAGTGGAATGTCTTTGTATAGTCAATAAAACCCAGGAAAGCATCTTTCTGTTAGTCTCTGTTTTCAGCTAAGATCCATTTGTCATTAGGAATGATAACCCTCATTTCTTCTCTTCTGAATGTGGCTTGAGTTTCTGACAGTTCCCTGTCGATGTAATGCTGAAACCATTTTTAAATTATCTTCAGCAAAATTTTCCTTATGTATGACATTAATGACACTATTTGATAATTTCCACGTTCTGTTGACTTATCGTTCTTTGGAATGGGCACGGATATGAATCTCTTGCAGTCAACTGGGCAGACAGCTGTTTTTCAAATGTCTTGACATAGACAATTGAGCACTTCCAGCATTGTATTCATTTGTTGAAACATCTCGAATGGTACTCTGTCAATCATGAAGTCTTGTTTTTCACTAATGCCTTCAGTGTAACCTAGCCTTCTTTCTTCAATACCATTGGTTCTTAAATATGCTAATTCTTGAAATGGTTGAACATTGACCAATTTCTTTTTGGTACAGTGACTGTGTACTTCTGCCATCTTGTTTTGATGCATCATGCTTCATTCTATGTTTCCCATTGTTGTTGGTATTGCTAGGTGCTGTTGAGTTGGTTCCTATTCACAGCGGCCCTATACACAACAGAATGAAGCACAACTTGGCCCTGCACCATTCTCACAATTGTTGCTACATTTGAATCCATTGTTGCCTCTGTGTCAATCCATTTCACTGGAGGCAGTGGGATAGAATATAGATAGAATCTCCAATATTGCAATTCGAAGCTTAGAATTTTTTCTTCAGTTCTTTCAGCTTGAGAAATGCAAAGCTTGTTCTTTGTTTTTGGTTTTGTAACTTCAGTTCTTTATACATTTCATTGAAATATTTTACTTTGTCTTCCCAAGCTGCCCTTTAAATTTTTCAGGTCAACTAATTTATTTCATAATTTCTTCCATTCACTTTAGCTTCTCTACATTCAAGAGCAAATTTGAGAGTCTCTTCTGAAATCCATTTTGGTCTTTTCTTTTTTTTTTTCCTGTTTCTTTAATGACCTTTTGCTTTCTTCGTGTGTGTTGTCCTTAATGCCATTCTACAATTTGTCTGGCTTTTGGTCATTATGCTTGGTTAAGGAGTCAAATCTATTCCTGAGATGGTCTTTACATCCAGGTGGGATATACTCAAGGTCATAAGTAGGCTTTTGTAGGCTTGCTTTAATTGTATTTAACCTCAACTTGAACTTGCATATGAGTTGATAGTCTGTTCTACAGGTGGTCCCCAGCCTTATTCTGACTAATGATATTAATATGCAGTTAATTTGATTCCTGTGTTTTCTGTCTGGTAAGGTTCAGGTGCTACCACTTATGGTATTAAAAATAGGCATTTGCAATGAATAAGTCACTGGTCATGCAGAATTTTATCATGTAACCCCAAGTGTCATTTCTGTCACCAAGACAATGTTTTCTAACTACCATTTCTTTGTTTCCAGATTTCACATTCCAATCACCATTATAAAGCACCTTAATTGCATGTTTTATCAATTTCAGACTGTAGAAGTTGGCCAAAAAATCTTCAATTTCTTCATCTTTGGTATTAGTGGTTGGTGCATAAATTTGAATAGTAGTTGTGTTCATTAGTTTTCCTTATAGACATATCGCTATTATGGACATCACTGATAGCATTGTATTTCAGGGTAGATCTTGAAGTGAGTTTGACAAATGGGAGATTGAAGGACAGGAGAGAAGTTTAGGTTATTTCTTTCCCAGCTTTAGAGTTACAACTGGAGTGTTGGCTGAGTCTCTCTGTGACTACCATTCTTGCTGGAAAGTCCCTCCTCTGTGTTTTCATCTCTTACAATACTCAGATAATATGGTTGAGTCATCTTAGCCTTATAGGTTCTGACTCATGATGGCCCTGTGTAGGATTTCTGAGAAGCAGCTGGAAGGTTTGAACTGCTGACCTTGTGGCTAGCAGTCCAGTGTTGATCCTCCAGGGCCACACCAGGAGTCCTGGAGATGATAATATCTCTCTGCTATTGCTTGTTCCTGGGGGTGCTGACCTTTTTTTTTTTTTTTTCTTTCCCATTGTGGGTTTATTAGGGAAGTGAATAGGGTACCACTCAGAATTAAAAACAACTCAGGATGCAGCTGTTCTCCAGTCAGGATTGCCTGCTCTCTGCCGTACTGCAAGCACGTCTTTCTTTTGTCTTTGACCTTTCAGGCATGTGGCCCTTTGGCCTCTGCTCTGCTCAGGCAAGTGTTACAATTTTTTAAAGCCAGTCTGTAAATGCTCAAAGGGCACATTCTGCAAGCTAGCCTTTTGCCTATAGGCACTCAGCTTTACTAGGTCTGTGGGCTGAGAATCCCATAGCTGCTGTCTTTGCCAGGGCCCCACTTTTCCAGTTAGGGATCTCACCTTCTGCTCACGGTTCTTTCTTGAAGGTCATAGGATCATGTTGCTCTCTTCTAAAAAAAAGTCTCTTCATTGAGATACAATTCACATTATATACAGTTCACCCATTTCAAGTGAATAGTGGCTTTTAGTACAATCACAGACTTGGAGGCATCTTTTTTGGTTTTTTAATCTTGCTGACTTTGCAAATAGTTCTTTTTTTGAATTTTCTTTTTGTAAGTATGCTTTGTGTTTCCTGAAAGGATTCTGATTGATTATATATACAATGGCATGCTGAAGCTAGCTCATACCACCTCACAGAGCCAACGGTTAAATTTTCAGGAATTTTCAAACTGGTTATAACTATAGTCATTATTAAGAAATAAATTACATAAACTTACAATCAAATAAGTTATATCAAAATGGTAATAAATACTCAAATTTAACCACATCCTAATTATTTTACTATATTGTACTCTAACCTGTGTTCTTGAGACCATTTCCATTTACAGTACTGTACAGTATGGTAGAAATATGATGTAGTGAAATGCATGTAAGCATGTACTTCTCTTCCCAACTCTCCATTCTGTGATGTCACATTGACAATTTAAAATTGGCCATGATGGAAATATTTTCACCCAGAAATCTCAAAATGATACAATTCAGGACTTGCTATTTTGTTCTGGTTGATTGTCTGGTGGTGGTAATGGGTTTCCAAGGCTGTAAATCTTTATAGAAGCAGAAAGCATCATCTTTCTCCCACAGAGTGGCTGGTAGATTCAAACGGCTGACCTTACGATTAGCAGTCCATCTCATAACCCATAGCACTACCAGAACTCCTTGTTGATTGTCTAGGCTATAAATTCTTATAAAAGCAAACTGTCATCTCTTTCCCAAGGTGAGTTTCAACCACTGGCCTTTAGTCCAGCAGCTGAGCACTTACCACTGTGTCACCAGGGCTCCCTAGACTTAAGATAAGTGATGGGTAAAATCTAATAATACAAATGAAACCTAAAAGGCGGTCATGTATAGCACCACTGTGAATGTGGTGATGCATACAGCAGGCAAAATGATGAAAATGAAATATTATCAAACATCTTAAGGCAATGAGTAGCTGAGCCTGTGGGTTCAGGACCATGGTCTCAGGGGACACCATGGTCAATTGGCACAATATAGTTTGCAAAGACAATGCTTTACATCCTACTTTGGTGGGTTGTTGTTGTTATTGTTAGGTGCCATTGAGTTGGTACCGACTCATAGTGACCCTATGTACAACAGAACAAAACACTGCCTGGTCCTGGGCCAACCTCACAATTGTTGTCACGCTTGAGCCCATTGATGCTGACACTTGGCCAATCCATCTCGCTGGGCGTCTTCCTCTTTTTCTCTGACCCTCCACCTTATCAAACATGATATCCTTCTCTAGCAACTGATCCCTCCTGACAGTATGTCCAAAGTATAAGAGACGAAGTTTGACCATCCTGGCTTCCAAGGAACACTCTGTCTGCACTTCTTCCAACACAGATTTGTTGGTTCTTTTGGCAGCCCATGGCACTTTCAATATTCTCTTGCAACACCATAACTCTTAGTCCTCAAGCTGGAATCTTTGCTCTTCACCACTTAAAAAAGGTCTTGTTCAGCAGATTTGCCTAATGCAATACATCGTTTGATTTCTTGACTGCTGCTTCCATGAGTATTGATAGTTGATTCAAGAAGAATGAAGTCCTTGACAACTTCAATCTTTTCTCCATTGATAAGAGTGTTGTTTA
>NW_006408616.1:8271584-8273719 GCF_000296735.1 Chrysochloris asiatica
GGGAGCATGGTTGCTGTATATGATAAGCATTGGACTGAGAACCACAAAGCCGGCAGTTCAAGCCCACCAGTCAATCCATGGAAGAAAGTTGGTGCTTTCTGTTCCCACAAAGATGTACAGCCTCGGAAACCCTTTACAGAGTCGCTATGAGTCGGAGCTGATTTGACAACATTGATTTAGCAAAGCAGTCACTCACAGCATTGACAAATCAATGAAACACTGAAGTTTTTGTTGTTTGTTTGCGTTTTATTGTAAATTGAATGAAGGTTTATAGTGCACATCATCAATTTTTGCATTCAACAAATCATATACTTCGTTTCATCTCAATGATTGCAATCTCCTCAATGTGACATCATGCATTGCACTTACTTGTCTTCATTTTCTTTTCACTTTCATCTCATTTGTCAACCAACTTTTACGGAACTACACTTGGGGAGCTGGTTATTCAACATTTAACAGTACACAACAACACACACATATGCACTTGTGTATGTGTATCATTTTTAATCTTTGATATAAATTATACCATATTCTACACACCTTGCTGTTTTTCTTTAAAATATTGTCATTAAAAATAGTTCTTAAAACTATTATTTTCACTTAAAAATATAGTTTAGATATCTTTCCATATCACCAATAGAAGTTTCTCAGTCTATCTTAGGCTTGCTTTGTATGTACCTTATTGGTGGACCTTTAGGTTGTTTCCAATCTTTTGCTATTGCAAAGCAATGAATCACCTATTAATCATCTGTGAAATGTATTTTTAATTTAAATGTATATTGCAAAATGTCTCTGTGTGAAAAGTTATGTCAATTCATACTCTCAACATTAATATATGAGGCTGTTTTCTAGCATTCTCCACACATAGTATAGGGTGTTGTCAAATGTTTTATATTTTGCAATATCATCATTTTTAATGAGTTATTCACGTATGATATTTAAATGAAAATTTAGCTAATACAATGGATTATTTCTGACTTTTTATAATTATTGCAACTCAATTTTAAATGATAGCCTATAAGTGATTTTTTTTTTTTTGTTAGAAGGTAGCATTTATTCTTGGATACACAATGTAGGAAATGACCTTTTGTAGCAGACTGATCATGTCAGAAACATAAAAATCAACAACTGGGGAAAAAGAAAACATTGCAAGTGCTTAGTCTATTTTAGAAGTCCACCATTCATGTCAGTTTGTTGTACTGTGGTGGCTTGTATGTTGCTGTGATGCTGGAAGTTATTACACTGGTATTTTAAATACCAGGAGGGTCACTCATAGTGGACAGGTTTCTCTGGAGCTTCCAAACTAACATAGACTAGGAAGAAGGAGAGACAGGTCACTTCTAAATGGTTAGCCACTGAAAACCTTATGAATAGCAGTGGAGTATAGTCTATATATAGTGCCAGAAGACAAGCCCCTCAGGTTAGAAGGCATTCAAAATAAAACTGGGGAAGAGCTGTCTCCTCATAGTAGAATTGACCTTAATGAAGTGATTAGAATAAAGCTTTTGACACCTTCATCTGCTGAAGAGGTACAACTCAAATTGAGAAGAAATAGCTGTAAATATCCATTAGTAATCAGAATGTGGCATGTACTAAGTGTTAATCTAGAAAAACTGGAAGTCGTCAAAAATGAAATGGAACATACAAAGATTGATATCCTAGGCATCACTTAGCTAAAATAGACAGATATTGGTCATTTTAAATTGGGCAATTATATGATTTACTATGCAGGAAATAACACATTGAAGAGGAATGGTATTGCGTTCATTATCAAAACAAGCATTTCAAGATCTATCTTAAAGTGCAATGCTGTCTGTTGTAGGATAATTTCCATACACTTACAAGGAAGACCAGTTAATATCACTATTACTCAAATTTATACACCAACCACTAAAGCCAATGATGATGAACTTGAGGGATTCTATCAACTTCTTCGGTCTGAAATTAATCAAACCTTCAATGAAGATGCATTGGTAATTACTGGTGATTGAATGTGAAAGTTGGAAGCAAGGAGGAATGATCAGTAATTGGAAAATATGTCCTTGGTGATAGAAATGATGCTAGAGATAGCATGATAAAATTTCACAAGATCAGTGACTTATTTATTGCAAATATCTTTTTTTCATCAACATAAA
>NW_006408616.1:8274404-8281562 GCF_000296735.1 Chrysochloris asiatica
TTGTTTGATTTCTTGATTGCTGCTTGCATGAGTGTTGATAGTTGATCCAAGAAGAATGAAGTCATTGACAACTTCAAGTTTTCTTTGATGCATTAGACACTAATAATAAAAGTCCAGAAGAATTGTGAAATGATATCAAGAACGTCACTCATAAAGAAAAAAAAAAGGTTATTAAAAAGACAGGAAAGAAAGAAAGGAAGAAAACAAAAATGACTGTGAGAAGACACTCTGAAACTTGCTCTTGAGCATAGAGAAGCTAAAATTACTGGAAGAAATGAGGATGTAAAAGAGCTGAACAGAAAATTTCAAAGTCAACCAACTCAACAAGATAAAGTATTATTATGAAATGTGCAAAGTCATGGCATTAAGAAACCAAAAGGGAAACCAACCACACCAGTATTTCTCAAGCTGAAAGAACTGAAGAAACAAATTCAAGCCTTAAGCTGTAATATTGAAAATTCTACAGGCAAAATGTTACGTGCCATCAAGTCGGTTTCTGACCCATAGCAACCCTACATAGGGTTTTCAAGGAGCAGCTGGTGAGTTTGAATCACCGATCTTGTGGTTCAAACCAACTTTGCAGTCCAGTGCATTAACCCACAGCTGGAGTTCTGGTGTGGCACTGTGGGTTAATGCACCAGACTGCAAAGTCATTTGAACTGCAAGGTCGGTGGTTCAAGCTCACCAGATGCTCCTTGGAAAACCTATACAGGGTCACTATGGGTTGGAATCGACTGGATGGCACTTAACAACAACAACAACAAGCAAAATATTGGATGACACAGGAAGCATTAAAAGAAGATAGAAGGTATATGGAGTCACTGTGCCAAAAAGAATTTGTCAACATTCATCCATTTCAAGAGGCAGCATATGATTAAGAACCATGTCACTGAAAGAAGAAGTCCAAGTTACATTGAAGGCACTGATAAAAAACAAGCTTCCAGGAATTGATGGGATACACATGCAATGTTTCAAAAAACTGATACAGCACTGGAGGGGTTCACTCATCTATGCCAAGAAATTTGGAAGACAGCTATCTGGCCAATCATTGAAAGAGAGCCACATTTGTGCCCATTCCAAAGTAAGGTGACCCAGTGGAATGCAGAAGTCATAAAAAATATCATTAATATCACATGAAGTAAAATTTATCTGGAAATGGTCGTAGCAGTACATTGACAGAGAACTGCCTGACATTCAAGCTGGATTCAGATTAGCACGTAGGATAGCATTGCTGACATCAGATGAGTATTGTCTGGAAACAGAGAATACCAGAGGGATGTTTACTTGTGCTTTATCAACTATGCAATGGCATTCAACTATGTGAATTATAACAAACTATGGATAACTGCGAAGAATGGGTGTTCCAGGATACTTAATTGTGCTCATGAGGAACCTGTACACAGACTAAGAGGCAGTTGTTTGAACAGAATAAAGGAATAATGCTTTAAAAATGAAAAGGAGAGGGCCCAGGATTGCATCCTTTCACCATACACATTGTTTGTATGCTGAGCAAATAATCTGAGATGCTGGATTATATAAAGAAGAATATGGCATCAGGATTGGAGAAAGACTCACTGATAATCTGTGATAGGCAGATGACATAACCTTGCTTGTTGGGAAAGAAGAGAACTTGAAATTCTGATAAAGATCAAAGACCACAACCTTCAGTATGGATTGCACCTCAATGTAAAGAAAACAAAAATCCACACCACTGGACCAATAAATAACATCATGGTAAAAGGAGAAAAGATCAAAGTTGCCAAAGACTTCAATTCTATTGGATCCACAATCAATGCTCATGGAAGCAGCAGTCAAGACATCAAACAACATATTGCACTAGGCAAAAGACTTCTTTGAAGTGTTCAATAGCAGAGATGTCAGTTTGAGGACTAAGGTGCCCCTGATCCAAGTCATGGTATTTTCAATCACCTCATATGCATGTGAAAGTTGATCAATAAATAAGGAAGATGTAGAAAAATCAATACATTTAAATTATTGTGTTGGAGGAGAATATTGACAGTACCATAGACTGCCAGAAGAACAAACAAATCCCAGAATGCTCCTTACAAGTGAGGATGGTAAGACTTCGTCTCTCGTATTTTGGACATATAGTCAGGAGGGACTAATCCCTGGAGAAGGGCATCCATCATGCTTGGAAAAGTGGAGCGTCAGTGAAAAAGAAGAAGACCCCAGTATAATGGATTGACACAGTACTAGCAACAATGGGCTCAAGCATAACAATTGTGAGGATGGCACAACCGGTCAGTATTGTGGTCTGTTGAACATGGGGTCACTATGAATCAGAACTGACTGGGTGGCACCCTAACAACAATATTTTGGAAGTAGAGAGGTACAGCACTGTTTTCAAGATTTCTGCTGAGAATGCGATAGACTGGATATGTAATAAATACTTTGGATCTTTCTCTTTCAAAACAGTATGGGTTGGGTGCATTTTCTCTGTCTCTGGTAGAGCCTGGAAAAAGTGAAAGAGAAAAATGTCTGTATAAATAGAGCATTGCCTAGCAGTGCGTGGCAAACTTATCCTAGAGTCCCATGGCTCCATGATTCAGAGATCCCTTGGGAAAATGAAGGAGAGATCCAGACAAATGGAGAATTGTGTCTACTAAGATGCAATCAGACTCAGCATGAAGGACCTAAAAACTTTGAGTACAGCCTCCACTTTTTCACAGATGTAAGTTGCAGTTTGGGCAAGAAACTTTGCAGTCATGTAGTTTAACTTCTTCAGCACCTGTAAACTCCCTTTTCTACTTCAAAAAGAAATAAAGTCTGCTACAGATAAAATTGATAAAAATTCCATCCTTAGCATTGAACTGGGAGAAAATGCATAAGCAAAAACTGAGACCTGAGTAGCCATTCCCTCCACCACATGATTTCTGAGTTGTTAGAGATTGAATTGTATTCCCAAAAAAGATATGTGGAAGTCTTAATTCCTGTACCTGCAAATATGGCCTTGTTTAAAAATAGGGGTTTTCTTTTGTTGTGTTAATGAGGTCATACCCAAATAGGGTGAGCCCTAAGCCTAATTAATCACTTCTGAGTGACATCTCATAAAAAGAGCAGAAAGCACACAGAGGCGCACACAGTGGCAGGCAGACGTCACGTGACGCCGGAGGTGGCTGCATCCATCAGCAGTAAAAGAAGCAGCTGCCAGAGAGTAGGAGAGGCCACTGAAGACATGACATGACAAAGACTCAATTGGGTGTTTAGCCTCCAGTATAAATTTCTATTCTATAAAACCACCCTCTTGTGGTATCTTTTGTTACGGTACTACTAAGATGGTTGTCATCATTTCTTTCATAAAGGAGTATTGATATATAAAAACTTTCTATAGACTGTCTAGATTCACTGGAGTCAGACCTAAGCACTCGACTCTTAGCTCACTGCTCAGTATCTCTGTGACACTGGAAAGTTACTTAAACTTTTGACCTTCATTTTTCTCCTGTATAAAATGGGGTAAGGAGCTCTGGTAGAGTAGTGGTTACGAATTGGGCTGCGAGCCGCAAGGTCAGCAGTTCGAAACTACCAGCTGTTCGGCGGGAGAAAGAAGAGGCTTTCTGATCCCATAAAGATTTACAGCCTCGGAAACCCTGTACAGGGTTGCTATGAGTCGGAACCGACTCCACGGCACACAACAACAGCAACAACAAAAAAATGGGGTAATAGTGATTCTGTTCTTACTAAGTACTCTGAGGGTTAAATGAGATAACCCACAATCATAGTGCTTGGCATATACAAAGGCTTGAAAATGTTCTTGGAAAATTTTCATTCCATTTTACATAAAGTTTTCGAAGCCTCCTTGTGGATGCTACTGCCCAATATTTATTGTCTATTATTTTTATGTTGTTGTTGTTGTTGTTATGTGCCATGGAGTCGGTTCCGACTCATAGCGACCCTTTGCAGGGTTTCCGAGGCTATAAATCTTTACGGGAGCAGATAGCCTCATCTTTCTCCCGCGGAACAGTTGGTAGTTTTGAACTGCTGACCTTGCGGTTCACAGCCTGATTCGTAACCACTACGCTACCAGAGCATTTTTATAGAAATACATATTATAAATTGCATGTACTCTTATTAAACAGTGAGGATTAAATCATTCACAATTTTTTTTCCCCTTTATTAAGTCCTAAGCTAAAAAACTCCTACATGGTGTTCCTATATGAAGGTCACTGGTTGAAGTAGATCTTGACTGAATAAAGTGGTGAGAATAGAAAAACAGTGCTGTTCACAACTATTTTAATCAGATTTATTTCTGTCTGGGTTGGCTACCACATACATTTCAGTTGATCCCGGCTTAGTTTAAGTAACCATTCATTTTGCTGAATAAAATTAGAGTCTATGTATGTCTATTATAACATATATCCAGGTCCTGTTTAGTCATCTAGAAGAAGAAATTTGCTAAATGATACCCTAGTGTCTTAGAAGAGCTTACTCAACTTAATGGAGTCGGTCTTTTATTCCCGTAGAGTAGGTTAGACCTTCTGATTCTTTCTGATGATTCTGCATTGAGAATTTAGCTGACCTGGGAGTTGATTATGCATAAAAGAGCATAGAACACCTCTCTCTTGCCACAATTTAATTATGTCTAAAGAGTTGCGAACAGTTTTGTCATGAAAGACTAAATAAGACCTAAAACATAATTAGCTGATGGAAGAACTTGTGCTGTTCTCTCCCTCTTGTGTTTAAAGTAGCGAAGCAACTGGGTCTTATTAGAAGACTTTTTTTTCCTCCTAAACTTTTTTATTATGAATTGAGTGAAGGTTTATAGACCAGATCATCAACTTTACATTCAAAAATCATACACTGTGCTTCATCTCAATGTCTACATTCCCCTCCATGCAACAACAGTTATCCCATTTTCTCTCGGTGGTCCCTATTTCCATTCCACCCACCTTCCAATCTCTTTTCAACTTTGTCCTTAGGAATAAGTTGTCCATTTTATTTTGAATGATTGAGTATTCTATGGTGAACATACCCTACTAGTGCTGTTGTACCCTCTGAATACCCACCTACTGCTTGACTGAGATAGGGCACGAGGGTGAGTTCCTTTCCAGACCTGAAGGGTGATCAAGGGCCACAGTTGCAGCTTCCTCCAGTCCCTTTCTGACCAGTAAACCTAGTCTTTTTTAAAATACTCATGTACAAATATCCTCTTTTAAACTCACATACTTGTGGAATATTATTAAGTACGTTATTTGAAAGGCACTGTTCTGAGTGATGAGGTTAATAGTGAGACAAAGAACTTAATGTCACTGCTCTGAGAAGTCTCCATCTAGACAAAGAGACAAATAAGTACAGAACAGAAAGTAATACAATTTGTAAGTGCTACACTCACAACCTATTGCCATTGGATTGATTCTGACTCCTAGTGATCCTATATAGGTTTTCTGAGACTGTACATCTTTCTTTATGGAAGCAGACAGCCTTAAATTCCTCCCACAAAGCACCTGGTGGGTTTGAACTAGTGGTATGTAACAAAAAGCTACAGAAACTCAGAGAATCCACAAAGAAGAAGGTGCTGAGGAAACATTCACAAAAGATGTGACATTATCACTGTGTTTGGGATGATTTGTAGGATTTTCATAGGCAGAGGATAGTTGAGATAAAGAAACAATGTGAACAGGGTCAGAAAACTTCAGTGGTGAGAGATTAAACTCAAAAGATTTTCTAGGAGCAGATTATGAAGGGTTGAACAGTTTCCTAAGGGGCTGTAGGCTTTATACTGAATGGAACCGAGACAATTGCAGGTTCTTGGTTGGGTGGCGACCTGAAGAAGTTAAGGTTTGTTCATTGTAGACAGTGAATGAGAGTGGGGAAGTCAAGAGATGGGCTACTAAGAGGGTATTAGGACAGAAAAGAAAGCCAGAACTTTATTGCTCTGGAGAACATCTATAGGTGAGTTGAGGAAAAGAAACAAGCAAAGGAGTCTTGTAAGAAAGGGTCTTCAGAATTAAGAGAATCATGGGATAAGTGTTGTTGTTAAGTGCCGTAGAGTCAGTTCTGAGGAGCAGCTGGTGGGGTCCAACTGCCGACCTTGTGGTTCGAAGTCTAGTGCTGATCAACAGTATTAACCAAAGTAAACAGTTCCAATGGGAAAAAATCTATTGGCTTAGACAACTAGACTATTTTTAGTAGTTTTTTTTTAAGGCCAGTTTCAATAGTACAAGCAGGGTGGAAACCAAATACTGTGACAGACATAGAAAAATATTTATAACTTACAGGAAACATAAAGATAGGCAACAGATGATGTTAACTCTCTCAAGGAGAGTAGTAGTTAAGAACAACTGATGGAAACCATGAGAAATAGAAAGATTTAATACCAAAACTAAACAGACAAGAAACATTTACAGAATGATGTCATCCTGCCTCTGTGGATGATATCACTTTGTTCCTCAGATGTTTAACCCAGACTGTATGAGTCAACATCTATATTTGGGCATAAGGAGAACTACCTTATGTGCTATGTGCCAATTCAGAAGTCTGTTTGTGCTAGTCTGGGTTAGCTCGGCCAAATTATTTTAGGTTTATGACCTCACCAACAGCCCATGGTAGTTAATCTGTTTAATATTTCACAGCTTGAATTTCCACACACTCACTTTTATGCAATGCAGTTTGAATTGGGGCTTTTCCCCCTGCATCTGGAAGACACTAGGCTTATATTTATAAATACATTAATAGCAGATTTTTGAAAAGGGAAAAGTGGAAATGTTGGAAGAATCCATAAATTGATCCAAGAGATTGTGTCAATTATGAGGAATGACCAGGAAAGTAGAAATAGCTGCTATGAGTGAAGTGCATAGTGTTTGCTAGGCAAAGATAGTTTCTACCTCTCTCAGAGCACTAAAAAAAAACAAAAACCTATGGTTTCCCAGCTGAAAAAGATTAAGTGATTTGCCTATCTATGTTCACACAGGAGGTAAATGCAAGAGTGGATACTTAAAGCTAGGTCTGACTCTAAAACTGTGGTCTTTTACAACACCGTGTTCTCTTCTCCAAAACATCATGGTGTCATATGTACAAGAAAAGTGAACCAAGTCATATTAATCTGGTCCACAAGTGATGGCCTAGACACTCATTCCCAGAACTTCTAACATTGTTGTTGTTGTCAGGTGCCATCCAGTCGGAACCGACTCATAGCGACCC
>NW_006408616.1:8282892-8285665 GCF_000296735.1 Chrysochloris asiatica
GCCTCTTGTGCCGCCTCACTTTCTTGAAAGATTTCAATTTTTATTCCATCAATTCCTGGTGCCTTGTTCTTTGCCACTTCTTTCAATGCGTAGATATAAATTACTTCTCTAACTTTTATTTGGAGATGAGTATCTCAAATGACGCGTGGCTGACCAAACTTAATAATGAGTGACTATCCTCAGCAGATCAAAGACAGTAGAAAGGAAACAAAACTTAGGGCATTACACAATAGGAACTAGGCCTGAAGGGAAATCCATATTTAAGAAGAGTCGGAAGTGGGTTCTCATAAGGTCTTGAGAAGACATAACCTTTCTGGAATTTGAACTGGTTAAATTAGAATGAGAGCACTTATCAGTTCTATTTCTTTTTACCAACAGTCTTTTATTGCATACTGGACTTACTATGATAAACATGCAAATGTGCAATATGTGTTTAGTAAACAAAAGGAAACTAACATTTAGTCAGTGTCTATACTTCACATAACAACAACAACATATTAGTGTCTGGCACACAGTAAGTGCTCAGTCAATGCTGTGTATGAATAAATGTCTGCTTTGTCCCAGACACTGTGCAATGCATTTTTTGTGCAGTAGTACAGAGTTTAAAATCAAAGCCAAGAAGAGGGACATTAAGGCATTAATTTGGAATATTTCACACTGGATTACTGAGTAATTGAGTATATATGACTACTTCCAAATAAAACACTTAACTCAAGAAATTATTTTGGCTGTGGGTTATGCTGTGTCTGAAGATTTCAAGGAGCAGTGAAGATGAAGTTAAAGGAAGAAAAATAATTCTGCTTCTGAATACCAACACCTAGCACAGTGCCTGGCACACAGGAAGCAATCAACAAACATTTGGTGATCTCTCACACTTTCAAGGAGCCCTGGGAGGAGTGGGTTACATATTGAACTGTTGACGGCAAGGTCAGCAATTTGAATCCATCAGGTTCTCTGAAGGAAAAAAGAGAGACTTTCTGATAGTATAAAGATTCATATCATTGAAAACCCTATACAGGGCCCCTATGAGTTGGAACCGACTTAATAATATGCCACTACCACCTCCATCACACTTTTTGATAATTGTAAGTCAAATGTCACTAATTGAGCTTTCTGGGTCACATTTTTAACGTTTTATTGTGAATTAAGTGAAGGTTTATACACAAGATCATCAGTTTTACGTTCAACAGATCCTACATTTTGTTTCATTTCAATGATTGCAATCCCTTCCATGCAACAACAGTTATCCTGCATCCTACCTGTGCTTCATATTTCCATTCCACCCTCCTTCCCATCCCTTCTCACCTTTGTCCTTAGGTAAATATTGCCATTTTGATTTTGAATGATTGACCGTTCCATCATTCATAAAGAGTATACCTTCCTAGTGTTGCGGTCCCTCTCTATATCTATCTACTGCTTGGCTGAGAGTTGGGCCATGAGGGTGATTTCCTCTCCGGACCTGAAGGGGGTTGTCAAAGGCTACAGTCTCAGGCTCCTCCAGCCTCTTTCTGATCAGTAAGCCTCATCTTTTTTTGTTTTTAATAATTTTTAGTTTTGTTCCACATATTCTGTCATTCTATCCGGGATCCTCTAATGTGATCTCTTTCAGAGCAGTTAGTAATAGTAGCTAGGCATCATCTAGTTCTTCTGGTCTCAGAGTCATGGAGATTGGTGTTCACATGTTCCATTTGTCCGTTGAACTAATTGATTCCAAGCCTTTCTAATTCTCATCATTCTTCTTTATTCTGCACATGGAGAGACCAACAGCTTCACCCTAGTTGGTTGCTCATTAGAGCTTTTAAGATCTAGATGCTGCTCACCAAAGTGTGGTATAGAACATTGTCTTTATGTACTATGTTGTGCCAGTTGACCACTGTGTCCCCTGAGACTATGGATCTGAGTCCCCAGGCCCAGCAACTCATTGCCTTAACATGTTCGATAATATCTAGGAAGTTGTCATCATTTTATCTGCTATACATTCCACAACATTCATAGTTGTGTTTGCAAAAAAGGTAAATAAATACCCATGTACCAATATCTTCTTCTGTTGTGATTTCACCCATATAGTTTCTTATGAGTGTTATTTGCATCTCTTTCTTTTCTTTTGTTAGATTTGCCAATGCCTGTTAATTTTATTAATCCTTTCAAAGAACCAACTTCTTGTCTTGTTGATTTCTTCTATTGTTTTTCTGGTTTTGTTTCATTTATTTCTGCTGTAATCTTTATAATTTATTTTTTTCTGATAGCAATAGGCTTACTTCGCTGCTCTTTTTCTAATTATTGGAAATGTTGGGGTAAGGTGTTGATTTTGTTTCTATCTTCTTTTTGGATGTGTGCATTTATTGCTATCAATTTCCCTCTAAGCACTGCATTTGTTGTGCCCTCATGGTTTTGTTATGTTGTGTTTTCTTTCTCATTTGATTCAGGGAGTTCTTTTTTCTTTAATTTTTTATTTATTCTATTATTCAGTCCACCACTCATCTATCAGATTGTCATACTGTGGTGGCTTGTGAGTTGCTGTGATTCTGGAAGCTATGCCACTGGTATTTTAAATACCAGCAGTGTCACCATTGGTGGACAGGTTTCAGATGAGCTTCCAGATGAAGACAGACTAGGAAGAAAGAGCGACAAACTACTTCCAGGAGTGTGAGGAGGCACAGGAGGCACTCACTCATCTCTGTCAAGAAATTTGGAAGACAACTATCTGGCCGACTGATTGGAAGAGATCCATATTTGTGCCCATTCCAAAGAGACGTGACCCAACAGAACGCAG
>NW_006408616.1:8288580-8292351 GCF_000296735.1 Chrysochloris asiatica
CATTTTAATTATGATATTGAAGAAGAATACTGTAAATACCATAGAGTGCCAGAAGAGCAAACCAGTTTGTGTTGAAGAAGTACCACTAGACTGCTCCCTAGAATTGAGAATGGGAAGACTTTGTCTCATGAGTTTTGGACTTGTTGTAAGGCAGGACTAGTCTTTGGAGAAGGACATCATGCTTGGAAAAATGGAGTGTCAGTAAAAAAAAGAAAGACCCCCCCATAAGATGTATTGACACGGTGGCAGCAACAATGAATGGCTCAAAGATAATAATTGTGAGTGTGGTGCAGGACCGAGCAGTTTCATTTGGTTGTGCACAGGATCCCTATGAGTCAGAACTGACTGAACAGCATCTAACATTTTCAAAGGTCTAGAAATGTGAATTTTCAACCTAGAGTGGAACTCTTCACAGGAAAATTAAACTCTGCATTTCTGCTACAAGGGAGAAACAGTTGTGAGGGTGGGAGTGTTCATCTACGTTAATTATCTATGAAAGGAAGACTTAGAAAGGCTGCTTACTACAAACACGTGACTAGAGCGAATTCTGAAGAAACTCCTTCCTTCTAAGAGTGAAGAGTAGACCTACAGGCGCATGTCCAAATTTATCTTGGATTAAGGCAAAGAGATTCTTAGTTCATAGCTTTATTATTTTCTACAATAGCAGGCACGTAAAAGATGTCAGATGTGCTAAATATAAACCAAAATTAAAGTGAATATTAATATTCAGACATGAAGCAATGTTGAATTTACTATTGTTTATTAAAATTTTTTATTTTATTTATTTATTTATTTTTTGCAAATCAGAATTTTAAAAGCAGTTCTAAGTAGAGGGAAGTTTTATCCTATTAAGGTCTTATGGATGGGATATCTTATCAGCCCTAAGAGCTTGGTATGCTGGAGTACTTCAAAAAAGACAAAAGTGAGACTGTTGGCACTTCTAGCTTTGACATGGCTGGATTCATTGGGCAGATTACCTTTATAAAGAAGTCCACTCACTGAGTTTGAAAACACAGCCAATCTCCACCTACGCTGAATAAGATAGATTAGTCAGAGGCACAGGAATTCTTACATACCTTTCATTTCCTTTTTAATAAATTCCTTTTAGCTATACCTAAGGACAAGCTCGTATGTTTTAGGAAAAATCTTTTAAAGAAATATATCTTGGTAATGAAACATGGTTATTGTGTTGTTGTTGCTGTTGTTAAGTGCCATCAAGTCGGTTCTGACCCATAGCAACCCTGTATAGGGTTTCCGAGGAAGCGCTGGTGATTTTGAGCTACCGACTTTGCAATTCAAACAACTTTGCTGTCCAGTGCGTTAACCCACAGTGCCACACCAGGCTATTGTATTACTGATATTTAAAGATTTGTGAGAACTTCTATTTCACTAGCTAAATTCTTAGAAATAAAATTACTTGATTAAAGGATAACCATTTCAAAAATTTTGTTTCAGAAAAATTATAGCAGTTTATATTCCCACTAAAACTTTATCCATTGAGTATTATCTTGCTTAAATTAAAAATCAGACTCAAGTACACACCCAAAAACCCATTCTCCATAGCTCTCCAGTGATCTAAAGAACACAGCAGTGTAATTTTGTGTTCCTCCACTCCCACATATACATTCCAATAGTTGCCCATTTTCTACAATTGCTACTATAAAGAGTTTTCACCTTCCAGACCAACTCTAATCACTTTATGGGAGCTTCTAGAGTCCTGTGCTAAGGAATAGGAATCTGTATCAATTATTGATCAATGAGAAGTATCTGTAGAAAGAAAACACACTGCCATTGGTAAATATACATTTACAAACAGTCTGGAAGTCAAATACACATTTAAAAATGACTAGACTTCAGGCAAATATGTTACACAGACCTCTACAACAAACATACGGAAGACCAAATGAAACAGACAGAACAATCCTGGAATCTGAGCTTCAGAGAAAAGCTTAGCAAGGTGTGTTGAATACCTATTGGGAATGGAAGCTGAGAAGAGGTGGTGAAAGAGAGAGACTGACCAGTGAATGGACTGTTGGCCCGACACAACATGGCCACTTGAACTTTGGGGGTAATTGGTTGTTTATTTTTTTAAAACCTTTTATTGTGAATTGAGTGAAGGTTTACAGATAAGATCATCAATCAGCTTTTACATCCAACAGATCATACATTTGTTTAATCTCAGTGGTTACATTCCCTTCCATGCAACAAGTTATCCAGCTTCCTCTCTGTGGTTCCTATTTGCATTCCACCTACCTTTCTGTCCCTTCTTAACTCTCTCCCTAGGGAAATGTTGCACTTTTGATTTGAAATGCTTGACTGTTCATGGTGAGCAGTCCATGGAAGCTGCTGCTCCCCCACTTATAACCCTATCCACTGCTTGGGTGAAAATTAGACCATGGGGGTGAGTTCCATTCTAGACCTGAAGAGTGGTTGAGAGCCATAGTCCCAGGTTAATCCAGTTTCTCTCTGACCAGTAAACCCAGTCTCTTCTTCTTTTTTTAATTTAATAATTTTGAGTTTTGTTCCACATTTTCTCCCACTCTACTGGGGCCCTCTAATGTGAACTCTATCAGGACAACTGGTAGCCGGGCATAGTCCAGTTCTTCTGGTCTCAGAGTTGTGGAGACTGGTGTTCACCTGTTTCATTAGTCCATTGGAGTAATAGATTCCAAGCCTCTTCAATTCTCATCACTATTCTTTCTTCTGCACATGGAGAGACCAAGAGCTGCACCTTAGACAGCCACTTGTGGGTTTTCAAGATCCCTGATACCACTCACCTCAGCAGGATATAGAACATTATCTTTGTGGGCTATGCTATGCCAATTAACCATGGTGTCCAATGAGAATAAAGTCCTGAGCTCGTAGGCCCATAAATTCATTGCCTTAAGATGTTGGATAATATCTAAGAAGTTTTCATCATTTTGTCCTCTGTATGATTTGGGAGCAGTTTTAGATAGACAGTCAGATGGGAACCTTACTGTACAGATTCACCCCGTTGACAGAAAGGTATGATTTCTTATTGCCCCCTACACTTTCCTGAATAACCAGGTGAGGCTGGGTCCCACCCTTATCCTACCTCCTCTCCGGGAATTTGCAGACGCGTGGGCTCAGACAGTATGAGGCACCTGGCACCTGGATTCAGGTGGGCTCTGATCCAGATCTAGAGAATCCACAGTCTCCAGCCACAATTAGACTAGCAGGAATCTTGTAATCAGCCACTCTGCTCCCAGCTGTTCTCTGGTTCTGACAGACGCTGAAACTACTTCAGAATTGGGTGCCCCGAACATAGGCAGCACCTAGGAAGTCTATCTAGGACCGGAAACTCAGGGGCCCCCTAGAGTTTTCTATTCTCTGGGTCAAACAACTGCACTGTTTGTTTGTTGGTTTGTTTTTCCTTTCATTGTTTTGTTGTTTATTCTTTCTTCTCCTTCTTCCTTTCTTTCCGTTCCCTTGATTTTGCTTTTTTAAAACTTTTTATTGTAAATTGACTCAAGGTGTACAGAACACATCAAACCTACCTTTAACAAATTATATACTTTGTGTAATTACAGTGATTGCAATCCACTCCATGTACCATGAGTTAACAATATTTACCTCTATCCGCTTTTTTTCCCTTCCCCACATTTCGCAATTTTTCCAATACTGGTCTCATGCAAAATTTTGCCTTCTGGGATTGTCTATTTTCACTCAGCATAATGTTCTCCAACTTCATGCATGTTATGAGGTGTTTTTCAGATTCTTCAACATTGCATAATATTCCATTGTGTGTAC
>NW_006408616.1:8293471-8299288 GCF_000296735.1 Chrysochloris asiatica
ACCGGGTCTGCACGGTCTGTATCTGAATCCTCCTTATTTATTGTTTGTTTAAGGGACGCTGCCTGTCTTAGGCGGTCAGTGCGAATTCCTCAGTCGACAAGCACTATTTTTACAACCAAAAAAAGGTAAAAATCACTGGGGTGCTATGAGTTGAAACTGACTCAACAGCACTTAACAACAACAACATAGGACAGAATGCTCAGGAATTTGGATACCTGTTTAAAAATAAAAAAATATATGGCATGGGTTTCCTTTGAACCAGAGCCATTCCTTACACCTGAGTACCTTCTTTAATCTATCAAATTTAGGAAGACAAGTCTGTCTTCTTTTGAGGCTTCATTTTATTTAGTGATCCAGAATGAGCAATTATTTGTCATCATTTTGGTGAAATGTATCTATATGGGAGATATTATATGTTTCTTGCTACTGAATCATACTGTTCAGGAGCAAATAAAGGATAAACTCTAAATGGAGCCTCAAGCTAGATGCTAAGCCAAGGTCCCATTCCTTAACCTCCAAAATACCTGGCTTCCAATCTCACTTGGTGGAAGATGGCAGTCCTCAACCCTGAATAGTCAAGCTAAACAACCAGATTCAACACTAATTTTCATAGTGAGAAATTAGATCCTGATCTTTCTTGAGGCATTACCTTCTCTAATCTGTTTGAAATGATGGCTATCCTCAGCTTGAGGCTACTTCTTAGCCATTTCTCACAGACTGCTGTATCCTTGCACTACCCTACCATGGAACTATTTTTGTTGTTGTTGTAAGTGATATCTAATCAGTTCCGACTAATAATGACCCTGTATAGATAAGCCTGATGTGGTGCTGTGGGCTAATGCATCAGACTGCAAAGTCATTTGAACTTCAAAGTCAGTGGTTCAAGCTCACCAGCTGCTCCTTGGAAACCCTATACAGGGTCGTTATGGATCGGAATCAACTCAACAGCACTTAACAACAACAACAATAACATAGGGTTTCCAAGGTGTAACTGGTGTAGTTGAACTAACAACCTCAGGGTTCGCAGTCCACTGTTGATCCTACAGCGCCACACCAGGAGTCCATTGACTGTTGAAAGAACCAACAAATCTGTATTGGAGGAAGTACAGCTAGAATGCTCATTGGAGGCCAGGATGGGGAGACTTCATCTCTCATGCTTCAGATATATCATCTAAAGGGACTAGTCCCCTGGGAAGGACATCATGCCAGGTAAAGTGGAGGGTCAGAGTAAAAGAGGAAGCCCCCAATGAGATGGAATGGCACAGTGGCAGAAGTAATGGGCTCAAGCTTAACAAGATTGTAAGGATAGTGCAGGGTTGAGCAGTGTTTTGTTCTGTTGTGCATAAGGTCACTATGAGTTGTAACCTACTGGACGGCACCTAACCCTGTACTTGACAACAACGACCCTGTACTTGAAGACGTTTCAGGGACTTTCACCTCCTCACCAATTCTAGATCTCTTTCAGATCCTCCTAACCTTGCAGTTTCCTTGCCTACTATATCACCCACACCGCTTGTATCTGTCTCCTGTGGCCATTGCAAGAAATAACAAATGTGGCTTAAAACACCAGAAACTTATTCTCTTAACAGCTCTGAAGGCCAGAAGTCCAAAATCAGTTTCACTGGGCTAACATCAAATAGTTGACAGGGGTGGTTTTTCCAGGATGCTGTAGAGGAAAATGATTCTTTCCCCTTTCCAGCATCTAGAACTGTATTTCGTGCATTTCTTGACTCATGGCCGCTTTCTTCATCCTGGAAACTAGAAGCTAACATCTTTAAACCTCTCTCAACTTTTGTCTTCATATCGCCATCTCTTTTCTAACAATCTTTATCAGTCTCTTTTGAATAATCCATAACAACTCAACATCTTAAAATACCCCCAAATAATCACAAGTCACTTTTCCCATATAATGTAGCATTCATTTTGTTGTTGTTAAGTGCTTTTGAGTTGAGGAGCGGCTAGTGAGCTTGAACCACTGACCTTGAGGTTCAAACCGGCACTGGACTACAAACCACAAGGTCAGTGGTTCAAACCCACCAGCCACTTATCAGAAACTCTATATAAAGTGTTTCTGAAGAATGCTTTGTGGCATGCTAACATACAAGTGAGGTGTGATTTTTTTTTTTTTTTTTTTTATGCTGGGACAGTAGAGTTTGAGAGCTGGAAAAGAACAATGTAGCAGAGTTTAGGGTCAGACCAACTGGATTTGGATCTTAACCACTTAAAGAGCTATGTGATCCAGGAAAAGCTACTTGACCTTTCAAAATCTCAGCTTTATTATCATCTGTAAAGTCACATCTGCCTCCCAGAATTATTGTGAGATAATTAATACTTATAAAATGATTAATACAATTTCTGGTATATATAAAATGATTCAGGAATTATGTATTACCTCTATTCCTATTAATTTACAGATAAAAACAAAAGGTTTAGGACTGTGGAGTGATGTATCTTTGCCTTATTTCTTTGACTTCAGAAGCCATTGTTGTTGTTATGTGTCGTTGAGTCAGTTCTGACTCATATTGACCCTTTATAGGGTTTCCAAAGAGTGCTGGTAAGCTTGAACCATGGACTGTGCAGTGCAAATTGACCTCGCAGTTCAGTGCATTTACCCACAGCACCACACCAGGACTTCTCAGAAGCTGTGTTGTTGTTGTTGTTGTTGTTGTTGTTATGTGCCGTGGAGTCGGTTCCGACTCATAGCGACCCTATACAGGGTTTCCTAGGCTGTAAATCTTTACAGGAGCAGAAATCCTCATCTTTCTCCTTTGGAACAGCTGGTGGTTTCGAACTGCTGACCCTCAGGTTCGCAGCCCGATTCGTAACCACTACAGGGCAAAAGCATGTGAGACATTGGAGCCAATTGAATCCAGTTAAGAATACCTCTTGCCCTAACTGTCCAGATGCTACTACTGTCTTCCTCACTCCTCAGTCCTCCACACCATTCCAGAGGGGGCTCTGAGGTACTGCACCATTGTTTTCCTATAGTCTTCATGACACCTGTGGTTCCTGCCAGTATCCTGGCAAAATGGTACCTATCGTTTTATCTTCCTACACTCCTCAAATGGACCCTATAAGCATTGCCTCAAACCTATCTTAGGAAATGCTTGCTGCATTCACTATTTTGATTAAAAGCTCACTGCTATAAAATCTCAGTGCTATTGCCTACGGGATTTGGATGTCTAATTGGCACTTCAAAATTAACATGTTCAAAACAAACTTTTGAATCCATTCCAGCTTCTTGCTGAGTGTTCCTCATTTCAGCGAATGGCATCACCAAAATCTCCCCAGTTGTTCAGAACAAATATTTCAGCTATTTCTTCACTCACAGCTCATGTCCAATCTGACAACAGGATTTATAGCATTCACCTTCAAATTCAACATCCCATACTTCCATTCATACCATTCATATCGTCTCTCATTTGGAGTGTTGCTACAGTCTCCTGAAAACCTTCCCTGCTTTTGCTCTTACCTTCACAATCCTTCAACATAAGTCAGGTTGCAGAACTTTACTGTTCAAATTTTTCCAATGATTGATCACTACTCTTAAACAAAATCCAGAGCCCTTAGCACTGCCTATAAAGGCCCTGTGTGATATGACCGCTGACTACTTCTCCAATCTCATTTCTTAACATTTTTCCTTACCTCTCTTGAGTCATACTGACCTCCTTGATGTCTCTGGAACACCCAAGCATGCTCCTATCCCAGACCTCTTTTTTGCACAACAGTATATTTCTGTATTGGATTACCTTTGTTTTTCAAAAAAGAAACCATGAGCCCCGAACAATAAAGCAGGCTATGAAAGAAATAACTGTTTTTATAGAAGATTTCATTTCATTGGTACCTTGTCTCTCTTGCTCTGGGGCCAGCCTCTAACACTATCTCACTGGAGTAATAGCCTGGTAACTGATCCTTTTGGCTGCCTGTAGAGTGAGCTGCTACTGTGGAAACTCTAATTACTTTGCTTCTCATCTCTGCCCCAGTGAACAGTAACTTTACTAGAAGGAAGTATCACAAGAGAAGTAAAAAAAATACCCTTTTTTCCTAAGAGATAAGGACATTGATCCTTTTGCTCTTCTCATGTATGTCAGAGTCTCTCATTCTGGAAAGCACTTCTGCTAGTTCTAAACTATTGGTTTATTTGTTGTTGTTGCTTTCCCTTAACCTGTTAGGATTATGTTTAAAATCCTTTATTTCCCCTAAAAATATGAGTTAAAGGAATCCACATTCCAGATCTCCACATATCATCTCCACACATTTGCTTTTTAGACCAGTTTTTGTTTCTATACTTGTTTTCCAAATATCAAGTCCTTAGAAACCAATGATGGCATCCATTGGTTTATCTGCAAACAGTTTACTTTCTTTGGTATTGGGTGGGATTTTACTTTGCTAGAATACTATTTGAAATGTTTTCCCTATTAATTTAAAAATACATGTATACATACAGAGTCTTTCTCCCTCTCATTCTTTCAGTTGTTTACTAGCTTTGATTTCTGAGACACTCTAACCTATTCCAATTCGGTCTTACTTTTTTCTGGTTATTCATGTGACAAGAAAACAAAAACAAAAACAAAAAACCCTTAAGAGACCAGCACCTTCAACAGAGCTGAATTTTAATATATGTGATATGAAGTCAGAGGTTAGAACATGGTGGATACTTGTTGGCATCTGGTGGGCAGGGTTCTGTGTCTCCGTGGAAGCTCTCCTGGGTTGTTGTTTGCTACAGCTGCAGGAATTGGGGAGAATGGAAGGCAGGGGTGCACAGAATGGGAGTAGGAACTATAAGGTGGGCCAATTAGGAACATACATCCAGTCCTGGAACAAGTGGCAATGGGATCATTTACTATTTTCCTTTCCTTCTCTATTCTTCACTTTTCCTCTCCTTGAAACTCATGCTGTCTTACTAGTGCTGTTCATTAAAAAAGAAGTAAAGGCTGGCATGAAAATACACTTTTTTTGAAGAGTAAAATGTATAATTGCAACAGAAAATCTGCTCCATAACAGAATTGCTACTCAATAAAAATCTGGCAGTGAGGCAGAGATCCCTTGTTGAGCTTTGCTCTGCAGAGCAGGTTCTGACTATTTCCTGTCTTCCTGCTTCTCAATTCCAGTTCTGACCACTAGAAGGAAATAAGAGGCAGCAGGGATGAGAAATACTGCTAGGATATGTTGTTGTTGCTAAGTGCCGTAGAGTCGGTTCCGACCCATAGCGACCCTGAACAGGGTTTCCGAGGCTATAAATCTCTACGGGAGTAGAAAGCCTTATCTTTCGCCCGCGGATTGTCTGGTAGTTTCAAACTGCCCACCTTGAGGTTAGCAGCCCGATTCGTAACCAGAGCTTAGCAGCCCACTACGCTACCAGAGCTCCTTACTGCTAGGATATCGGCCTGGTCAATCATATAGGCTATGTTTTCCCACGCCTATTCCAAGGGGAGGTCTTTGTTCTTTCTTTCACTCAGTGTCTACTATATTCCAAGAGGAGTCCTGGTGTGGCGCTGTGGGATAAAGCACTGGACCACAAGTTCAGTGGAAACCCTATACAGGGTTGCTATGAGTCAGAACCAACTTGACGGCACTTAACAACAACAACAATATTCCAAGTATCAATTCTGGTGTGTAGTGGTAATCAATATAAAAATGGTCCCTGCCCTACTGCAGCTCATAGATTAGTAAGAAATAAAAATGATTGAATAATTGTGAGTGTCTCTACAAAAGATATCACATAATTCACAATTAAAACTTTAAATATATATATGGAACTCTGGTAGCTTAGTGGTTACGAATCGGGCTGCGAACCTCAAGGTCAGCAGTTCGAAA
>NW_006408616.1:8299458-8305063 GCF_000296735.1 Chrysochloris asiatica
CTGTAGACCCCCTCTAAGACTGAAACTAAAAGGGAACATTTGAGCAGGCATTTAGGCTTACTGGGACCACATTGGTCTACAGTGGAAGAGGGGGAAAGGCAGCAATGAAGAAATGGGCTGAGTTCAACGATGGTCCATAGACTCCCATTGACCTGGAGATGAGAGAGAGAGAGAAGAGGAGGGGCTGGTTGGTCCAAAGTGTGGTGAGACCTGGGGACACCTGAGGCCATGAACAGCGACATAGCCACAGAGGACTAGAGTTCAGAGTGAAGCATCCAGCTGATATGAAGTGAGGGGAGATGCACAAGAACAAAAAAACTAGCAGACAGACAGTACCCATTTGATGTGCTTCAATGGCTTGATACTCAGAACTCAGCTAGAGGAAGATTGAAAAAAAAAATTTTTTTTTATAAAGGAAATGATTGTTACAATTTGATGAACTTGACCTGTACTCATGGAGGTAGTAACTCTAAATACCAACAGAGAGGGAAGGCGTCTTCACATCAAGTATCAATGCTATCCCCTCTGTACACAGGGTAGATGTTGTTGTTGTTGTTAAGTGCCATTGAGTCGGGTCTGACCCATAGCGACCCTGTACAGGGTTTCCAAGGGTGTAAATCTTTATGGGAGTAGAAAGCCTCATCTTTCTCCTGCGGTACAGCTGGTAGTTTCGAACCGCTGTAGATAGGGACGGGCAAATTAGACATTGACTACCTAAAATGAGGGGGTGATAAAGGCATGAAGTGACTGGCTTACAAGGTTTCAAGAGGAAGTTTAGTTTAAGAGTGTGTGGGGGAAGAAAGGGTCCCCACTGAAAAGTTTTCATCTTGTCTACATGGGTCTTTCAATGCACTTTGGACTTCCTCCCTGAGTATCATTGGCTCTTGTTAAAAGAGATGGGGATAAGATTCTTGTGATTCAATAGTGAGTAATTGTTATCATGACTAATTGTGACTGCCACAATTGTAAAGGTAGAAGTTTTATAACAAAAACAGGGAAGCAGTTAATCTTACAGTCTAGAAACAGAGAACCCTAGACCCATCAAGGAAGAAGAGCAAAAGCAGAATGTGGGACCCTATCCAGAGAAGCAGCAACACTAGAGATGAAGGCAGAGATGGAGACATGGAGAGAGTGGGCAGCTGAGGACTCTAGATTCATGGTGCTGAGAGCTGGTGGCCAGGAGGCAGACTTGCAGAATGTGCCCTTTGGTGGATTAAATTATTATATAAGCCTGAGTACTTAAAAAAATAAATAAATAAAGAGCTAAAATGAATAGAGAGAAATACTGTTAATTGATGGTACATGGAGGGGATTATAATCATTGTAATGAAACAAAATATAAGATTTGCTGAATGTAAAACTGAATATCTGCCTGTAAACTTTCAGTCAATTCACAATTAACTGTTAAAAAAAAAAAAAATATATATATATATGTATATATATATACATACACATACATACTGTGGAGCTCTGGTAGCGTAGTGGTTACAAATAGGGCTGTGAGCCGCAAGGACAGCATTTCAAAACTACCAGCTGTTCTGCGGGAGAAAGATGAGGCTTTCTGCTCCTGTAAAGATTTACAGCCTGGGAAACCCTGTACAAACAGGGTTGCTTTGAGTCGGAACTGACTCCACAGCACTTAACCACCACCATATACATACTGTAGAATCACAATGTGGAAGCTAGCCTGATGCTCTGTAACTGTAGGCTGAGCCCTGCCTATAATATAGTCCCTACTCACCACTTAGTGGCCCTTAGAATTAGACTTGCCAACAATGTCTTAGAAAACTCTTTGCCCTGGTCATCTTCATCCATGCTACGCCAGATAACAATCTTTCTCAGTCATCTTCCATGTTAGATCATGAGACTTAGGCTTTGATCTCAAGTTCATTGTCATGTCCTCTAGTTCTTTGCATATACTTGGACATTTCACTCCACTTGGCTCTTGCCTTCCCTACAAGACCAAATCCTTCCTCTTGTACTTTTAGTTACTGGCTGGATTTTGCTTAGACTGGAGTGCCTATTCTAATCTGCCACCTGGGCTACTATTGTCTTGCTCTTCCCTCTAGATTGAGTTAGCCTCCTCAAACCAAAGTCAAATTTGCCCTGGATCATTTCCAGAGGTTGTTCAGTCCTTATTCTTCTGACTTCTGGTTCTTCCTCCCCTCTGTTGCATGTTGCTGTGACTCAACAGGCTTTGTTGCTAAATTTGAGTTGTGACACAATTACATAGAGTGCCCTGAGTTTGTGGACAATTGAATACCTATTCATTTGTTCTTTTTCTCTTACCCAGAGTATGAATATTAACTATTCATTCAACAACAATTTTCTGCACACCTACCATGTCCCTGACACTATTCTTGGCACTGGAGAATGTGGTGAACGATTCACAGATCCCTGCCCTTATAATATGGTCATTCAGTGTTTGCTATCCATGAACGAACATAGGTCTTTAAAATCAAACAAACTCCATGTGAGAGCAATTGGGTTATGTACTCCATGTGCTAGATGCCGTATACTTCCAAATCCCTGAATTTCCTAAAATAAAAAGATCCAGGTGTTGTCTGAATTTTATTCCTCTTACTTCCTCCATTAAAAATGAATTCCCAAATGGACCATTTCCAAACCATCATCCTGAAATCATGACATTAGCTCACAGATTGCTGTACCACATTTATAAACAACAACTGACAAAATGAGAACAAGGTTTGGAAACTAAAATAATTGCTCTTTGAGACTTGCAGAGAATAGACAACACAAATTACTCATTACTAACCCAAAGATTTCAAACTTAGAATTCTCACTTAGACACTTAGACCATTCTACTTATGGGAACACCAATTTAACTCTGCTCTGAATAAAGCCTATTATAATAACAAGGATCATTGTAGGGTAATTATTCTCTTATTACTCCATATCTCCTTCCAGTAGTAATTACAATTTGGTGGTTAAAAAATATATATATATGGAACATTCCCACTTGAAAAGACAGCAGACCAGACCGGAGCAGTGAAAGGAACAGAAGATACCTCTGGAAAGAAAGACCAGCAGGAAAAATCAAAAACGAAAACGGCAGTCTGATTGGCTACTACAAGAACAAGCCAGTAGTTTGCCGGAGAGACATCAAGGAAAGCAATCAAATCCCTTCAGGACAAACTCCCCTCTAATACTGAAACTCAAAGGGAACACATGAGCAGGCATATAAGCTTACTGGTGACCACATTGATTGGAGGTAGGGGAAAGGCAGCAATGAAGACATGGGCTGAGTTCGATGACATTCCATAGACTCCCATCAACCTAGAGATGAGAGAGAGAAGCAGAAGGGCTGGTTGGTCTGAAGTGTGGTGAGACCTGGGGACTCCTGAGCCCATTCATGGACAAGGATATATCCATTGAAGGCTAGAGTTGAGAATGAAGCGTCCAGCTGATATGAAGTGAGGGAGACTTACAAGAACGCCCAAACTTGCAGATAATACCCATTTGACCAAGCTTCGATGGCTTGATGATTAGAACTTGACTTGCTGTTGTTGTTGTTAGGTACTATCAAGTTGGTACAGACTCATAGCAACCTTATGCACAGCAGAACGAAACACTGCCCGATTCTGGGCCAAATTCACTACTGTTGCCACACTTGAGTCCATCGATGCTGCCACTTGGCCAATCCATCTCGTTGAGGGTTTTCCTCTTTTTCTCTGACCCTCCACCCTACCAAACATGATATCCTTCTCCAGAGACTGGTCCCTCCTGACAATATGTCCAAAGTATGAGAGATGAAGTTTGGCCATCTTGGCCTCCAAGGAGTACTCTGGCTGCACTTCTTCCAAAATGGATCTATTGGTTCTTTTGGCATCCCATGACACTTTCAATATTCTCCTCCAACACCATAACTCAAAAGCATCAATTCTTCTATGGTCTTCCTTATTTACTGTGCAGCTTCCACATGCATATGAGGTTATTGAAAACACCATGGCTTGGGTCAGGCGCACCTTAATCCTCAAGCTGACATCTTTGCTCTTCAATACTTTAAAAAGGTCTTGTGCATCAGATTTGTCTAATGCAATACGTCATTAGATTACTTGAATGCTGCTTCCATGAGTGTTGATAGTTGATCCAAGAAGAATGAAGTCCTTGACAACTTCAATCTTTTCTCCATTGATAAGAATGTTGTTTATTGATCCAGTGGTGAGGATTTTTGTTTTCTTTACATTGAGATGTAATACATACCAAAGGCTGTGCTCTTTGATCTTCATCAGTAAATGTTTTAAGTCCTAAGGAGTTCTGGTAGCGTAGTGGTTACAAATCGGGCTGTGAACCTCATGGTCAGCAGTTCGAAACTACCAGCTGTTCCACAGGAAAAAGATGAGGCTTTCTGCTCCCATAAAGATTTACAGCCTCGGAAACCCTGTTACAGGGTCACTATGAGTTGAAACCGACTCCACAGCACATCACAACAACAATACTTTGAGCAGGCAAGGTTGTTGTATCTGCATATCGCAGGTTGTTAATGAATCTTCCTCCAGTCCTGATACCACATTTTTCTTCATATAACCCAACTTCTTGGATTATTTGCTCAGCATACAGGTTGAATAAGTATGGTGAAAGAACACAACCTTGTCACACACCTTTCTTGATTTTAAACCATTCAGTATTCCTATGTTCTATTCGAACAACAGCTTCTTGGTCCAGGTACAGATTCCTCATGAGTACAATTAAGTGTTCCAGAATACTAACACTTTGCAATGTTGTCCATAGTTTGTCATGATCCACACAATCGGAAGCCTTTGTGCAGTCAATAAAGCAGATAAACATCTTTCTGATATTCTCTGCTTTCAGCCCAGATCCATCGGACATCAGCAATGATATCCCTCGTTCCATGGCCTCTTCTGAATCAGGCTTGAACCTCTGGAAGTTCTCTGTCAATGTATGCTTGCAGCCATTTCTGCATTACCTTTAGTAAAACTTTACTCGCATGGGATGGAAGATAAAAAAATTTTATAAAGAAAACACCTGTAAACTGCTACAATTTGATGAACTTGATATATATTTATGGATGCAGTAGCTCAAAATACCAACGAGAGGGAAGGAGTCAATCAACATCAATCCTATCCCCTCTGTATACAGGATTGTTAGGGACGGGCAACCTAGACATTGGCTACCTAACATGGTGGCGCTATAAATCACAAAGTGACCACCTACCTTGCAGTTCAAATTGATATTGCAGTCCAGGCTTACACATTTTCAAGAGGGAGTTTAAATTCAGAGTGTGCCAGGGAAGATAGAAACGCCATTGAATAGTTTTCATCTTGTCTAGACAGATCCAGTGATAAGAGATGGGGACAAGATTCTTATAGTTCAATAGTGAATGATTGTTATCATGACTAATTACTATGGTTACAACTGTAAAGGTAAAAGTTTTGTAACATAAAGGGGAGAGTAGTTAATCTTACAGTCCAAGAATAGAGGACCCTAGGACTATCAAGGGAGAAAAGCATGAATGGAATGTGGGACCGTATCCAGAGAAGCAGTGACACCAGAGATGGAGGCAGAGATAATGACATGGCGAGATATAGCAGCTGAGGACTCTAGACTCATAGAAAGAGAAAGA
>NW_006408616.1:8306358-8313107 GCF_000296735.1 Chrysochloris asiatica
TCGTCTGTCAGTTTGTCATACTGTGGTGGCTTGTGAGTTACTGTGATTCTGGATGCCCTGGGTATTTTACCAGCAGCGTATTTAAATATCAGTATGGAGTCCTGGTGTAGTGCTGTGGACTAATGCGTCAGACTACAAAGTCATTTGAACTGCCAGGTTGGTAGTTCAAGCTCACCAGCTGCTCCTTGGAAACCCTATACAGGGTCACTATGGAGTAGAAGCAACTCGACGGCACTTAACAACAGCAACAACATGGTATTATACATATACATATACATGTCCTGGTGTGGTGCTGTAGAATAAGCACAGGACCACAAGATTGGTTTGAACCACAAAGTCAGTGGTTCAACTCACCAGCCGCTCCTTGGAAACCCTATATTAGGTAGCTATGAGTCAGAACCAACTCAATGGCACTTAACAACATCAGCATTTTATATGAGGCTTATAGCCCTGGGTGTGTGTATTGTTGCCTTAGCTGTCTCTCCAGTCTCTTTAGCTGTTTTCTTCTGTGCCTTTAAACGCTTTCTGGTGTCAGAGTTCTTCTATTGACTACCACAAATACTGAGCAAACAAAAATTCCTATCTACTCCTGAGCAATTACTATTAAATATACTTTTAGTCATTCTTTATGACTGAGGTGCCACAGAGGTTAAGTGCTCCACTGCTAACCAATAAATCTGTGGTTCAGATCTACCAGTCACTTCATGGGAGAAAGAGGTGGTAATTTGCTTCCTTAAAGATTATACCTGGAAACCCCTGTGGGGCAGTTCTACTCTGTCCTACTGGATCACTATGAAGTTAAATTGACTTTAATATTTTGGTTCTTCAGATTGAACACTCTCCTTGGGCTGTGAGACAAATGTTGCCCCACACACCAGCAGAGTGAAGGAAAAGCCGAGGTCAGGATGGTGTCTCTGGCTCTGCCAACAAGCACAGGAATGTGATGATGATGTGAGACAGAGCAGGTCAGACATCAGATAGGTGGAGCAAGGAACTGGCCATGTGGTGTGATGTGAGAGATTTCCAAAAAAGGTACTGGACTGAGAAAGTCCTTTCTCCTGCTATAGACTATTGGAATTGATGTGAGGTAAGCATCATGCTTGGACTCCTAGCTTACATACGACAACATCTCAATCAAAGGTGCCACTAGCAAGGAGGTAAGCAACATCCTAGCTTGTCCTGTGATTCCAGGCTGATCTCTCTGGCCTCCATGAATGGAATCCCATTTCGCTTCCTCCATCCTTGCTTTCACAAAGAGTTACCAGTGCCTTCTAAGAAACAGAGGAGACTTAGTGGAGACTTAGAGTTGTTAAGCACTTGGCTGCTAACTGAAAGGTCAGTGGTCCAAACCCACTAGCTGCTGAGTAGAAAAAAAAATTGGCAGTCTAATTCCATAAAGATTTACAGCATTGAAAATAATATGAGAAAGTTCTCCTTGTGTCCTATAGGTTTCCCCTAAGTTGGAATTGACTTGACAGCAACATTTTTCCCTAATAACTAGGTACTCCCTTAGATCTTAAGAACACAAAAGCAAATGGGATGCATATTCCAGCCTGCAAGACAGTACAATCTAATGGGAATAGTAATAAAATAGGATTTAAAAAGAAAGAGAGAGAGAGAGGCAAACAAGGGAGATCTTTGTGGTAAGGGAAGATACAAGTTCTGTATCTTGATTGCAGTGGTGGCTACATGATTCTACACACATGGAAGAATCTTATAGAACTATGTACACACAATGTACCTATGTCAGTAACCTGGTTCGATATTGTGCTCTGCCAAAACCCACTGCCATCAAATCGATTCCAACTCACAGTGACCCTGTAGGATAGAGGAGAACTGCTCCAAAGCATTTCCAAGGCTGTAAATATTTATGGAAGCAGACTGCCCCATCTTTCTCCCAGACAGGGACTAGTGAGTTTGAACCACCAACCTTGAAGTCCAAAGGTGAGAGCTTTAACCATACACTGCACTATAAAAGGTAACCATTGGAGGAAACTGGGCGAAGAGTACAAGAGATCTCTCTGTATTATCTTTGCAACTTTCTGTAACTCCATAATTATTTCAAAATAAAAAGTCAAAACAATATTCTTATTGTTATGTGCCTTTGAGTCAGTTCTGATTCATAGTGACGCTGTATAGGGTTTCCGAGAAGCAGTTGGTGAGTTTGAAATGCCAACCTTGCAGTTCAAACCAACCTTGAGGTCTAGTGCTTATCCTATGGTGCCACACCACGTATTCCCCTATCCATTTCATACCCAAGAAAAGAGATCACAGGAAGCTTAATGACTTGGTCAAAGTGACCGAATTGAGTGTATTTGTGAATTAAGCAAATACATATTTAGGTCTGGAATTCAGGAGAGAGATCTAGGATGTTTATAAGATCATCATCCTGAGCATGGTAATCATGTATGGAAGTGGATAAGACTGTGGTGAACATGGGAATTCATTTAAGAAAAGAATAAGAGACTGAGAGGCAGAGAAAAAGGAGGAAACCCAAAAGAATAAATATTACGGTAGCCCATGTCACTGTTATTTGCTGTTGAGTTGGTTCTAATTCACAGTGACCCTATATAGGGTTTCAAAGTAGTGGTTGGTAGGTTTGAACTGCCGACCTTGCAGTTAGCAGTCCAGTACTTACCCTACAGCACAACACCAGGATTCCATAGTAGTGCATGGGAGACCCAAATCTACATAGATGAAGGCAAGTGGATTAGAATGAAGTGTCCTTTGACTTGCTGCAAAACCACAGTGAAAGTAATTACTTAAAAGCAGTAAAAGTGAATGGGAGAAGGGAGGTGGGGCTTGATGGCGGCTAGGGTGGAGATTCAGTGAGGTTCATCAGCAATATCACAGAATACCAGGCAAAGCAACTTCAGGGCAGAGCTTCAAAACTCGGAACCACATAGGTAGGAATATTTTTAAAGTTTGAAGGCTTATAGCTAGTGGAACTTGTAGCTGAAGTAAGAAATCCTTTACTTTTGAATTTGCTGGGCTTGGAGGCCCGGAGTCAACATCTTGGGTGAGATCAAATGGCAAGACCAAACAGGGGAGCAGAAACACCATGGAAAAACGCCCTGGGAACCACGGAACAAAGGTTGACGATACACTTTGTCGGTTTTGCTTTGTTTTGATTTTCTTTTTTCTTTTGGTATCCGTTCATTGGTCCCCCCACTGTTTGCATACCTATATTCTGGTGACTAGAGGGGGTGCCTGAGCGAGTGGACACCCCTGCCCCCACCACTGGTGGGTTCTTCCGCCATGCATGTGTACAGATACTCTCAGCCCAAGAGCCAGCCCTGAACTGTTGTTGTTGTTTAATACAGAAAAGGCCAGAACAAGGGGTGTGGAGAGGGAAAGAGAGTTTAAAAACAAAACAGGCCGAAGAATTTAAAAAGTTTAAAAATAAAACAGTGTAACAACCAACAGTGGCATCTTGAAATCTATCAGACAGCTTTGAAGGCAAGAAGCTGAAAGAGGACATTAGAGTCATATTCATATTAGGCTATAGGGTTGTTGTTTTTTTCCTTCTCTCCCTCCTCTCCCTTTTCTGTGATTATAGACCACAGTATCCAATTTAGTTTTTGTTGTTGTTTTGGTGGGTTTTTTTTTTTTTGCTGTTGCTGTTTTACTGTTTTATGCTACTCCTTCCACCTTTGGGGGACTCTTTCTTTCCCTATATTACCCAAGAAGAGACAGCAACTGCTGCCATATAGTCAAGCTACAATCATACTCTATAAAACACCAAAACCCTGGCAAGAACCATTACCAACACACCAGGGAGGCAGACAACACCTATGAAAGTTACTCTGAGTTAAGCAATAAGAAGAGTGAAAAGGGAAGGCCACATCCTGATCACGTCTACCTGGAGGCAATCAGAAAGCATAAAAATTACCAAAACACATACTCAATTAAAGCCACAGATAAACACTAAACATGTCCAAGAAGCAAAAGCAGATGACCATATCAGTACATGTCCAAAAACAAGATTAACTGTCTGAGACAAATGACCTAGAGGTAGACCTGGTCTACATTCAGGAAGGAGGGCAGGCCTTGGAAATGCCTGAGAAGGAATTCAGAAAAATGATTATAAAATGTTTCAAATCACTTTACAATGGAGTTGAGAAAAATAAGGAAGAAGTCAGGAAAGCACTACAAGAACAATCAAATAAGATAGATACAGCATTGGAAACTATTCAAAGCCTACAAAAAGAGGTCCAAATGATCAATAATAAAATGTCAGAAATAGACAATACTCTGAAAGGGCAAAGGAGTAGAATAGAAGAGATGGAAGGCAGAACTAGTGAGCTGGAAGACAAATCTCTCAATACCACTAAGATAGAAGAACAAACTGATAAAAGGATTTAAAAAATCTGGAGAAGGTCTAAGACTCATGTTAGACAACATGAAGAGGAATAATTTAAGAATTATCGGCATTCCAGAACAAGAAGAATCACACAAGTCCACAGAGGAAATAGTTGAAGAACTGCTGGAAGAAAATTTCTCTAACATCCTGAAAACTGAAAAGATAAACATTCAAGAAGTTCCACGAACCTCAGGAAGGATAGACCCCAAAAGAAAATCACTGAGATATATCATAATCAACCTCTCCAAAATCAAAGATAAGAACAGAATCTTGAAAGCAGCTAGGGAAAACAGAAGTGTTGCATACAATCTGGCAAGCAAGACAGATTAAGCTCGGATCTTTCAGCAGAAACCATGCAAGCAAGAAGGCAATGGGGAGACATATATAAAACCCTGAAAGAAAAAAACCGCCAACCAAGAACCCTTTATCCAGCAAAGCTATCAATCAAATATGACCATGTAATCAAAACATTCCAGGATAAACAGAAGCTAAAGTATTTGCCAAAGCCAACCCTGCACTACAAAACATCCTAAAGGGAGTTCTGTGGACTGAGAACCAACAAGAGGAGCATTGTTGTTGTTGTTGTTGTTGCTAAGTGCCGTGGAGTCTGTTCTGACCCATAATGACCCTGTATATGGTTTCCGAGGAGAAGCTGGTGAGCTTGAACCACTGACTTTGCAGTTTAAACGACTTTGCTATCTGACGCATTAGCCCACAGCACCACACCAGGACTCATTAGGGGTGATTTAATCAATGTTGGACCAAATAAAGCAGGCTAATTTTTAAGTTGATAATTTTGTATAGCCCGAGAATGACATTATAAATTTTGGAAAATAAATGGTTTCTCACCCTTGGTATACAGGGTCACTACGAGTCAGAATCAGCTTGAAGGCAGTGGATTAATGCTATATGTATTCTTTTATATATGACTTCTTTCATGCAGTTATTTTCAGATTTACCCATATCACTGCATACGTTAAATGTTTATTCCTTTTTATTACTAATATCCCAATGTATGGACATCTCAAATCTGTTTATTCATTCATATGTTGATGAAACTTTGGGTCATCTCCAGTTGTTGTTAGCTACTAAAAACAAACCTGCTATAAACAACAATAACAAAAAATGTGAATGGGAGAAGAGGAACAAGAGGTCACATATAGAAAACACTCTGTCAGTAAGTCTGGTACAATATGGAGAGAGGCAGGACAGTAGATAGAAAAGGAGGTGAAGTCTAAACAGAGTTGTTAGTTTGACTTGATGTGGGATAGAGGAGGTAAGAGAGACAGAGAGGTGGGAGGAAGTAATCAATCCACTGTGCAGACCAAAGAGACAGGATTAAGAACAGGCAAAGAGATCGACTTTAGGAGAAGGGATGCCTATTTAAGAAGGGGGAGAGTACGTTATGGGTGTGGTGTGGGTAGGGTATTAGAATTGTTGCAGAATCTTGATGAGTTCCTTTTTGAGAACTATAATAGTTCTCTGTCATCTGGGAGCAAAGTCGTCTTCTGGAGTGAGGGGTGTAAAGTGAATAGAGGAATTTTGAAATGGTTTAGGGAAAGGGAGATTAAGACTACTGAGCCTCCATGAGACTATATTGCCTTTGTTGCCCCATCAACATCACATTGACACTCACAGTTCTGGTATAAACATGCTGATAACTTTCTATTACAAGTACTTACAATGCTCTGCTTACAATAGAGTGTTCTCTGGCTGGTAATTTGCTTTATCTGTGCACAAGTCAGTCTGGAATGAAAGGGAGTTATTGCCACCAGGGACAGTCCTGACAAATGGCAGATGGGAATGGGGTGGAACAACTCATAGGTAGGCTCTACACCTTTTCCTAGATGGTCCCAGTGGGACTGAATCCAGATACTTACAACACAGCCTTCCTGCCTTTCCTTTCCCTTCCTGCCTGCCTCTGCTTGGAATTATCTCCAAATAAATCATTTGCAAATCAAATCCTTACTTTAGGCTCTGCTTTGTGGAAACTGAACCCCAAACAAAAGCCCAGTAGAAATTGTTGTTGCTGTTTTTAAGTGCTAGTGACTCTGTTCTGACTCACAGCAACCCTGTATAGAGTTTCTGAGTACTTATCCTACAGCTCCACACCAAGAATTCAGTTAAAATTGTTGTTAGGTGCCATTGAGTTGGTACTGACTCATAGCGACCCTAGGCATAGCAGACCGAAATACTGCCTGGCCCTGGGTTAACCTCCCAATTGTTGCCACGCATGAGCCTATTGATGATGCTATTTTGCCAATCCATCTCACTGGGGGTCTTCCTCTTTTACTCTGATCCTCCACCTTACCAAACATGATATCCCTCTCCAGTGACTCCTGAAAATATGTCCTAAGTATGAGAGACGAAGTTTGGCCATCTTGGC
>NW_006408616.1:8313808-8327036 GCF_000296735.1 Chrysochloris asiatica
TGAGCACAACTAAGTGTTCTGGAATACTCATACTTCACAATGTTTTCCATAGCTTGTCATGATCCACACAATCGAAAGCCTTTGCATAGTCAATAAAGCAGAAGTAAACATCTTTCTGATATTCTCTGCTTTCAGCCAAGATCCATCAAACATCAGCAATGATATCCCTGGTTCCATGGCTTCTTCTGAATCTGGCTTGAACCTCTGGAAGTTCTCTGTCAATGGATGGTTGCAGCCATTTCTGTATTACCCTTAGTAAAACTTTACTCGCATAGGATATAAAAGAGATTATCTGATGATTTCCATATTCCATTGGGTCACCTCTCTTTGGAATGAGCACAGATACAAATCTCTTCCAATCAGTCAGCCAGATAGTTGTCTTCCAAATTTCTTGGCAGAGATGAGTGAGTGCCTCTAGTGCTGCCTCACTTTCTTGAAAGATTTTAATTTGTATTCCAACAATTCCTGGTGCCTTGTTCTTTGCCAATTTCTTCAATGCACCTTGTACTTCTTCCTTCAGTATCATTGAATCTTGATCACATGCTACCTCTTGAAATGGTTGAACATCTGCCATTTTCTTTGGTACAGTGACTCTGTGTACTCCTTCCATCTTCTATTGATGCTTTCTGCATCATTCAATAATTTGCCCAGAGAATCCTTCAATAACGAAAGTTGAGGCTTGAATTTTTTTCTTCATTTCCATCAACTTGAGAAATACTTAGCGTGTTCTTTCCTTTGGGTTTTCTAACTCCAGATCTTTGCACATTTCATTGTAATATTTGACTTTGTTTTCTTGAGCTGACCTTTGAAAATTTTTGTTCAGCTCTCTTCTACCTCCTTATTTCTTCCATTTGCTCTAGTATCTCTATGCTGGAGAGCAAGTTTTAGTGTCTCTTCTGACATCCATTTTGATCTTTTCCTTCTTTCTTGTCTTCTTAATGACTTTTTGTTAAAATTAGTGACCATTAATATATATTTACTCCTGGTGTGGCACTGTAGGATAAGCACTTGACTGCGAACCACAAGTTGGCAGTTCAAGCCCACCAGCTGCTCCTTGGAAACACATACTGGGTTACTATGAGTTGGAACTGACGCTACAGCACTTAACAACAAAAACAAATATATAGTAGTACCTATCTGTCACTGCAAGGTTCATGGTTCAAGCTCACCAACTGCTCCTTGGAAACCCTATACAGGGTCACTATGGGTTGAAACCGACTCAACGGCAGTTCACAACAACAACAACAATTTGTCACTCTATGGCATTCAACAACATCATGTGTCACCACACCTCTATCAGTTTGTCATACTGTGGTGGCTTGCATGTTGCTGTGATGCTGGAAGCAATACCACTCGCATTTTAAATACCAACAGAGTCACCCACTGTGGATAGGTTTCAGCTGAGCTTCCAGACTAAGATTGGGAAGAAGGAGAGGTGAACTACTTCTGAATATTTAGTAACAGGAAACCTTATGAATAGTGTTACACTGGCAGATAGCACAAGAATATTGAATACTGAAACATTTTAAGTAGCACCAAAATATTGTCAGCTTTAGTGCCAGAGGAGTCCTGGTACGGTGCTGTAGAATAAAGCACTAGACTTCAAGGTCAGTTTGAACCGCAAGGTTCAAACTTTCCCACCATCTCTTTCCACAGATGCAGTCAATTTAATTTCTGTGGAAACTCTATACAGGGTTAAAAGCAACTGGACAGCACTTAGCAACAACATAGTGCCAGAAGACGAGCCCCTCAGGTTGGAAGGCACTCAAAATATGACTGGGGAAGAACTGCCTCTTCAAAGAAGAGTTGGCCATGATGAAGCAAATAAACTAATGCCTTCGGGATTAGTTTATTTGCTTCATTGGCTTTGGGATGAAGCAAACCTTCATTTGCTGATGGGGCACAACTCAAAATTAGGAAAAACAGCCATAAACATTCATTAATAATCTGAACATGGAATGTACAAAGTATGAATCTAGGAAAATTAGAAGTTGTCAAAACTGAAATGGAATGCATAAAGACCAATATCCTAGGCATTAGTGAACTGAAATGGACTGGTATTGGCCATTTTGAATATGACAATCACATGGTTTACTATGTTGGGAATGACAGATTGAAGAAGAATGGCATTGCATTCATCAATAAAAAGATTTCAAGGTCTATCTTAAAGTATAATGCTGTTTGTGATAGGACAATATCCATATGTCTAAAAGGAAGACCAGTTGATGGCACTATTATTCAAATGTACACACCAAACACTAAAGCCTGTAATGATGAAACTGAAGAATTCTACCAACTTCTTCAGGCTGAAATTGGTCAAACATGCAATCACTATGTATTGATAATTACTGATGGTTGGAATGCAAAGGTTGGAAACAAAGAGGAAGGATCAATAGTTGGAAATATGGTCTTGGTGATAGAAATGTTGCTGGGAATTGCATGAAAGAATTTTGTAAGATCAATGACTTATTCATTGCAAATACCTTTTTTAAACAACATAAAAGATGACTATGAACATGGATCTCATCAGATAGCATACACAGAAATTAAATTGACTGCATCTGTGGAAAGAGATGGTGGGAAAGTTCCATATCATCAGCCAAAACAAGGCCAGAGGCAGACTGTGGAACAGACTATAAATCACTCGTATGCAAGTTCAGGCTGAAGCTAAAGAAAAGTAAAACAATTCCACAAAAGCCAAAATAAAACCTTCAACATGTCCCACCTGAATTAAGAGATCATTTCAAGAACAGATTTGATGAATTTGACACTAATGACCAAAGACAAGAAGAGTTGTAGAATGACATCAAAACCTCATACAGGAAGAAAGCAAAAGGTCATTAAGAAGACAATCAATAATAAGAAGAACAAAATGGATGTCAGAAGAGACTCTGAAACTTGCTCTCCAGAGTAGAGATGCTAAAGAAAATGGAAGATATGAGGACATAAAAGAGCTGAATAGAAAATTTCAAAGGGTAGCTTGAAAACACAAAGTCAAATGTTATAATGAAATGTGCAAAGATCTGGCTGTAGAAAACCCAAAGGGAAGAACATGCTCAGCATTTCTCAAGCTGAGAGAACTGAAACAAAAATTCAAACCTCAATTTGTGGTATTGAAGGATTCTGTGAGTCGGAACCGACTCCACAGCACATAACGAACCAATCAACTAATGAGCAAAATATTGAATGATGCAAAAAGCATCAAAAGAAGATGAAAGAAATACAGCATCACTGTACCAAAAAGAAATGGTTGAGGTTCAACCATTTCAAGAGGTTTCATATGATTAAGAGCCAATGGCACTGAAGGAAGAAGTCAAAGATTTACTAAAGGCATTGACAAAGAACAAGGCTCTGGGAACTGATGTAATGCAAATTTAAATCTTTCAATAAACTGATGCAGCAATGGAAGTACCTACTCATCTATGCCAAGAAATTTGGAAGAAAGCTACTTGGCCAACTGATTAGACGAAATCCTTATATGTGCTCATCACAAAGAGAGGTGACCCAGTGGAAATCATAGGACAATGTCATTAATATTGCATGCAAGTAAAATTTTGCTGAAGACAATACAAAAATGACTACAACAACACATTGAAAGGGAACTGCCAGAGTTTCAAGTCAGATTCAGGAACAAGGGATAGCATTGCTGATGTCAGATGGATCTTAGCTGAAAGCAGAGAATACCAGAAAGATATTTACCTGTACTTTATTGACTGTGCAAAGGTTTTTGACTGTTTGGATTATGACAAGCTATGGACAACATTGTGAAGAATGGATAGTCCAGAAGAATGGATAATTGTGCTGAGGAAACTATACGTAGAAGAAGAGGAAGTTGTTTGAACAGGAAAAGGGGACACTGAATGTTTTAAAAGTCAGGAAAGGTTTACACCAGGGTTGTATTCTTTTGCCATACTTTTTCAATCTGTATACTCAGCAAATAATTGGACAAGCTGGATTATATGAAAAAGAACGTAGCATCAGGATTGGAGGAAGACTCCTTAACAACCTGCAATATGCAGCTATACAGCCTTGCTTGCTGAAAGCGATGATGACTTTAAATACTTACTAATGAAGGTCAAAGACCACAGGCTTCAGCATGATTGAATATAATATAAAGAAAACAAAAGTCCTCACCACTGGACCAATATAATAACATCATGATAAATGGAGAAAAGATTGAAGTTGCCAAAGAGTTCATTTTGCTTGGATCCACTATTAACACTCGTGGAATCAGCAGTCAATAAATCAAACGACATAATGAGTTAGACAAATCTGCTGCAAAAGACTTCTTTAAAATATTCATGAGCAAAGATGTCAGTTTGAGGACTAAGGTCGGCTTGACCCAAGCCTAGAAGAAATTATTCATTGAAATTATGGTGTTGAAGGAGAATTTTAAAAGTACCATGGTCTGCCAGAAGAACAAACAGTTTTAAGAAGTACAGTCACACCTGAGCCCATGGACAATGACATAGCCAACAATAAAGAAATGGGCTGAGTCCATTGACTCCCATTGACCTGAAGAGGAGAGAGAGAAAAGGAAGGGCTGGTTGTTCCAAAGTGTGGTGAGACCTGGGGACACTTGAACGCATGGATAAGGACATAGCCACAGAGGGCTAGAGCTGAGAGTGAAGCATCCAGCTGATATGAAGTGAGGGGGAACGCACAAGAACACCCAAATTTGCAGATAGTACCCATTTGAGCTAGCCTCGATAGCTTAATGATCAGAACTCGACTAGGGGAAGATAAACAAAGAAAAAGAAAAAAAACAACCAATTTTTGATAAGGGAAACAAGGGTAAATTGCTACAATTTGATGAACCTGACCTATACTCATGGAAGTAGTAGCTCTAAATACCAACAGAAAAGGAAGGAGTCTTCACATCAAGTATCAATGCTATCCTCACTGTATACAGGGTAGATAGGGATGGGCAACTTAGACATTGGCCACCTAAAAGGAAGGGGCGATAAAAGCACAAAGTGACTGGCTTACAAGGTTTCAAGAGAGGATTTAGTTTAAGAGTGTGTGGCAGAAGATAGAGTCTCTATTGAGTATTTTTCATTTTGTCTAGATGGGTCTGGGAAAAAGATATGGGGACAAGATTCTCATAATTGAATATGAGTAATTGTTATCATGACTAATTGTGACTGTCACAATTGTAAAGGTAGAAGTTTTGTAACAAAAACTGGGGAGTAGTTAATCTTACAGTCCAGAAACAGAGGACCCTAGACCCATCAAGGGAGAAGAGCGCAAGCAGAATGTGGGACCAAGTCCAGAGAAGCAGCGACACCAGAGATGGAGGCAGAGATGGGGACATGGAGAGAGGGAGCACCTGAGGACTCCAGATTCATGGAAACAGAGGGACTGAGAGCTGGTGGCCAGGAAGCAGACTCGCAGAATGTCCCCTTTGGTGGTGTAAATTATTATATATGCCTGAGTGTTTAAAAAAAGAGCTAAAATGAATAGAGAGAAATACTGTTAACTGATGGTACATTGAGGGGATTATAATCATTGTAATGAAACAAGGTGTATGATCTGTTGAATATAAAACTGATGATCTGCCCTGTAAACTTTCACTCAATTCACAATAAAAACATTTAAAAAAAAAGAAGAAGAAGAAGTACAGCCAGAATGCTCCTAAGAAGCCAGGATGGTGAGATTTTTGTCTCTCATACTTTGGACATGTTTTCAGGAGAGACCAGTCCCTGGAGAAGGACATCATGCTTGATAAAGTGGAGAGTCAGTGAAAGGAAGAAAGACCCCCAACGTGATGGATTGGCACAGTGGCAGCAGAAATGGGCTCAAGCGTAACAACAATTGTGAGGATGGCACAGAACCTGGGAGGTTTTGTTCTATTTGCCTGAGGTTGCTATCAGTCGGAACGCCGGCACCTAACAACAACACCTACCTACCAAGATGGTACCTAGTAGTGCTTGGTAACCTGGGTCTGCAAAAAGCATATAATCAGTATCACAAAGAGTAGGAGATTTTGCAGTAGGTGCAATAAAAATAATGAGTGAAAGGAATTTAAGATATTAGCAAGAGAGTGCTTGACATGGTCAATCACTGAATCTAATGTAAATATGGTGGTCGCTGATTGACAGTGAGAACATATGTGGGTAGTGGAATAGAGAATTTAAAGCTCAAAAAAGAACAAATGTACTATGAGAGTTGAAAAGGCCGTGTGAGAAGATAAGAGAGTGTGGTCAGAGAGAGGCCTATCTGATTTATTCATTTTAGAGATGGGGAAGTTTGTGTTTTCTGTGACTGTAGAATAGCAGTTTATGTTCATTATAAATTTAAAATTCAGGATCTCCTGACACTGGGATGGGTTGGTTTGTCCACACAAATATTTAAGTCACCATGGGTGATAGTCATTTGGAAGACTATGAACCAGGTTCTTAAGTCTTTGATTATCAGGGCGATTTTCAGAAAGTCTGCTGATGATCAAGGAGAGCAGTTGATGCTGACAAAGGGTAGCAATTGAATTGAACTTTGAGACAGGACTCTCAAAAAAAGCAATAATTAGCGCCACCTTTCTATGTCAATATAGATTTACATCACTTTTTTAAAGATCTGGATAGCATTCCATTGATGTTTCTACCACAGTTCACTTAGCCAGATCTTACTGATGATGGCATGAAGATTATTTCCCATTTTTCAAAATTGCAGCAAGCTGTGTAAACATCTTGTCAAATTTGTGCAATTATCCTCTTTGGGTCAAGTCCTGCAAGTAGAATTGTTGCACTTAAGAGTATGTCCATGGTACTTTTGGATCCTTCAGTCCGATTCCCCTCTGGGAAACTGGTGGGTGGTGATTATAGTGACTCCTAGCAACCTTGTATAGGGTTCCCAAAGCTGTAAATCGTTACAGGAGCAGAAAGCCTTATCTTTCTCCCTCAGAGTGACTGGTAGATTTGAACTGCTGACCTTGTGGTTAGCAGGCCAACTCATAACTCACTACACTACCAGACTTTTTTTTTTTTTCCTGGGGAATTGGTACCACTCTGTATGCCCAGAGAAGCAGTACAGAGTGTACGTTTCTCCAAGACTTTTTGATGCTTCAATTTTTTTAAAGTTTGCCAGTCTTATAGGTAAAAGCGATCTCGGTATTCTTTTAATTTACCTCTTTGACTATTAATAAATTTGAGCATTTTTTCATATGTTTATTGACCATATTCATTTTCAACAACTTGTTTCTGAATTTTTTCTATTGGAATTATTATGTTTTAAATTTATATGTTTTTTTTAATATTAAGGATTATTATGGACTGAGTTATGTCACCTGAAAATGTGTTTGGTAGTGCCAGGGGTGGAGCCTGGCGCCTTGCTCGTATTCTCTACCCACGCAGTTGGAGGACCCAATCTAAGAATAGGTTTCAGGACAGTAAGGGGAAGCTGCCACACTTTTTGTACTGCATCTAAAAATCTGCTGAATTCCAAAAACATTTTGTTAATTGATGTGAGAGAAACACGAGAAGTTCTTAAATATGGAAAAATCCCTGGGGCCATCAATATACCATTGGGTGAGTTAGGTCATGCTCTACAGATGAACCCAAGAGACTTCAAAGACAAATACAATGAAGTAAAGCCATCCGAATCTGACAATCTAGTGTTTTCTTGTTTAGCTGGATTGATAAGCAAGAAGGCTTTGGACACAGCATTATCTTTGGGCTTTAAGAGTACTCAGCACTATGCTGGAGGATGGAAGGAATGGACAACCTATGAAGTTTCAGACAACAAACAAGGAAATTGATTTCTGGAATACATGTTGTCTCTTTCCTTGTGTACATGTACCTTAAGATTATGGAATAAACGAAAGAATAAAAATCTATTCATGGCACCATAAAAAAAAAAAAAAATGTGTGTGTGGTAAATCCTAACTTCTATGCCTATGGTTACAATCACATTTGGGACTAGGTTTTCCTAGTTATAATTAATGAGACAGGACTAGTATTGTGTGTATATTGAGTCAATCTCTTTGAGGTATATAAAAAATTAAAACAAGCAAGCAGAAGAGATGGTGTAAGACAGATGCTAAGAGAAACAGAGGTCTCCAAGGAACCAGAAAGTAGGAGGACCTTCCTCCAAAACCAACTCAGAGAGAAAGCCTTTTCCTAGAACTGTTGCTTTGAATTTGGACTTCTATCCTTGTAAACTGTGAGAAAATACATTTCTGCTTGTTAAAGTCATCCACTTTTAGAATTTCTATTATAGCAGCACTAGACAACTAAGACATAGATATTAACTCTTTGCTTCACACAGTGTTGTTTCATATTTTTCTCACTTGGCCATTTGTCTTTCAATCTGGTATGTGATAGGGTTTGTGAGCTCTGTTTTCGTTTTGCCACTCAGTCTTAACTTGTTTGCATTTAATGGTATTCCTTTCATTTAATTTTTATTGTTTACCACTTTGGTGTGGCACTATAGGATAAGCACTTGACTGCTAATTTTCAAGGTCGATGGTTCACACCCACTAGCCATTTCTTGGAAACCCTGTACAAGGTCACTATGTGTCAGAACCCACTTGACAGCACTTAACAACAACAACTTTTTTTTTATTACTTTCATGTTTTAAATTTTTATGTGTAAATCTTTGTATTGTCTATAATTTATTTAGATGTAGTAAATTATGATCTAATATTTTTGCTTCTATTTACTAACTGATTTTCCCAACATTTTTGAATGATCCATTCTTTTCCTCATTGATTTGAAAGTTACTTTTGGTCACATACTCACATAGCTAGTGCCTAATTCTCGGTCTCCCACTGGCCCCTGCGGTTCTGGGCCTCTAGCTAGTGTTAGAGTCGGAAACCCAGCCAAGACCCTAATTTGCACAGCTGCCAGACAGTCAGGGGAATTATGTCTCAGACAGAGTCTGTAGAGTAAGGAGGAAGGTAGAATTGCAGCAGCTTTGGAGAACACGACTCTGACTCACATAGTAACTGGAAAATTCATGGGCGGCGCCTCCAAAAACTAAGTGGAAATCTAAGAGCACAGTGGGAGGTCTGGCTGGGCATGTATCCCCTGGACTGTGATGCTGTGGATGGTTCCTGTAACCTGCCCATTGCTCTAAGTGCTGGCATAATGCCCACATGCAGCAGATCTGTCACCTGACCACAGCCCCAAGATCTGCTAAGCTGAATGCTGATCTCCAACGGATGTTAGTAAGTACCCCAGATCCTGGTGCCCTCACAGATGCAGATCCCCATCATTTTCCCTCCTTGTGTTCCTGCTTTCAGCATGCCATCACCTTTCTTTTGGACATTCACCTCCTTATGGACAATGGGGGCATGTCTTCCCTTGCAAATTTGAATTGTTGTTGTTACATGCCATCACGTCAGGTCTAACTCATAGTGACCCTGTATAGGGTGTCTGGGGAGTAGCTGATGAGTTTGAACCATCAACCTTGTGATTCAAACTGACCTTGTGGTCCAGTGCTTATCCTACAGCATCACAACAGAACTCCTCCATAAAAATGATTATTGTTATTGTTAAGTGCTTTAAAGTCTATTCCAACTCGTACTGACCCTGTATAGGATTTCTGAGGACTGGCTGGTGAGCTTGAACCTCTGATCTTGAACCTTGCTCAAACTGACTTTGCAGTCCAAAGCATTAACTCACAGCGCCACACCAGGACTCCTCCATAAAGATTATAGCCTTGGAAATCCTGTGGGCAGTTCTACTCTATTGGGTTGGAACCCATCAGGACTGACTCTATGGAAATATGGGATAGCGGCCTTTGAAATCAGCCATTGTTGCCATTCTTGTTAGTCCTCTAATACTAAGCCCAATGCACTGGAACCTTATTTTTCACTGATGTTGGGCGTCTGTGTTTTGGAAAAGGAGCCGCCTGTCCACCATGCCTTTTTCCAGACAGGAGAGAGCTATTACAAAGGAATATACAGATATACAGTAGGTTCTACATGAGGATACATGGCTGAGGGCCAGGTAGAAGCTGCAATCCAACACTCACTTAGCCAGAAGTCTTGGAATGGTGCTAGCAAAATAGGTAGGTGCTGGATCTACCCTGAGGAAGGCACAAAGAATTGGCAGCAAGCAGTCCTTGACCAGGACTTAGAGAAACCATAAGGAAGCCTGAGTTATAACCTTTGCATCAGAACACAGACCAGACCTCTCACAGTATTGACCTGGAGAGACATATTTTAGAGGCTTCATGTTAGTTTCTCTCTTCGTGATGTCTTTCCTATGAGAAACTCATTCTTACTGCACTCCAAATGAAGGTAAATATTTCATCTCTCTTAGCTGAGGGACATCAGGGCTTTTATGATGAAAGCTTGTTCACTGAAGCCAAGTGTCCAGTACATGGCTCTTCATTTGCCCTCTCTGTTTCTTTTCCAGAAGTTTATTGTTGTTGTTAGGTGCCATCGAGTCGGTACTGACCCATAGTGACCTTATGCACAGCAGAACAAAACACTGCCTGATCCTGGGCCAGCCTCACTACTGTTGCCATGCTTGAGTCCATCGATACTGCCATTTGGCCAATCCATCTCATTGGGGGTCTTCCTCTTTTTCTCTGACCCTCCACCTTACCAAACATGATATCCTTCTCTAGTGTTTAGGAATCTGTAAATAGACCACCTAGTTCCTCTAAAAGAACAGAGGCTATCTGTGGCATGGTCAACCTTATATCCTTCTGCCTCCTCCTCTTATACATTTTCTCCCTTCAATCCCTCCTCAGCCGTAGGATGAGCACTGGACTGCTAACCACCAGGATGGCAGTTCAAATGCACCAGCTGCTCCTCAAAAACTCTATACAGGATCCCTATAATTTAAGTGCTGACTCAACAACACATAATGCCAACAACCCTCCTCCTTGTTCCCTGCTCCGGTGCCCCCCAACACACACCATGCCTATGGTATGAGTGTTATTTTCTTATATAATGCATCTCCTGTTAGGTATGGATCCAACCTGGGCCCAAAGTTTTTTTTTTCCCCCTGGGGTTTTTCTAGTTAAAATTATGAAAGGCCGTGCCTCTTTAAGAATCTTTGTAGCACTGTAGGGAAGCACTGGACTGTTTAACAAGGGCCAATATTCAAACTCAACAGCCACTCCTTGGGAGAAAGATGAGGCTTTCTAATCCTGTAAAGATTTATAACCTTGGAAACCCTGCATAAGGTTGCTATGAGTTGGAATCCATTGAGAGCAAATGTGTAACATTTTAAAAACAAAACAAACTAAAAATACAAAAGGAGTGTGTATGGTTAGATTTCCTTTCCAGTGGTGAAGGTGGCTCTACATTGAAAGTGAGTGAAAGTGGTATCTAGAGAGAAGCAGACTTGCAATGGAGACAGGGAGACCCTGGCAGCCTTCAAGTCCTGGGTTCCCATTGTTCCTGAGGCTCTGCTGCATCCCAGTTTCCCCCATCATTTGGTGACTCATGTCCTCCTTGGATTTTGTGATCCAGCAAGTCCCACTCCACCCCTTTTTCTTTGGGCAAATTCAAGCTGTGTTCCCATCATTTGCAACATGAACTCTATTTTAAACAAAGGCAAATAAAGTACCCTGTGAGTGCTTTTTATCTTCTTCTTAGACTTTACTTGACCTGGATTATAAAAATACTACTTCATATAGGTTTATTGGGTCAGCTGTCACTTGGATCACTAAATAAATTTCATTATCTGCTGAACTTTGGCAATGAAGTATATAGTTAGGGAAATAAGGTCCCCAGATATTTTTCAGTTCACAATAATGCTAATTTTCTGAGAAAATTACTTGACACCAGACATATTCTTTGTCAAGAAAATTGTCAAGAAAATCATCTTGAGATGATTTTTTTCTTTACAAATGTATGAGTAAATGAAACAGGGAGATAGGCAGAATAAACAATACAGAAAATATATAGACAGGAAGCACATTAAGTACAGAGCGCCGCTATTGAAGATTTGCTACAGTTTCATAAGATCATTGTCACTGTAAACCGGTTCCCAGGTTTGAATTTAATTATTATCTACCAGTGTCTGATTCAGGAAAACTCAAGGGTGCTACACAGTTGAACAAAAGAGTTCCTTATCGGTGAACATTTATAATTCTAGTTCAGAAGGGCACTGTAAAAAAAAAATTTTTTTTTTCAATTCAAGGCCAGTTGAAATAGATGTATAACAGAAAGAATATAGTATTTTGGAAGCATGAAAGAAGACAGACCAGTGCTAGCTGGGATGGAATAATAGATGACGCTATAAGTGGCAGGTTCATATTAATCAAACTCCAAGGAGATTATCTACAAATCTAAAATTTTCATGTATGAATTTTCAATAAGAAATGTTTCTGACAAAAGTCTAGACACTTCTTTGATTATGGAGTTCTCTTTCTGCAGACAAGCTACGTATTATTGTTGTTGTTAAGTGCCATAGAGTTGGTTTTAACACATAGCGACCCTGTGTAGTTTCCAAGGAGCAGCTGGTGAGCTTAAACCACTGACCTTGTGCTTCAAACCAACTTTGCAGTCTACTTCATTAACCCGCAGCACCACACCTGGACTCAAGCTACATGAGCAAGCTTTTAATAATATCTGACACTTCCAAAACTAGATTCAATTTTGTGATGAATATTTCTCAAAATACTTCATAATTATAATGCTTGCAGATTTTATAAGTCGAGAGGAAAGACACAGTGATTTAATGAATTAAATACAAAGGGTCAATTTCTTTACATACTAAATGTGAACCTAAGTTGATACAATTTTTCTGTATAGTTTTTGCAGTTGTTGTTAAGTGCTGTCAAATTGGTTCCGAAGCAGCGACCCTGTATAGAAAGGGTGGGGAATGTCTGACCTGCGGGCCGTATGCTATTATTGTTGCTAAGTGCCATTCAGTTGATTCTGACATATAGTGACCTTGTATTGGGTTTCCGCCACCACATGTCAGTTTGCCGTACTGTGGGGGCTTGCGTGTTGCTGTGATTCTTGAAGCTATGCCACGTGCATATTAAACACCAGTAGGGTCACCCATGGTGGACAGGTTTCAGCTGAGCTTCCAGATGAATATGCAGATGATACAATATTGCTTGCTGAAAGCAAAGAAGACTTAAAATACTTACTTATGCAGATCAAAGACCACAGCCTTTGGTATGGCTTGCACCTCAATGTCAAGAAAAAAACAAACCTCACCACTGAACCAATAACTAGTATCATGACAAATGGAGAAAAGATTAAAGTTGTCCAAGACTTCACCTTAGATCCACTATCAGCATTTATAGAAGCAGTAGTAT
>NW_006408616.1:8328731-8334268 GCF_000296735.1 Chrysochloris asiatica
AATTAAATGTGACCAAATATAGCAGGCTAATTTTTAAGTTGATACTTTTTTATGGCCGGCAAATGATATTATAAATATCCAAATGATCCTTGGCAGAAAAAGGTTCCCAATCCTGCTGTATAGGGTTTCCAAGGAGCTAACGGTAGGTTTGAACCTTGCAGTTAGCAGTCGGGACAGGTAGGAAATATTTCACTTTTGCCGGCCATATGGTCTCTGTCACACATTCTCAACTCCATTAATGCAATGCAAGCAGATTTTATCTACAATTATGGGTAGAGCCCATCTGGAGCTGTGTTGAAAAGAATCATGGGGCTACTTCTGGGATCAGTGAAAAAAAAGTATCATGATTAATTAACAATTATGTCTTGTTTCCACTTTCAGAGTCAGCCCCCACCTCAGGAACATCTGAGTAGAAAAACCAAAACCAATCTTGTTGCCATTGAGTTGATTCCAATCCCATGTAGTACAGACTAGAACTGCTCCAAAGCTTTCTCTTGACTGTGCTATCATGGAAGAAGATTGCCAGGCCTTTCTTCCTCTTTGCAATGGGCACATTCCAAAACTAGCATTGCTAGTTGGATTTGAACTGCCCACCTTTCTGTTAGCAGACTGAGCACTCAAATGTAATTTAAAGCGAAGTAAAGTAATTTTAAGCATTAAGACTTGCAAAAATGAGTTTTTAAATGATCAGAATTAATAAGGCTATGAGGAAATACACATTCTCATTTCCTGTTGATGGGAGTATTAATTGGGACAAACTTTCTCAGGCATATTTTGCAGTTTGTATAAAATTTTCAGTGTTCATACTTTTTGATTAAGCATTTATCATTTTAGAAATTTATTCTAAAAAATAATTGGACAAGTGTATGTAAATGAATGCATGATGATATTCACTGCAGTAATTTTTATAGAGAATAGAATAAATATTTAGCAATATATTTATTTAAATAAATTATGACACACAGATGATATGTATTGTTCTAAGAGTAAAATTAATATTTTAGAGAATATTTAATAGCATGGGAAGTGCAATGTAGTGAATATAAAAATAGTTTAAAAAGCAGTATGATATAATTCTATTTTAAAATATTAATATTTATATAAGTGCTTATTTTAAAAATAAGGAGGTATGTGTGAGTATGTGTTTAGGGCATTTTGTTTATGTAATGTGTGTGTGTGTAGGGTATTAGAAAGTCCTGGTGTGGCACTGTAGGATAAGCACTTGACTGCTAACTATAAGGTTGGTGGTTCAAACACACCAGCTGCTCCATGGAAACCCTATTCAGGGTTGCTATGAGTCAGAACTGAATAGATGGAATTTAACAACAACAAGGGGATTGGGAAGGAGCCCTGGTAATATAGTGGACTACAAGCTGGGCTGCTAGCCACAAAGTCATTAGTAATTCTAATCTACCACCTGCTCCATGGAGAAAGGTGAGGCTTTCTTTCCCCGTAAAGATTTACAGCCTTGGAGATCCTATACAAGGACTTTAAGAGTTGGAACTGACTCAGCAGCACACTACCCCCATTACCCCCATGAGGGGATCAGAAGGGGAGTGTGATGGCTCTGTAGGATAAACACTGCACTGTGAACCACAAGATCAGCAGTTCCAGCCCACTAGCCACTCCTCGGAATAAAGATGTGACTCTGCTCCTGTAAAGATTTACAGCCACAGAAATCCTATAAAGGGAATCTTGGTGTGGTGCTGTGGGTTAATGCACCAAACTGTAAAGCCATTTGAACTGCAAGAGCTGTGGTTCAAGCTCACCAGCTGCACCTCTGAAACCCTATACGGGGTTGCTATGGGTCAGAACTGACTCTATGGCACTTAACAACATGACCTTGTATAGAGTCTTGGTGTGGTGCTGTGGGTTAATGTGCTGCAAAGTTGCTTTGAACTGCAAGGTCGGTAGTTCAAGCTCACCATCTGCTCCTAGGAAACCCTCTACAGGGTCAATATGAGTCAGAACCAACTTGATGGCACTTCACAACTAAACAACATAACTCTGTATACAATGGAACATTATGTGGCTCTGAAAGGATGAGGTTTATCTATATGCTGATGTAAAAGATATTCATCATGAGTTGTTAAGATCGTTAACTGAAAATACCTTATGTAATAATATACGAGGGGGCTTCAAAAAGTTTGTGGAAATTTTCCATTATCTTTTAATTTTTTTTCCCCAAGAACTTTTTGAAGCCCCCCTTGTACATAGTATGAACTCATTTGTATTTTGTTTTTAAAGTTTATCTATGGATTGTAAAGTCTTAAAGGAAATGTTCCCAACTAGTAACAGTAGTCCTCTCCTGAGTGAGAAATGAAGGGGCATTTTGTTTATGTAATGTTGCATAACATATATTAAAACTTGGAGGCTTAAAGCAATAATAGTATTTGTTTATTATCTCTCTCCTTGATACTAAGGAGAATTTGGGAGCTGCCAGATGTTGTGGGTCAAGAATTTGGGAACTGCTAGATGGTTCTGACTCAAGGTTTCTCCTGAGATTATTGTTTGGGGTCATCTTAAAGGCTTCATTGGTCACATTTTTTTTTTTTTTGGTGGGCAAGGAAGGTTTAAATATCTGGGGCATCTGGGAACTCTCTTTCTATCCCTGTGTGATCTGTCCACATGATCTCTCCAGTGTGGCAGCTTCAGGATAGCCAAACTTTTTATATGGCATCTCAGGACTCCAAAGGTACATGTCTGGATAGAGAGAACCAAGCGGTCATGTATTACCTTTTTTTGTTTTTTAAAGTAATATTTTATTGAGTTTTTGATGAAAGTTTACCTAGCAAGTTAGGTTCTCATTTGACTATTTCCACACAAATTGTTGAGTACCATTGTTATTGTTAAGCATCACAGAATCAGTTGCAATTCATAGCCTGTATAGGGTTTCCAAGCAGTGGCTGACCTTGCAGTTAGCAGTCCAGTGCTTATCCTACAGAGCCATCACACTCTTATCCCACCAGGACACTCTAGAGACACCTCCATTTCCTAAGTACCTTTTATCTCAGCTCGGTTCAGCCCCCTTTCGGGTGACATATGTTGCATTTATCACTAACTGTCTTTGTGCTCAGTTTATTTCCTATCTGGTACTCTAATTTCCTTTCCCCTTATCTTCTCATTTTTACTTTAGAGTAGTTGTTGACCTTTCAGCCTCATACGGATGTTTTTTAAGTAGAGCACTGGTCTCATGGGTAATATCTTTTATTATATTGTGTGCCACTCTGTTAGTTCACTAAAGTTGATCTCAAGAGATAGGCTCAGTTCTAGGCTCAAAGAGTGTCTCAGGATGATAGCCTCAGGGATCCTCTGTAATCTACTGTTTCAGTTTGTCTGGGTTTTTGTTATTTTTGTTGTTGCTGTTTTAATAAGAATTTGACTTCTGCTCCATAATTTTCCTCCATTCTATCTAGAACCAAATTTTATGACCCAGATAGGAACAGTCTGTGGAGGTAGTTGGGTACCGTCTAGTTCTTTAGGTGCTAGTAGATGAGGTTGTGACTTCTGTAGATGTGTTTCTTCTAGGTACCTTTGGTCACCTTCCTTCTGTTTTGCTGTGGTGAGTAGAGACAGTAATTGTGTCTTAGATGGCTGCTCATAAGCCTTTAAGATCCCAGATGTTACACACTTCATTAGGATAAAGATCATGATTTTATGAACTACAAGAGGGCTTCAAAATGTTCCTGGGAAAATGGAGTTAAAAGCTAATGGAATGTTATCATGAATTTTTGAAGCCCTCTTGCATGGCAAGGAGCTGTGGTAGCGAAGTGGTTTTTAGTCGGGCTGCTGAACTCAAGGTCAGGTTGAAACAGTGGGAGAAAGATGAGGCTTTCTACTCCCTTAAAGATTTACAGCCTTGGAAGCCCTACACAGGATGACTGTGAATCAGAACCGACTCCGTGGCACATAACCAATCAATCAACTAATCAACTTTGTATGTTATGCCAATTGACTGAGTTCCATGAAACTATTATCCTAAGCATTCAAACCCAGAAAACCTTTCTTCCATTTACTGTATCATATCTATGCTGTAGAGTCAGGTTCAGAGTCTCTTCTTGACATCCATTTTGGTCTTTTCTTTCTTTGGCAAACTAGGGGGAAAACAACTATTCAGTCCTCTCTACTGAGATTGAATAATGCAGAAGCTCTTTGGATGATGAAAGGTCTTGTTCAAAAAGGAATTTGTCTAGGGAAAGGTGATATAAGTACAGTAAGCCCTTCTTTGCTACCTATAGGAGGAAGTATCCTATCCACAGTGATTGTCTATTTGTAAGCATACGACCCAAGCAGGGCCAATATGATGTTTTGTTTTGTTTCTAAGTCTGATCTTGATGTTTGAATAAAAATCTTTCTCTCCCTCTGATGTTCCGAGCACCAAGGTACATGTAATACTGGAACTGACAAAGGTAATCTTTGCCACAACATAGAAGAAAGCAGAGCTGGAAATGGAAAGGGTGGGGGAATTCCTAATGACATTACTTGAGTTGTTGTTCCAGCCATGATAGAAGCATGATGTACCCCTGGATTTTTCCAATGGCCTGGCCTAAAATTTCCTTTTTTGGCTTTAACTAATTTGAGCTAGCTCTCTTCCTTTGACAACCAAAATTAATCACTAATAAAGCTGTTCTTAAGGTTTTTTTGGGGTGTTTTGTGTGTGCTAAATATACACACACACAGACACACAAGGGAGCTTAAAAAGGCAGAATATGTAGCAAGTCATTTGCAAATCAGACATGGCTCTGCCTATGAAATAATCCACGACACACTTGGGTTTCAAAAAAGTTTGTGCAAAATAAGTACCAAAACAACTCACAGAAAACCATAAACTCAAGCATTTGGACATCTGCAAACAAAATTTAGAGCGATGTTTGAAAAAAGGCAGAAGTTTTTTTTGTTATTTTTTCATCATTACTGGTGGTGAGACAAGGATTCATCACTACAAGCCTGAGAGTAAATGGCATAGTATGGATTGCAAACATCCTCGATTATCAACCAAGAAAAAGTTCCAAAGTCAGCTATCAGCTGGAAAATTAATGCTTACAGTTTTCTGGGATCCTCAAGGGCCAGTATTGGAACACTATCAGGAAAAGGGTTCAACAATCAACAGTGCTCTTTACATTGCTCACTGAAGAGCTGAACCCTAAATTTTGGATTAAATGCAGAGGACTGCTGTTCAAGGGCTTTGTGATCTTTAATGACGATGCATAACCACACACCTCTGCCCACACTGTTAACACTATGCAAAAACTTTGTTTTGAGGTGTTAAGTCATCTTTCCTATACTCCAGATCTTTCTCCATCAGACTTTCACCTGTTTGGTCCCCTGAAAGCAGTACTTGGAGGACGAAGATTCACCTCTGATGAAGAAGTGAAGACATAGGTATATTTGTGGTTTGCAGCTCAGCCTAAAACATTTTTTTAATAAGGGAATATGCAAGTTTCTTGATAAAGTGTATTTAAAAACAAGGAGATTATGTTGAAAAATGATATATTTGTCATTTCTAAAAGTTTATTAAAATAAATTTTACAGTCACA
>NW_006408616.1:8334592-8341102 GCF_000296735.1 Chrysochloris asiatica
TGGGTTAATGTGCTGGACTGTAATGTTAGTTTGAACTGCAAGATTGGCAGTTCAAGCTTACCAGCTGCTCCTTGGAAACCCTGTGCAGTGGATCTGAACCAACTCAATGGCACTTAACAACAACAACAATATGGAGTCCTGGTGTGGCACTGTAGGATATATATATATAGTAGTCATTAAGTGCCATTGAGTTGGTTTCAACTCACAGTGACCTTGTACAGGGTTTCTGAGGAGCAGCTGGTGCATTTGAACTGCCGACCTTACAGTTCAAACCAACCTTGCAGTTGAATGCTTTTCCTATGGCACCACACCAGGACTCAGATATATTTATGTTGTTGTTAAGTGCTATGAGTCAATTCTGACTAATACTAACCCTGGACTGGGTTTCCAAGGAGCAGCTGGTAGAATTGAACCACTAGCCTTATGGTTAGTAGTCCAGTGCTTATCCTACAGTGCTATACCAGGAATTTCTCTATATACGTACACCAACATTTGTAAAGTCATTATTTTTTACATGTATAATTTGATGACATTGAGTATATGATTCATGAAGTACAACCATTAACAGATACTGTGTCCTTCCTAAACAATGACTCTCTCTTTCCCCCTGTTTATTCTTAATATTTTGAAACATGTTTTCAAATCACTTCTTAGAAAAATATTGCCAAATACATTTGATGAAACATGGAATTTTAACTAGAATTGCACGTGACATTGCTACCTTAGATTAGTGTAGAATTATAGTATGAATCAAGTTTACCTCATCTTTACATACCTTTACCACCTCTCCAACCTCTACCCCAAGCTAAAGCAAAACATCCCAATCAAATCATTACTGTTACTTGTGGGTAAAGGTGGGGACTATGATGACTATAGGCCAAGTCAGCACAATATTATGCCCATATGTCAGGCTGAGTAGAAACTCTTGGTGTCAAAAAGCAGAGGCACTGAAATGTCAATGCACCTGTAGCCATAATATTGTGGTGGAGTCGGTTCTGATTCTTGTTGACCCTATGTACAATAGAATGAAACACTGCATTTGTTGTTGTTGTTAAGTGCCATTGAGTCGGTTCTGACCCATAGTGACCCTGTATAGGATTTCCAAGGAGTGGCTGGTGAGCTTGCGCCACCAACCTTGTGGTTCAAACAGCTTTGCAGTCCAGCACTGGCATTAGACCACAGTGCCACATTTGTTGCTGTTGTGAGGTGCCATCGAGTTGGTACCAGCTCATAGCGACCTTATACACATCAGAATGAAAAACTGCCCAAGCCTGGGCCAACCTCACTACTGTTGCCACACTTGAGCCCATTGATGCTGCCACTTTGCCAATCTATCTCACTGGGGGTCTTCCTTTTTTTCTCTGACCCTCCACCCTACCAAACATGATATCCTTCTCCAGCGACTGGTCCCTCCTAACAATATGTCTGAAGTATGAGAAACGAAGTTTGGCCATCCTGGCCTCCAAGGAGCATCTGGCTGCACTTCTTCCAACACAGATCTGTTGGTTCTTTTGGCAGTCCATGGCACTTTCAATATTCTCCTCCAACACCATAACTCAAAAGCATCAGTTCTTCTATGGTCTTCCTTATTCACTGTCCAGCTTTTGCATGCATATGAGGTTATTGAAGATACCATGGCTTGGGTCAGGCACACCTTAGTCTTCAAGCTGACATCTTTGCTCTTCAACACTTTAAAAAGGTCTTGTGCAGCAGATTTACCTAATGCAATTCTCATTTGATTTCTTGACTGCTGCTTCTGTGAGTGTTGATAGTTGATCCAAGAAGAATGAAGTCCTTGACAACTTCAATCTTTTCTCCATTGATAAGAATGTTGTTTATTGGTCCAGTGGTGAGGATTTTTGTTTTCTTGACATTGAGATACAATCCATACCAAAGGCTGTGCTCTTTGATCTTCATCAGTAAATATTTTAAGTCTTCTTCACTTTCAGCTCTAATACCTTCATTTTCTTCCTACCATCAGACATGAAATTGAAGTATAGATGCCTTAAGAGGGAGTTAAATGATTCAGGAGCAAATTCGCAACTTCAAATAATGTTTCAGAAAGAACCTCTCTGACTTGGTTAAGTGGGACCATTCCAAGTTCCTGAGGCAGATTCCAGAGGCAGTGGACAGCTGTGGAAAGGAGGAGGGTTATGTGGAGGACGGATGGTTTATAAAGCATGCTAAAAATATCGCAGCAAAAGCAAGCCAGCTCCATCACATCACTGGAATGAAGTGGAATTCAGTGTCCATGATTAACTTAGGTTTCTTATGCAACTCCTTACATAGCTGTAGTAATGAGAGTGGGTGCCAGCCTCCCTGGAGTGGGTAGCAGATGCCTTCAAGAGGAAATGAAAATACCACTCTTTATTAACAGCAGCCCATCTGGGAGGGATGTTTTGAGATGCACATGTCAGCTGAAATTCCTTCATCAACTCATGTTCTATTAGACAAATCTGCTGCACAAGACCTTCTTAAAGTGTTCAAGAACAAAGATGTCAGCTTGAGGACTAAGGTGTGCCTGATCCAAGACATGGTATTTTCAATAACCTCATATGCATATGAAAGTTGAACTTTGAATAAGGCAGAACATGGAAGAATCGATGCATATAAATTATGGCGTTGAAGATTAATATTAAGAGTATCGTGGATTTCCAGAAGAACAAACACATCTTGTGTTGGAAGAATGCTCCTTTGAAATCAGGAAGGCCAGATTTTGTCTCTCATATTTCAGACACGTTATTAGGAAGGACCTGAAGAAGATTGGTAAAGTGGAGGGTCAGTGAAAAAAATGAAGTCCCCCAATGAGATGGATTGGTACAGTGGGAACAGCAACGGGCTCAAATGAATTGTGAGGATAGTACAGGACCGGGCAGTGTTTTGTACTATTGTGCATAAGGTCGTTATGAGTCAGAATCGACTTGATGGCATCTAATAGTAACATATCACAGGTTACAGGAGTCTGTGAAATATAAATGGCTTCAAATGTTCTATTACCTTTTAAAACTTTTAAACCATTTAAAAATATTAAAAATTATGAGAGTAAATAAAAAAATACTATTATTAGGGTTCCAGTTCATATATGTTGTTGTTGTTGTTATTGTTATGTGCCATGGAGTCGGTTCCGACTCATAGCGACCATGTATAGGGTTTCCGAGGCTGTAAATCTTTACAGGAGCAGAATACCTCCTCTTTCTCCCGCGGAACAGCTGGTAGTTCCGAACTGCTCACTTTAAGGTTCACAACCCGATTCGTAACCACTACGCAGAGTTCCAGTTCATATATACATGGGTTTATTCCAAATAAAATATATTTAAACATGTCTCTATGATCAGTGGATGGCTGCAGATAAGTTATCTTAGTATTACACTTGTCTTTATCTTGTTAGGATGCCTTCAAAATATAAAGTCCAATCCAAACAGTGACTTTCAATGGGATCTACTGGGCCAGTTAAGTTCAAGGCAGAGAAGTCGCCTTAGAAGTTTATGGCGACTGTTTTTTTTTAAATTCTGAAGGACTAATCTTGATAGATTTTCTCAAAGGACACAGGACGATCATGGGAATTTACTTAGGAAGAAGGTTTGAGTGAACTGAAAACTGCATTGATGTGAAAAAGGGCAAGAAAGTTGTGCTGAAGAATTTTTTTCCATTACAAAAATATGCCTACATAATTATTGAGGGTAGTGTAAGGGCTATGAGATTTTCTTTGGGAAATCCTACAGGATTTTCCTTGGGAAGCCTTATCCCATCTACCCTACATCCCTTACCTTGCCCCTTCAAACTTTTTGTTTTAAAACTCAAAAAACTCATTAAAGGAACATGGATGCCAACACTGTTATTTTGGCATGGTATAAATCATAGAGTGCAGAATTCTTGTGGGGAAGGGATAGAGAGGTGGAAACACACTTTCTGAAGGATATAGAACTAGACGGAGGATATGTGGAGAAACAATAACTCTATGTTCTGATATTTTTTATTAATAAAGACTTCTATGATTTGATAGCAATACTTTTTGGCTTACCCTGGTATATAGTATATATTTAAAGTGTTTCACCAAGCTTCATATACAAGGAGGGGCTTCAAAAATTTTGTGAAAATAAAGTAAAATGAAAATAGAATTTTTCCATGTATTTTTTGAAACCTTCCTTGTTGTCTCCTCCACATCCCCTCGAGGTTTCACATGATATATGATACATTGTTACTATTATACAATTTGTTGGATTATTATCCTAGAAGTTACTATGCCTCAGTTACACTAGCAATTACTCAAAGATTACTGTATGCAGTGATTCATATCACTTAACTTCCTCAGATCTTAGGTTCTTCATATGTATAAATAAAGGACACAACCAAAATCCCTTCTAGCTTTAAAATTCTATAATTTTTATACTTTAAATGCAACTACAGGTGCTGTAGGATAGCCAAGGCACTACTAACATGGGGTTGGTGGTTCAAACCTACCAGCTGCTCCTCGGAAACCCTATACAGTTTCACTATGAGTCAGAACCGACTCAATGGCACTTAATGATAACAACACAGACAAAGAACATTTAAACCAGCACGGTTTCTTCCTGTATTATGTCTCTCAAACTGAAACCAAAAAGTCTAAAAAAGCTTACAATAAATGGCCACATTTCAAATTTCATCAACTCCCACCACAGATTGAATATGGATTAGAAGTTCTCTTCTTGAAATGAGCCAAGTCCTAACTTGTACACATGTTCCTTCCATTCAAATAGAGACACTGTTTCTTGTGGAAACACAGTTTAGCCAGCCAGAGGCCCTAGTCTGAGGGGATTGAAAGGTCTCCCAAGGCAACCACTCCCAAAGGCGGGTCTAGTTTCTGAAAGCTGTTTCCTGCCTGAACAAACAAGCCCCTCCCTAGCCTGTAAGGCTGAACTGGTTCTGGGAACCCCGCCTTGGGATTCAAATCACTGCAGGGGCCTGTGATCCTTGGACATAAATTAATTGTGAAGAAAGTGGTCTCTAAGGTTTGATTTAATTCCATGGCAGCCCCGGAAACAACATGGTTTTTCAGTCTGGTAATGAATAACCTAAACCTGTGTCAAACCTGGAGTACATTCTCCAGTCTATCCTGGTTTAAACGTGTCAACCGATTCTGATTGGCCAAGACGCTGCTAAAGTCTGGTTCTTGGCCAAATTTGAGATTGTTTGTCTTGGAGACTGTCTAGTTAGTTCCTTTTTGAACTATCCTCTCACCTTATCGCAGCTGCCTAACCACATGGCCTTTGCTCTCAGACAAAGATTATGGTTCGAAAGCATTGAACTCATTCAAACAAGTTTGGAGCGAATGAGAATTTAAGATGTCATTCCCAAGAGAATTCTTATTTTGTGGATGGTTCCAAAAGATTGTAAAGCCTTTAACAAATCTCTAACAATGGAATTTCATACTTACAGGAGAGAGACATTTGGATGGAACACTTTCTAGTCCCCTTTATACCATGCATTGTAATTTAAAGGGAAGCCCTGGTGGCTAATTTAAAGAAGCTCTAATTTCATGTGAATGCTGTCCTAAATTACAAATATTCACTCACTTACTTCTTAAAGCAACCAAATGAGATCGGTATATTTATTTTCTGTGTTTTACAAATAAGGAAGCTGAAGAACAGAGGGTAAGTAACTTCCCAAATGTCCCACAATTAATAAATGACAGAGCTGGGATTCAATTTTAGTAAGTTGGCTTCTAGAAGCCAGGCATGCACCTATTCTGCTAGTTCTGTTTAATGCTTCCTCCAACCCCACCCTCCTACATTCCCATGCACTTCCTGGATGAATCTATTGTTATTTAGTACCATCGAGTCAGTTCTGACTTATAGAGACCCTGTATAGTGTTTCCAAGGAGTGACTGGTGAGTTTGAACTGCCAACCTTGTGGTTCAAATTGACCTTGCGGTCCAGTGCTTATCCCACAGTGCCATATCAGTAGATAATTCTATTTTTCTTAGACCTATTGATGATTGTAAAATAAAACATTGGCATTGTGTAGACAAGTGGAAGTAGATTTGGTGGGTGGAGATTTACTTTTATCAAACTGAAGTGTTTTGGAACAGATGATCCCAGGACCATCAAGAAGGAAGAGCATGAGTGGTGTGTGAGATCCCTATCTAGAAAAGCAGCCACAGCAGAGACAGTGTCAGAAGCAGTGGCATGGAGAGACAGAGCAGCTGAGGGCTCTAGGCCCATGGACTGAGTAAGGCTGTGTATCTGCGGGCAGGAGTCTGGCTTGCAGAATGTGCCCTTTGGACATATGAATGACTATATATTTTTTGTCTTGTATGTATACATCATATATTTTTGATGAAATATATCATATATATATTTTTGTGTGTATATATACATCATATTTTTTTATGAAATATAAGATGTAAATGGGAAGCCTCAAGGAGAAAGTAGGATAACTATTGTTGCTGTTAAATGTTATCGAGTTGCTTCCAACCCATAGCAACCCTGTATAGGGTTTCTGAGTAGCTGTTAGTGAGTTTGCAGTTCA
>NW_006408616.1:8341202-8344654 GCF_000296735.1 Chrysochloris asiatica
TTTATGAAATATAAGATGTAAATGGGAAGCCTCAAGGAGAAAGTAGGATAACTATTGTTGCTGTTAAGTGTTATCGAGTTGCTTCCAACCCATAGCAACCCTGTATAGGGTTTCTGAGTAGCTGTTAGTGAGTTTGCAGTTCACACTGACTTTGCAGTTCAAACTGACTTTGCAGTCCAGCTTATTAACCTACAGTGCCACACAGACATGATTAAATCTTACTTGCTTTCACTATACTTTGATTCTTAAAGTTGAAAGTCATTAAACTATTCTATTATTGTATTGAGTTAAATATTTTAAATGAAAAGCCAAGTAATGTGCTACAGTTACATTTCTTTCTGTAAAACCTTTCCCAATATAGCTTCAAATTGCCAGCCATTTTCCCCTTTAATTCTTTGCATTTATTTTTCATATTTTCCATCATTTAGAACATACAATATAGACTTTTGTGAAGCCTCCGTCTCCTTATATTCCTCTGCCTTACTGTTCACTTTGTTCTCTGGCTCAATGGTATCCAATGGCTTATCACAGGCACAACATGACAGAGAAGGCCCTTGTGACCTGATTGACCCTAGCTTACTTCTCTGGTGATTGGTGATTATGTGCTGAGGAGTCGTTACTGACTCACAACCCAGTATAGGCCTTCTGAGGTGGAAAATCTTTACAGGAGCAGAAAGCTTCATCTTTCTTCCACGGGCTAGCCGATTGATTCAAACTGCTGATCTTGTGTTAGCAGCCCAACTTGTAACCCACTATACCACCAGAGTATCAGTCCCTTTAACACCCTTTGTTTCACTCCCATCATTTCAACCAAGTTGCCGTCTTATCATTCTTCAAGCACATGAAGCTCATTTCTACTCCTGGGCCCTGTTCTTGTTGTTCCTCTTCCTGAAGTATGCTTCATCCGGGCTTCATGTGGCCCAGTCCTCATTTCACTCAGAGAGGCATTCCTGATCCATCCTACCTGAACTGGCACACCTCTCTTTTTCTGGCTTTATTTTCATCTTAACACTTATCACTATGTACAATTAGTGGAACGAGGGGCATCATTGCTGATATCAGATGGATCTTGGCTGAAAGCAGAGAACACCAGAAAGATGTTTACCTGTGCTTTATTGACTATGCAAAGACTTTTGATTGTGTGGATCAAGACAAGCTATGGACAACATCGCCAAGTAAGAGTATTCCAGAACACTTAATTGTGCTCATAAGGAACCTGTACATAGACCAAGAGGCAGCTGTTCAAATAGAACAAGGGAGCACCGAATGCTTTAAAATTAGGAAAGGTGGTATGAGCCAGGGTTGCATTCTTTCACCATACTTATTCAATCTGTATGCTGAACAAATGATCTGAGAAAGTGGATTATATGGCATCAGGATTGGAGAAAGGCTCATTAACAACCTGTGATATGCAGATGATACAACCCTGCTTGCTGAAAGTCAGGAAGACTTAAAATACTTACTGATGACGATCCAGACCACAGCTTTCAGTATGGGTTGCACCTCAATATAAAGAAAACAAAAATCCTCACCAGTGGACCAATAAATAACATACATATAAATTAAGAAAAGATTGAAGTTGTCAATAACTTCATTTTGCTTGAATCAACCAACACTCATGGAAGCAGTAGTCAAGAAATCAAATGATGTATTGCACTGGGCAAATCTGCTATACATGACCTCTTTAAAGTGTTGAAGAACAAAGAAGTCAGTCTGAGGACTAAGGTGTGCCTGACTCAAACTATGATATTTTCAATACCCTCATATGCATGGGAAAGTTGGATAGTGAATAAGGAAGACCATAGAAGAACTGGTGAATTCGAGTTATGGTGTTGGAGGAGAATATTGAAAGTACCATGGGCTGCCAAAAGAACAAATAGATCTGTGTTGGAAGAAGTTCAGCCAGAGTGCTCCTTGGAAGCCAGGATGACCAGACTTCATTTTTCATATTTTAGATATATTGTCAGGAGGGACCAGTCACTGGAGAAGGATATCATGCTTGTTAAAGTGGAGGGTCAGAGAAAAGGAAGAAGACCCCCTAGCGAGATGGATTGGCCAAGTGGCAGCATTAACGGGCTTAAGAGTGGCAACAATTGTGAGGTTGGCCCAGGACCAGGCAGTGTTTCGTTGTGTTGTGCACCTAACAACAACAACAACAACAACAACAACTAGTTTATATGTATTTGTTTACATATTTTCTATCTCCTCCACTAAAATTTAAGCATTATGATGTCTCTCTTGTTCCATCTGTAACCCCAGAACTTAGAAGAGAATCTAGAAGAGGACGTCTACAGTAAATATTTGCTGAATAGATGAAGATGTTGTTCTGTTGCTGCTGCATGCCATTAAGTCAGTTCCGACTCATAGTGACCCTGTGATAGAGTTTCTGAGGCTGTAAAATCTTTACAACAGTAGAAAAGCCTCATCTTTCTCCCATGGAGTAGCTGATGGGTTTGAACTGTTGACCTTGTGATTAGCAGCCCACTGTGTAATCCATTACACTACCAGAGCTCCTTGCTGTTTTTTTAGACCAATTGAATAGATGTCATCCTAGAACCTCACTTTATTGCAAATCATGGTTGAATGCATATATTTCTTTTTCTCCATTTTGCTGGAGAATATATTCAGGTAACTACTTAAGACCTTCTTAAGAAAAGATGCATTGGGACTTAAATTTCCAAATTATTGAATATTGAGAAAAACATCTGTGTTTTGCTTTCAGCATAATTGATAGTTAGTCTGGACATAGAGTTCTAGGTACAACTCATTTTGACAGGGCTGCCTGCCACTGATGAGAAGTTTGGTTTTCATTCCTTTGATGTGGAGTTGTGAAAGTGTGCGTGTGAACGTTATTTCTAGAAATTTTAGGATTTTTTTCTTTAAAAAATTCTCAGTGATTGATCTTTTTTTCTTTTTTTCCCCAGCACATCCCGCTCAGCTATCAAGGAGTTTTCAACTTGAAGACAAGCTCCTTGTTCCAGTTAGCACTTCTATTATCTTGCTGATCCTTTTTTCTGAAATGCCCTTAGTTGGTTTAGACATTCTGGATTGATTCTTTGGTATTTAACTTTTATCTTTTTCACCTTAATGTCTTTTTGCTCCATATTTTGCAAGATTTGCTCTTTGTATCTTCTAATCTTTTAAATTTTTGACAGCTATATTTTTAATTCCAGGAATGAGATTTGTTCTCTGACTTTTTCTTTTTCATAGTATCCTGTTCATATTTTAGGGATATAGTATCATCTCCCACCACTCGTCTGTCAGTTTGTCGTACTATGGGTGGCTTATGAGTTGCTGTGATTCTGAAAGCTATGCCACCGGTATTTTAAATACCAGCAGGGTCACCCATGATGGACAGGTTTCAGATGAGCTTCCAGACAAAGACAAACTAGGAAGAAGGAGTGATGAACCACTTCTGAATATTTAGTCACTGAAAACCTTATGAATAGCAG
>NW_006408616.1:8347611-8357140 GCF_000296735.1 Chrysochloris asiatica
TATGAGTCAGCACTTATTAGCAGCAACAATGTATGGGTGGGATTTGATGTTGCTCAATGGCAGACTTCACTTCAGGAAATAAGAGAACCAGCCATTACATTGGTGGACCTCCAAATTCCTGAGTTCTTGTCTTTTTTATTTGGTCCACTTCCCTGACCTTTTAAATGGATCGCTGTGTCTTCCCGTCCCCATTCAATTCATCCATTCTATTCCTTGCCTTCAGACCAATCTTTCTAAAGGATGTCTTTGATTTTATCATCCCTGAATACAAAAGCTTTATTCTCTCCTCTTTTGCCTAAAGCATCAAGTTTAAAAGCCTTACTCTGACTTTCAAACCCAATTCTTCTTTTTAACTTTATCTTCTAAATGTACCTTCCTGAACACAGTCTGGGGAACATGTTGCAACTATTCTGCATCATTACCCATATTGTTCTTCCTGTTCCTGAATGTCAACCTCCTTCATGTCTTTAAATCCTATAAGAGTCAGCACAGATAGGCAGAATTATAAAAAATTCATTCACTCATTTATTCAAGAACAACTGTAAAGAAATGGCCTCTGAGTTGTCAAGCATAGTGGCAACTATTGGAGATACCAGACAAACAAACAAACTCGTGCTCTCAGGTTGATTAGACTCCCGGTGACCACGTGCAGACTTTACAGAAGTAGATTGGCTGGCATTTCTTCCACAATGCCAATGGCTGGGTTTCAACTATCAACCTTTAGGTTTATGGTGGTGGTGGTGATGGTTATGTGCCATGGAGTCAGTTTCTTTATGGGAGCAGAAAGTCTTGTGTTTCTCCCACAGAGCAACTGATAGATTTGAACTGGTAACCTTGTGATTAGCAGCTCAGCTCATAATCCACTAGGCTACCAGAGCCCATTTTTTAGGTTGGTAGTTGAGCAAAATTGTTTGCAACATCCAGGGATGTTGTTATTGTTAGCTGCCATCCAGTCAGTTTTGACTCACAGCAACCCTATGCACAACAGAACAAAACACTGTTCAGTCCTGTGCTATTCTCACAATTGTTACTCTTGAACCCATGGCTGTTGCCACAGTGTCAACCATCTCATTGGAAGTTTTCCTCTTTTTTGCCTCCACTTTACCAAGCATGAGGTCCTTCTCTAGGGATTGGTCCCTTCTGATATGTCCAAAATATAAGAGACAAAATCTTGCCATCCTGGCATCTAAGGAGAATTCTGACTGTGCTTCTTCCAAAACAGGTTTGTTTGTTCTTCTGGAAGTCAATATTCTTCTCCAACACTGTAATTCAAATATATAGATTCTTCTATTGTCTTCTTCATTCATTATCCAACTTGCATGTGCATGTGAGACAACTGAAAATACCGTCATGGCTTGGTTCAGGTGCACCTTAGTCCTTAAACTAACATCTTTGCTCTTTAGTATTTAAAGCATTAAAGAGTTTGTTGTTTTGTTTGTTTTTTTTTTGCAGCAGATTCTCCTAATATAATACGTCATTTGATTTCTTGAATGCTGCTTCCATGAACGTTGATTGTGGATCCAAGCAAAATGAAGTCTCTGATAACTTCAAGCTTCTCTGTTTATCATGATGTTACTTATTAGTCCAATTGTGAAGGTTTTCCATTGAGGTGCAATCCTTACTGAAGGCTGGGGAGGGGAAGGAGAGTATCTTTCAAATAATAGAAATAAAGAACAATTGTGGTAAAGATTTACTCTAAGGGTGCAGGAAAGGTTTTGCAAAGAAAGAGATGTTTAAAATAAGACTTGAAGACTAAGTAGACAATTAATTATCAAGTGAGCAAAGTGGAGTTCAATATGGGGAAATGAGCATTTCCAGCAAGGAGAAGAGTGTGATGTACTTAGAAATGTAAAACAGCTGAGTATGTTTAGAAAATTGTAAGGAGTCAAAGATAACAAATGTTTATTTCAGTGCAGTGCTTGGAACATTTAAATGTTCAATAAGTTGTGCCTAGCTAAGTAATAAAGGTGAAAACTGAAGATACTTAAATACAATTAGTCCAATGGACTAATGTAACATGTAAACATCACAGAGCTCTGGTAGTGTAGTGGTTACAAGTTGAGCTGCTAACCTCAAGGTCAGCAGTTCGAATCTACCAGCCGTTTCGTGGAAGAAAGATGAGGCTTTCTGCTCCTGTAAAGATTTACAGCCTTGGAAACCCTGTGCAGGGTTGTTATGAGTTGGAACTGACTCTATGGCACAGCACTATCACCACCAACTAATAAAAGTACTTAAATATCTGGAATGTCAAGTCAAAAAAATTACTAAAGATTTATTCTAAAAAAAAAAAAAAGTCCGTACAGTTTTTTGTGTTGTGTTTTTTTTTTTTTTAAAAAAAAACAACAACCACACAAAACATCAAAATTCTTCTCACAGATTGGCTGTGAGTTGATTTTCCTAATACACGCAACAAAATAGATCAACCTCAAAAATATTATATTGTGCAAAAAAAATGACCTAGTTGTGAAAGGACAAACACTGTATGATCTCACTTATATATGAGATCCAATATATGTTGTTGCTGTTGTTAGGAGATGTTAACCACGTGTACAACAGAATAAAACACTGCCTCTCCTGCTTCAGCCTCATAATTGGGATTATGTTTGAGCCCACTGATGCTGCCACTGTGTCAATATACACCATTGGGTGTCTTTTTTGCTGACACTCCACTTTACCCAGCATGATGTCGTTTTTCAGGACTGCTTCCTCCCAATACCATTAACAAAGCACACGAGATGAAGTCTCGTAATTCTAACTTCTTTATTTTTTAGTGCAATAATCTGAAGTTTTGCATGGGAAAGCATATCATGTCTATTGTATCAAGCATATTACAACTCCCATTTTGAAACTTGATGTGACTGCAATGTTGCTACAAAGATAAAATATATGATCAATTTAGGATAAAGCCAAATGGGTCATTTTAAACAGAAGCATTAACTAAAAAAAGAATTAAAACGAAAATATAAACTTTATAATTCTTATATATTGAACTCCTGGTATGGCACTGTAGGATCAGCACTGGACTGAGAACCACAAGGTTGGCAGTTCAAACCCACCAGCTTCTCCTCAGAAACTCTATGCAGGGTCTCTATGAGTCGGAACCAACTCAATGGCAATTCATATAATACATACTATATTATCTTACAGTTTTTGGTTAAATTAAAAATATATTACTTTAAGTTAATTTTCAAATAAAATTCTTTGGAAGTTATTATACCTACAGCATTCTTTTACTTTTATTTTTTTTTAAAAGGGGGTCATATGTTCATTACCTCTCTCTACTCTTTTCCTTTCCCTTCATAAAAAGTGGCATTTTATTTATGAATTTAACTTTTAATTCAATGAACGTTTACAAAACAAATTGTCTTTACATTCAACAATTCATGCATTTTTAGTGACATTAATTAAAATCGCCACTGTGTAACAACATTATTTACACTTTTTCCCTGTGCTTTTGTTTGATTTGTCTTTCTGTCCTATCCCTTACAGCCTTCTGTGCAAATGTTGCCCTTTTGACACATAGAATTGCTTTGTCTAAGTACTGCATACCTCCCTGATGTTACTGGTCACTTTAGAAGCCTGTCTATTGTTTGTCTGTAAATTAAGCCACAGGGATGAGTCCAATTTCAAGCTTGATGGTGACTAAAGACCAAAGTTTCAGGGATTCCACCAGTCTCTATCAGACCAGTAAGCCTGATTCTTTTTTGTTTTGTTAATATATGATTTTGAGTTGTTATACTTGCTTCCAAGGAACATTCTGTCTGTACTTCTAAGACAGATTTGTTCATTCTTCTGGCAATCCATGTTGTTTTTAAGTGCCTTTGAGTAGGTTTCAATTCATAGCAACCCTGTATAGGGTTTCTGAGGCTATAGATATTTGCAGCAGCAGAAAGCCCCATCTTTCTCCTGATGGGCTTCAACTTCTGACCTTGTGGATCACTGTCCAGTGCTTATCCTATAGAGCCACCACATTTCCTGGCAATCCATAGTATATTCAATATTCTTCACCAACAGTATAATTCAAATGCATCAATTCTTTTATCTTCCTATTCACTGTCTACTTTTCTTATGCATATGAAGTGATTGAAAATACCATGATTTGGGTCAGATACATCTTAGTCTTTAAAGTGACATCTTTGTTCTGTAACACTTGAAATATCTTTATTCAATGAAGTATATTTTTTCATTTCTTTACTGCTGGTTCCATGAACATTGATTGATTGTGGGTCCAAGTAAAGTGAAATCCTTGACAATTTCAGTCTTTTCTTCATTTGTCATGATGTTGTTTATTGGTCCAGTTGTGAGAATTTTTGTCTTCTTTATGTTAAGGTGTAATCCAAATTGAAGGAGTCCTGGTGTGGCGCTGTGGGTTAATGTATTGGACTGCTAGATCTGTTTGAACTACAAGGTTGATGGTTCAAGCTCACCAACTGCTTCTCAGAAACCCTGTACAGGGTTGGTATGAGTTGGAACCAACTCGATAGCACTTAACAACAACACAACCCAAATTGAAGGATATTTTTTGTTGTTGTTGTTAAGTGCCATCGAGTCGGGTCCGACCCATAGCGACCCTGTACAGGGTTTCCGAGGGTGTAAATCTTTACGGGAGTAGAAAGCCTCATCTTTCTCCCACGGAGCGACTGGTAGTTTCGAACCGCTGACCTTAAGGTTCGCAGCCGGATTCGTAACCTCTACGCTACCAGAGCTCCTTAATTGAAGGATATAGTCTTTGATATTCATCAACAAGTGCTTCAAGACCTCTTTGCTTTCAGCAAGCAAGGTTGTGCCATCTGCATATCACAGGTTGTTAATAAGTCTTCCTCTAATCCTGACTCTTCTTCACATATTCCAGTTTCTTGGATTGTTTGCTCAGCATATAGATTGAATAAGTATGAAGGAATACAATCCTCACACACACCTCTCCTGATTTTAAGTCATGCAGTATCCCCTTCTTCTGTTCAAACAACTACATCTTGGCAGGTTCTTCATGAGTACAGTTAAATGTTATGGGATTCCCATTCTTTGGAACATTATTCATAATTTTCTGTGATCCACATAGTCAAATGCCTTTGTACAGTCAGTGAAGCACAGCTAAACATTTTTCTAGTATACTTAGCTTTCAGCCAATTCCTATTTTAGTTATAGAGAGAATAATCTTATTCTTTTGACTTCACACCAAGATGTCTTGGTCATCTTCTACGAGGGTGAGTAAAAAATTATCCACAATCCAGTTATACTAAAATGCCCATCCGTGTCTAAAGCTGAGGAAAGCATTGAGCGTGCACATGAAATGATTCTGTTTGATAGATGAGTGGCAGTGGATTTTGTGGCAAATCAGCCATGGTTTTACCTATAAAATAATCCACGACAGATTTGGGTTTTGAAAAATTTGTGTGAGATAGGTAGCGAAAAAACTCATGAAAAGCATAAATAGAAGCATTTGGACATCTGCAAACAAAATTTGGACCCATACTCGAAGGAAGGTTTTTTTTTTTTTTTTTTTTAAATCATAACTGGTTACAAGACATGAATTCATCACTATGAGACTGAAAGTAAACAACTGAGTATAGAATGGAAACATCTTCAATCTCCAACCAAGAAAAAGTTCAAAATCAACCATCAGCTGGAAAATTGATGCTTACAGTTTTCTGGAATTCTCAAGCGCCAGTATTGGAACACTATAAGGAAAAAGGTTCCACAATCCACAGTGCTCATTACAGTGAGATGCTCACTGAAGAGCTGAAACCTAAATTTTGGATTAAATGCAGAGGATTGCTATCCAAGGGCTTTGTGATCTTGCATGTTTTGAGGTGTTAAAGTACCCTATACTCCTGATCTTTCTCCCTTGGACTTTTACCAGTTGGGTCCCCTGAAAGCAGTCATTGAGGGGACAAAGATTTCCCTCTGATGAAGAAATGAAGACAGTGATGCATTCATGACTGAAAGCTCAGCCTAAAACATTTTTAAATAAGGGAATACATGAGTTTGTTGACAGATGGACAAAATGTATTTAAAAGCATGGAAATTATGTCAAAAAATGATGTATTTGTCTTTTCTAAAAGTTGATGAAAATAAATTGTACAGCTAGAATGCTGATAATTGTTGACTCACGATTAGTTAGTACCTGTGCCAAGAAGAACTGATCTTCAGTAGAACATTTTATACTTCTACTACTTGTTTGTCAGTAAGAAGTACTGTGGTAGCTTGTGTGTTGCTGTGACGCTGAAAGTTATGCCGCTGGTATATTAAACACCAGAAGAGTCACCCGTAGTGCAATGGTTCTAGTGGAGCTTCCAGAATAAGACAGACTAGAAAGCAGGAGAGGCAGACCACTTCTGAATGGTTAGCACTGAAAACCTTATGAATCGCAGAAACATGGCAGTGGAACATTGTCAGATATAGTGCTGGAAGATGAGTTACTCAGAGTGGAAGACACTCAAAATACAACCGGGGAAGAGCTATCTCCTCAAAGTAGAGTTGACCTTAATGACGTAGATGGAATGAAGCTTTCGGAAACTTCATTGCTGATGTGGCATAGTTCAAGAGAAGAAATGGCTTCAAGCATCCATTAATAATCTTTAGAATGTGGAATGTATGAAGAAAGAATCTAGGAAAATTGGAAGTCGTCAAACCTCCAAAATGAAATGGAATGTATAAAGTTCAATATCCTACACATTAGTGAGCTGAAATGTATTGGTAATTTTGAATCGATTGTATGGTTTATTATGCTGGAAACTACAAATTAAAAAGGAAAGGAGTTCACATTCTTTGTCAAAAAGAGCATTCTATCTTGAAATACTGTGCTCTCTGTGATAGTATAATATCCATGTGCCTACAAGAAAGACCAAGGAAGCGTAGTGATTTATGAACTGGGCCACAGGTTAACAGTTCAAATCTACCAGCTTTTCCATGGGAGAAAGATAAGGCTTTCTGCTCCTGTAAAGATTTATAGCCTCTGAAATCCTATACAGGGATGCTATGAGTCAGAACCAAATTCATGGCACACAACCACCACCATCACCACCAACTTCCTTGATCTGAAACTGATCAAACATACAATCAGCATGCATTGATAATTACTGTTGATTGGAATGGGAAAGTTGAAAACAAATAGGAAGTATCAATAGTTGTAAAACATGGCATTGCTGATAGAAATTATGCTGGAGATTTGCATGATAGAATTTTGCAAGACCAACGATTTATTCATTGGAAGTATCTACCAGGAAGACAGCTACCTGGCCAAATGATTGGAAGAGATCCACATTTGTTTCCACTCCAAAGAGAAGTGACCCAAAGGAATGCAGAAGTCATTGGACAATATCACTAATATCTCATGCAAATAAAAATTTCCTTATATTAATTCAGAAATGGCCACAACAGTACTACTGGCAGGAAACTGCCAAAGGTTCAAACTGGATTCAGATGAGGACATGGAACAAAGGGTATCATTGCTGATGTCAGATGGATCCTGGCTGAAAGCAGAGATTACCAGAAAGATGTTTACTTGTGCTTTATTGACTATGCAAAGGCTTTCAACTATGTGGCTCATGACAAACTATGGACAACATTACAGAGCATGGGTATTCTGGAAATTTTAATTGTGCTTATGAAGAACCTGTACATATACCAAGATATAGTCATTCAAACAGAACCAGGGAGCACTGAATTGTTTAAAATTAGGAATGGCATGTGTCAAGAAACTGGATGATATGAACAAGAACATGGTATCAAGAATGGAGGAAGACTCATTAACAGCCGGTGATATACAGATGATACAACCTTGCATTCTGAAAGCAAAGAGGACTTAAAATACTTACTGATGAAGATCAAAGACCACAGCATTTTGTAGAGGTTGTACCTCAATGTGAATAAAATAAAAATCCTTACAACTGGACCAATAACTAGCATCATAATAAATGGAGAAAAGATTGAAGTTGCCCAAGATTTCACATTGCTTGGATACACTATCAACACTAATGTAAGCAGCAGTCAATAAATCAAGAAACATATTGCATTAGACAAATCTGCTGCAAAATACCTCTTTAAAGGGTTCAAGAGCAAAGACGTCAGGTTGTGAACTAAGGCGCCCCTGACCCTAGCCATGGTATTTTCAACTCAAAGTTGGGCAATGAATAAGTAAAACTGTAGAAGTATTGATGCATTTGAGTTATGGTGTTATGTTAGGGAAGAATAGTTAAAGTACCATGGACTACCAGAAGAACAAATAAATTTGTATTGTAAGAAGTACAGCCAGAATGCTACTTAGAAGCCAGAGTGGCGAGACTTTGTCTCTCATACTTTGGACATGTTATCAGGAGGATCAGTTCCCGAAGAAGAATATCATGCTTCGTAAAGTGGAGTCAGCAAAAAAGAGGATGACCCTCAACGAGATGGATTTGCACAGTGGCAGCAGCAATGGACTCAAATGTAACAACAATTGTAAGGTTGGAGCAGAACTAGACAGTGTTTCATTCTGTTAAGTATAAGGTAGCTATGAATTGGAACCAACTCAACAGCACTTAACAACAGCACCTTTTAAAAACAATACAAAAGACGATTATACAGTTGTATCTCACCAGTCAGAATACGTAGGAGTCAAATTAGCTACATATGCAGGAACAGGCGAATGAGAAGCTCAGTATCAGCACTAAAAACAGAGCTACAAACTGACCATGGAACCAACCATAAATTTCTCAAACACAAGTTCAGGCTAAAGCTGAAGAAAATTCAAACAATTCCATGAGAGTCAAAATACGACCTTCAGTATATTCCTGAAACATTTACAGGCCATCTCAAGAACAGTTCTGGTGTATTAGACACTAGTTACCAAAGGTCAGAAAAGTTATGAGATGACATCATGACATAAAGAACATAACCCATGAAGAAAGCAAAAGGTCATTAAAAATACAGGAAAGAAAGAAAAGGCCAAAGTGGATGTCAGAAGAGACTCTAAAACTTGCTTTGAGCACAAAGAAACTAAAGCAACGGGAAGGAATGGTGAAGTAATAGAGCAGAACAGAAAAATTTCAAAGGGCAACTTGAAAAGACAAAATCAAGTATTACAATGAAATGTGCAATGACCTCTAGTTAGAAAACTAAAAGGGAAGAACATTTCTCAGCAATTCTCAAGTTGAAAGAACTGAAGAAAAACTTCAAGCCTCGACTTGTAATCTTCTATGGGCAAAATATTTATGACACTGGAAACATCAAATGAAGATGGAAGGAATACACAGCATCACTGTACCAGATATAATTGGTCAATGTCCAGTCATTTCAAGTGGTAACATATGATCAAGAATCAATGGTTATTTGCTCTCAGGTCAAGAATCACTGCGCAAACAGAAATTGTTGCCTTTTTTTGCCCTGCCCATCATGTAAATCAAATGTCTAGGGACATTGGTCTCGCTCATATGATCTGAGAGTAAATAGACAAAGACTCACAAAACAGGCTAAATGCTTTAGAGAAAGGAAGACCGCTTAAGGGAAATAAGACCCAATATATCCAGACTACACTCCCAGCTAAGGTTAC
>NW_006408616.1:8358358-8359262 GCF_000296735.1 Chrysochloris asiatica
AGAGTGCTCCTTGGAGGCCAGGATGGCCAAACTTTGTTTATCACACTTCCAACATATTGTCAGGAGGGACCAGTTGCTGGAGAAAGATACCATGTTTGGTAAGGTGGAGGGTCAGAGAAAAAGAGTAAGACCCCCAGTGAGGTGGATTGGCAAAGTGGCAGCATCAATGGGTTCAAATATGGCAATAATTGTGAGGTTGGCTGAGGACTGGGCAGTGTTTTGTTCTGTTCTGCATAGGGTCGCTAGGAGTCGGTACCTACTCGATGGCACCTAACAACAACATGGGTCAGAAATTACTTGACAGCACTTAACAACAATAACATACTTTTATTGGAGTAAGAGATGGTTTTCTTGTTATAGTTAAAAAAAAAAAAAAAAAAGAACCAATGGTACTGAAGGAGGAAGTCAAGCAGCACTGAAGGCATTGGAGAAAATCAAGGTCCAGGAATTGACCAAATACAAATGGAAATCTCTCAACAAATTGATGCAGGACTGGAGGTGCTCACTCATCTATGACAAGAAATTTGGAAGGCAACTACTTGGCCAGTCCATTGGGAGAGATCCATATGATAAAATGTATACAGGATACAAAGGGGCTGTCTAAAGGGTTCTTTTAGTATGTATCCTTTTTGTTCCATTTCATTTTCATTTTTATAGAACAATCATACTAGATAAATTAATTAAAGTTAATTTAATCCTGACCATGTTTAATGGTTGTTTGCTTTTATTCTGGCCACCTTTTAATGTCATCTTTTCAGTCTCATCTTCTTCCCTTGGAGCCACTGGTGGGTTTGAACAGCCAACCTTGTGGTTAGTTGTTGTTGTTGTTAAGTGCCATCGAGTCGGTTCCGACCCATAGTGACCCTGTACAGGGTTTCCGAGGCTGTAAATCTTTACGGGAGCA
>NW_006408616.1:8360522-8375742 GCF_000296735.1 Chrysochloris asiatica
CATCGAGTCGGTTCCGACCCATAGTGACCCTGTACAGGGTTTCCGAGGCTGTAAATCTTTACGGGAGCAGAACGCCTCATCTTTCTCCCGCGTAGTTGGGTTCTTATCCCACAGAATCACTGTGTTCCTAATTTACAATGGTGTCTTCTTTTTTTTTTTATGCTAGCACCAAAGCCAGTGTCACTGTTGTTGCTGTTGTAAAGTGCCATCGAGTCAGTTCATTCTCATAGCGACCTTGTATAGGGTTTCCAAGGAGCAGCTTATGGTTTTAAATTGCTAACCTTGTGGTTAGTAGCCCAGTGCTTATCCTACAGTGCCACACCAGGACTCCAGTATCACTGTTGTTGTTGTTAAGTACCATAGAGTCAGTTCTGACCCATACTGACCCTGTATAGGTTTTCTGAGGAGCAGCTGGTGATCTTGAATCGCTGATCTTGTGGTTCAAACCGATTTTGCAGTCCAGTGTATTAACACTGCCACACCAGGAGTCACTGTAGGAAGCCATTTATTAACATATTTCTTGCTCTTATTTTGCTAAAGTCTGTTAGTTATTCCTCACAATATATGAATGTTTTGTTTATGTGGTTTTTGATATTTTATGGTTTTCCTAGTGAACCAAATTTCCTATTCTAATATTTCAAGCCCCTTAGAACTTTAAGAACTTCTGTTTCTCAGTATTATGAATTGTTAAGACTAAGCTCACAGAAGATTAACGACATGTAATTTTGTTTTGTAGTATTATTTATACATTCAATTCTTCAAAAAATGTCAAGTTAAAATATTAGGCAGAGTGTGTTAAAGTCCATGTAAGTTGACCCAAGTGTCACTCTTATAGTACACAGTAAGAGGTTAGGGTCACAGCTCCATAGGACCAGTTTATAGTTTATTACTTAACTAATAATAGGTAGCAATCAAGAAATCAAACAATGTATTACATTAAGCAAATCTGCTGCACAGACCTTTTTAAAGTATTGAAGAGCAAAGATGTCAGCTTGAGGACTAAGGTGTGCCTGACCAAAGCCATGGTGTTTTCAATAACCTCCTATGTATGTGAAAGCTGGACAGTGAATAAGGAAGACCATAGAAGAATGATGCTTTCAAGTGATGGTGTTGGAGGATAAAACTGAAAGTGCCATGGGCTGCCAAAAGAATCAATAGAGCAATTTTTGAAGAAGTGCAGCCAGAGTGCTCCTTAGAGGCCAAGATGGCCAAACTTCGTTTCTCATACTTTGGACACATTGTCGGGAGGGACCAGTTGCTGGAGAAGGACATCATGTGTGGTAAGGTGGAGGGTTAGAGAAAAAGAGGAAGACCCCCAATGAGATGGATTGGCCACGTGGCAGCATCGATGGACTCAAATGTGGCAACAATAGTGAGGTTGGCCCAGGATTGGGCACTGTTTCGTTCTGCTGTGTGCATAGGGTCGCTATGAGTCAGTACTAACTCAATGGCACCTAACAACAACAACAACAACAACTTAACTAGTTGCATCTCTGTGATGTTTATAGTCGGTTTTCATTCACTTACCCAGAAAGAGGAGTCCTGGGGCCGTGCTGTGGCTTCATATGCTGGACTACAAAGCTGTTTGAACTGCAAGGTCTGTGCTTCAAGCTCACCAGCTGCTCCTTGGAAACCCTATACAGGGTCACTATGGGTTGAAACCGACTCGAAGGCACTTAACAACAACACCCAGAAAGAAAGTCAGAGTGTTTTATTCTGATTTGCCTGGGACTTAGGGAGTTCCAAGAAGTGGGATGTTTAATGCTAAAACCAAGACATTTCTGGGGCCAGTTAGTAACTTGTGTGTACTTGTTAAGTGCTGATGATTTGGTTCCAACTTACAGTGACGCTGTATAGGGTTTCCAAGGCTATACAATTTTATGGGAGCAGCCTCATCCTAATTGTGGAGCGACTGGTGGGTCTGAACTGCCAACATTGTGGTTAGCAGTCCAGTGCTTATACTATAGCACCACCAGTGTTTCACTTGTGTATATGAGAGGCATAAAAATAATTAAATAAAGGGGGTTAGGTCTATGTGGTAGAATGCTTAAATTGTTTTCTATTATACACACACACATATGTATACTATTAAATTTTTCTTTATTTGAATTATCTTTAAAGTGAGGAAAATAATATGTGATGTTCTTACAGGAGTGTTGAACTGCTTAATGAATGCTTGTAAATTGCTCTGGGACTCTTTGATGAAAGCTGTAAGTGACTGTAAAGGTTGATAACAATATTATTCCTAATTTATTCCCTGAGACCCAGCAGTATTCAAAGCAGTTTACTGATTGAACATAGAGGGGATTACCTAGCCATGATTTAGATACTATAATCCTCATGGTTCACTAGCAATATTTACATGGAATGGAACTTATTATTATTAAGTTGAGTCAGTTCCAACTCATACAGCCGCCCTGTATAGTGTTTCCAAGAAGCAGCGAGTGCGTTTGAACTGCTGACCTTCTGGTTCAAACTGACCTTGCAGTCCAGTATTTTATCCTACAGCACTACACCAGGACTCCAAGAATGGAACTTAACAACAAATTGTTCTCTTAAAAATGTATCAGAGGGAGAAGGTAAGTGATACAAGGCCTTTGGACATAAGAAAAAAGTGCATAGGACAGAAGGAGGTAGTTGTACCAGTTTGAAATAAAGTGAACCACCTAGATTTTGTAAACAGCTATTCATGAAATGGTCTTTTTAGAAAATAAGATCTACTCTGCTTGTATACATTCTAAGTGAATATGTATTTTTGTAGGATATAATTATCTATCTATATGGAACAATAAGCACTGGACTGCAAACCACAGGTCTGCCGTTTGAGCCTACCATCTGCTCCATGGGAGAATGATGAAGCTCTCTGTTCCCTTAAAGATTTAAAGCTTCAGAACTGACTCAACAGCACTTAACAATACCACTATTGAAAATGCCATGTTCGTCATTGACAGATGTCATTTTTCCCAGAGCAAAATTGAGAATATTTGAGATGAAATTGAATCACACTGTCTGAATAGAACTTTTTATCCCTTTATCTTGAAATACTATATGTATGTATTAAGAAGTACATTCTCTTACATAACTACATAACAAAGATCAAAATCCGAAAAATTAACATTAGCACCTAATTACAGATCTTTAATAGTATTTTGCTAGTCATTCAAATAATGTCTTTAATATTAATACGAAACAAAACAGACCTTTGCCACTGAGTTGATTCTGACTCACAGTGACCCCATGCATGTCAGAGTATAACTGATGTTTCAGAATAGACTGCATGTTCTTTTTAGCAAATAATAATAATGATAAAATTCTGGTCAAGGATACAGTTGAGAATTACATGCTGTAATTAGTTGTTATATCACTTTAGTCTTTTAAAATCTGTAACAATTTCTCCTTCTGTCTTTATTTTTCATGATGTTTCCAGTTTGAAGAGTAGAGGCTAGTTATTTTGCATAATACCTTCACTTTGTGTTTGTCTGATGTTTTTTCATGATAACAGTGAGGATTGTTGTTAAGTGCCATCGAGTTAGTTCCAACTCAGAGTGACCCTGGATAGGGTTTCTAAGGAGAAGCTTGTGGGTTTGGACTGCCAATCATGTGGTTCACAGTCCAGTGCTGATTCTAGAGTGCCACACCAGGAATCCACATTGAGGATAAACATGGTAATATAGATGTATCCTTAGCACAACATAGAACAATTTTAAAGAGCAGTATAAAATGGTGGCATTAGCAATAGCATCAAATGACCAGGATCAGCCCAAAGCTGATTATGATAAGGTGGAGATCAGACATTTATTAACACTCTCCAACTTTTTCACCAGTTCAGATGCCACCATCCCTCCTACAGCACTCTCTACTTCTCTTCTGTAGTTGATAATCCATTGCAATGACCACATAGAACTCACAGACCATACTTACAGACAGATAGTTTATTTAGGAAGTAAAAGTGTACATCTCAGAATCAAGATCAGGATCAAAGACTACATACAATTCAGGATTGTCATGAGGGAACATGTAGGCAAAGTCTCCCTACTTCAGAATAGGACAGCCCTCTAAGCTCTGTGCAGCTCACCTCTTGGATTCTCTAATGACAGGCTTCATTCTGTCCCCTCAGGACAAGCTCCTCTTAGACATACTTTTTTGTCACCATTGACTATGCTGCAGGGTCCCTTCTGGTGCTATAGTCCTTGACCCATGTTGTAGCTCTTTTAGGAAGTTCCTTGCCTTTTCTGTTATTTCTTTTTTTCTGCTTCTTCCTGCTGTTTCTTTTCCTGTTTCTTTCTGTTGCTGAGGGGTTACCTGCTTATATACACAACTCATTGTCAATTTCAAGACATGATCTTCCCACACAGGCATGAACTGACCAATCCCCTTTGCATAGACCACAGATACTCCAATTGCATAATAGGCTGCGGACAGTTCATTTGCATGGGCTATAGACTCATAAACAACCTGCGATATGCAGATGATACAACCTTGCTTGCTGAATGTGAAGAGGACTTAAAACATTTAATGATGAAGATCAAAGAGCACAGCCTTCGGTATGGATTACATCTCAACATAAAGAAAACAAGAATCCTCACCACTGGACTAATAAACACCATTCTTATCAACGGAGAAAAGATTGAAGTTGTCACGGACTTCATTCTTCTTGGATCAACTATCAACACTCACAGAAGCAGCAGTCAAGAGATCAAACAACATTTTGCATTAAGTATATCTGCTGCACAAGACCTTTTTAAAGTGTTGAAGAGTAAAGATGTCAAGTTGAGGACTAAGGTGTGCCTGACCGAAGCCATGGTGTTTTCAATAACCTCATACGCATGCGAAAGCTGGACAGTGGATAAGGAAGACTGTAGAAGAATTGATGCCTTTGGGTTATGGTGTTGGAGGAGAATATTGAAAGTGCCATGGGCTGCCAAAAGAACCAATAGATCTGTTTGGGAAGAAATACAGCCAGAGTACTCCTTAGAGGCCAAGATGGCCAAACTTCTTCTCTCATACTTTGGACATATTTTCAGGAGGTAGCAGTCGCTGGAGAAGGATATCATGTTTGGTAAGATGTAGGGTCAGAGAAAAAGAGGAAGACCCCCAATGAGATAGATTGGCCAAGTGGGAGCATCGATGGACTCAAGCTTGGCAACAATAGTGAAGTTGGCCCAGGATTGGGCAGTGTTTTGTTCAGCTGTGCATAACGTCGCTATGAGTCAGTACGGACTCAATAGCACTTAGCAACAACAAATAGTCAAAGTGACTATTAAATTAAATTAATGTCACATGCAAATTAAAGTCACTTTAAGGAGCTCTGGTAGCATAGTGGTTACAAATCGGGCTGCTAACCTCAAGGTCGGCAGTTCGAAACTACCAGTGTTTCCATGGGAGAAAGCCTCATCTTTCTGCTCCTGTGAAGATTTACAGCCTTGGAAACCCTGTGCCAGGGTCATTATGAGTCAGAATCGACTCCACGGTACTTAACAACATAGTCACTTTATGAAGCCCTGACGGTGTTGAGGGTTACAAATTAGGCTTCCAACTACAAGGTCAGCAGTTCAGATCTACCAAGCACTCCTCAGGAGAATGATTCTACTTTCTGTTCCTGTAAAGATTTGCAGCCTTGGGAAACCCTATCAGGGTGACTAAGAGTCAGAACTGACTCCACAGCACACAACCACCATCACTATTACCATAGTCACTTTATTTGCATAGTCTATTGACCAATTCCTGCAAGGTGACTATCAATCATAGGGCAGGCTGCAGCCCAGGCCAGACAATAAATATCAAACCAGATTGTTTACAGCATACCCAGGAAACGTCAATCAACTTGGAGAAAAATAACAAACCCTCTGAGGTATGAAACTAGGGCTTAGGGGAAGCTGTTTTTTCAAGGAACCAAGGTAAAAGGTCATATAAAGGAATCACACTGCCACACACAGTGTTCAAGATTGCTTTATGGTTGCATGCACAATAACAAACAAGGACAAGCTTCCAGTGGGCTGCTGGGGCCCCTCTCAATCCACCCTCTATGGCTGAAGCACAGTTGCTGGGAGCACTGACTTCTGACAGCCCACAGCTGATTTCCACTTTAGGAGTCCCCTCATCCAATCATCTGTTTTTCATGCATCCAATGACTGGCTGATGTTAGGGTACAATGGCTTAGTCCCGCCACAATCTGGACAACTAAAGGGCCAACCCAGCTCCCTGTGGGACAGGCTGAGGCTCCTCTTGAGCATTACAGTTCAACTTCTCTTTCTGCCTACCCTTACTGCCTTTTCCCCAACATTTGAGTTGTTCCAGAGAGCACTCCCCAATAAATCTGCACATTAATCTGAGAGTTTCCGATTAATTTGTTTCAAAACACTTGACTTATGTCTAGGCCATTTTACATATGCAGGTCTTTTAAGTAAGCATGCCAAGTATTAAAACTGGCTTATTTGTATGCGTATTAAAGTTATTCAATTCATTTAATGTGTCTATTACTCCTGTTAAAAGATTATTACTCGATCATGATTTTATTGTTTCACACAGAGAGCACAACACAAAAGTGTTAAGAAATATATCAAGATTCCTTAGGATAGTTAGAGCTTGACCTTTAGTTTTACACATTCAGAAATATAACTTTATCAGAGGTGATCAAACACAGAGAAACTGATATAGAATAAGAGTTTTCTAATTCTCAAAAGATCAAGTGGCAATTTATAATGAGAAATGTAACTGCCAAACAACCCAAATCTTTCTATTAGCTAGTTGGTATACTCTAACCCAGTAAGAAAATCTACATGGGAAACAAAACGAGGTATTTACTTGATGAGTAAGATGATGTATTTGATTTTACTTTATCCAATTTATCCTGATTTGACAACTTTTACACCATAAAGCCCATGTGATATACTTTCAGGCAGTCCAGATACTCGTTTCTATTTTTCAAGGTACACTGGCCCCAGATAGGTCACAATAGACAACTTAATATTTATAAATATAAACCTCAGCCTTTCAATTCCCCACTGATTTCACTGTGATTCCCCTCCTACCAATTCTCCATAGTACATCAGAGTATGTTTTAAGGACAATTTTAACCATGTTATACGAATTGGGCTGCAAACCGCAAGTTCAGCAGTTCGAAACTACCAGCTATTCCACCGGAAAAAGACGAGGCTTTCTGCTCCCGTAAAGATTTACAGCCTCGGAAACCCTGTACAAGGTCTCTATGAATCGGAACCGACTCCACGGTACATAACAACAACAACAATCCTCTGCTGAAAATCTGTACAATAGCTTCCTATGTCTTTTAAGTGAAGACAAATCTTCTTAACCTTGTCCACAAGGCTTGGTAATGGTCTAATCAGAAACAAATCAATTTTCTGAGAGTCCTGTTTTGGTTACTTTCCTCTATTGTGTGGGATAATCACTAGACTGCAAGGTTGGTTTGAATCTCAAGGTTGGCAGTTCAAACTCACCAGTCGCGCCTTGGAAACCCTCTATAGGATTGCTATGAGTTGGAATTGACTTAACAGCACTTAACCACAACAATTCTCTGACAACACTTAACCAAATCAGCTTAAAATGGATAAGGTTAACCCTCTGAAAATGGCTATCTGAGTCACAAGAAGACAGGAAAGTATAGCAAAGTGACAAGCATACCCAGTAACTTTTCCCTCCTAATTCATATCTTAGGTTAATAAAGTCCACCAGCACAAAGAAAATTACCAATACATTAAAAACCAACACTAGTAGTCATTTTACCTGTTCTATGCCATAAAGATTTACACCCTCAGAAACCCTGTACAGGGTCGCTATGGGTCGGACACGACTCAACGGCACTTAACAACAACAACAACATGCCCTACTAGACTCTCTGTATTTAAATAAACTACAGTTCTGTGTCTTACTTTCTTATATAGCCTTGACCCCAACCTGAGAGCCAGAGCTGAAAGGAAGACGAGGAAACAAAATTGCATGCCTGTCAAATGGTGGGCATTTTACATACCTTATCTCATTAGTTCCCACAGCAACTCTATCAGAAGGAAAGAGAAATTCTCCTTCTGCAGGTATTCATTAATTGAGTTCACACTGTTAACAAAGTTGTACAAGGAAACAAAAGTCATAAAATCATGAAAATAATTGCTAACAAATTGCACTATTACAAAATGAGTCTCCACACAAACATCTCATTCTTCCTTACTCTAGAGCCTGTCTCCATCTATGCCAAAGTCTTAGTCCCGCCCTCTCCTGAGCAAGATATGACAAAACTAGTGCAAACATGTGGGAAAAAGGCATGCTCTTGTACTGCTTGTTGACCACCTGAATATCTTCTTTGGTGCAATGTCTGTTAATGGCCTCTGTCCATTCTTTAATTGGGTTGTTTGTCTTTTTCTTGTAGAGGTGTTGTAGTTTTCTATAAATTTTAAAGACTAGTCCATTGTTTGATATGTCATTGCAAATAAATTTTCCTGAGTCTGTGACCTCTCTTTTTACTCTTTTGGTGAAATCTTTTGATGCACATAAATGTCTAATTATATTACAAGCTCCCAGGCATCCATTCTGTCTTCTGTTGTGTGCTGTCAGTTAAGTTTGCTAGCAAATATCAAAGTCCCTAAGCTTGTCCCTAATTTTTCATTGATGATCTTTATAGTTCTAGGCTTTACAATTAGGTCTTTAATCCATGTTGAGTTTGTTTTTGTGTATGGTCTGAAATATGGGTCTTGTTTCATTTTTCTGCAAATGGATTTTTGTTTTTTCCAGCAACATTGTTGAAAAGACTCTTCCCCATTTAATATGTTTTAGCTATTTGTCAAAGATCAGCTGACTATACATGAATGGATTTACTTCTGGATTCTCAATTCTGTTCCATTGATCTATTTATATTTAATTGTACTAGTACCAGGCTGTTTTGGTCACTGTGGCTGTGTAATAAATTTTGAGGTCAGGAAGTTGCAAGGCCTCCAACTTTGTTCTTCTTAAGTAATGCTTTCCTTATCTGAGGTCTCTTTCCTTTTAATATCAAGTTGTTGTTGTTAAGTGCTATTAACCCTAAGGTTTCCGAGGACTGGCTGGAAGGTTCAAACCACTGACATTTCAGTTCAAACTGAGCTTACAGTCCAGTGCTTATCCTACAGCTCCACACCAGGACTCTTAGTGATTCACTTTCCCACCTCTTTAAAGAATGACATTGAGATCTGGATTGGGATTACATTATACCTATAGATTGTTTTGATTAATGTTGACATTTTCACAATGTTAAATCTTCCTATCCATGAGCATGGTATATGCTTCCATTTTTATAAATCTCTTCCATCTTCTTGTAGTAGTGTTTTGTAGTTTTCTTAGCATAGGTCTTTTGTTTTTCTGGTTAGATTTATTACTGAGTATTTCATTTTTTTGGGTGGCTATTGCAAATGGTATTGTTTTCTTGATTTCATTTTCAGAGATCTCTTTATTAGTGAAAAAGAATGCTACTGATTTTTTTTCAAGTTTTCATTGTGAATTATGTGATAGTTTAAATGGGAGAACATTAGCTTTACATTCATCCTATCATATTTTGTTTCATTGCAATGATTACAATCCCCTCCATGCATCATCAAACAACCAAAGGGTATACCCTGCAAGCCTGCACCTGGCCGTCAACACACAGCTCCTCTCCCTCCCTGAGTCCAGTCACCAGCTGCTCCAGCTCTCCACATCATCATCTCTGCTTCCATCTCTGGCATCACTGCTTCTCTGGATAGGGTCCCCCACTCCGTTCTTCTCCCTTGATGGTCACAGTGACCTCCGCTCTTGGACCGCCAAATCAAACACTACCCTCCTTTTGTTACAAAATGTATATCTTTATATTTCCAACACTCACAGTCAGTCCTGATAGCAATCATTCACTACTGAATCACAAGAGTCTTATCTCCATCTCCTTTCATCAGCCCTGTCCAGATAGGTTGGAAACCACTCAGTGGAGATTCTACCTTCCCCCACACCCTCTGGAACTAGACTCCCTCTTGAAAGCTCGTAAGCCAGTCACTTCTTGCCTTTGTAGCCCCCCTGTCTCCATTTTGAGTAGCCAATGTCTAAGTTGCCCATCCCTGTCAACCCTGTGTACTGAGGGGGTGGGAGTTATCCTTGCTGTAAAGATTTGTTCCTTCGTTTGAGCTACTACATTCATAAGTATAAGTAAAGTTCATCAAATTGTAGCAGATTACTCCTTTTTTTCCCTCTTCTTTCTTCTTCTAGTCAAGTTTTGATCATCCAGCCATTGAAGCCAGGTCAAGTGGTTACTATCTGCAAGTATGGGTGTTCTTGTGCATCTCCCCTAACTTCATATCAGCTGGATGCTTCACTCTCTGCTCTAGTCCTCTGTGGCCATGTCCCTGTCTCTGGGCCCAGGAGTCCTCAGGTCTTGCCATACTACTGGCCAACCAGGTCTCAACCTGGGTTGACAGGAGTCAATTGAACGTGGTAGGACTTAGTTCACAAGTTCATTGCTGTTTTTCCCCCACTTCTCCTTATCAGTGATCAATATGGTCACCAGACAGACCACATACCTGCTCATGTATTCCCCTTGAGTTTCAATCTTGGAAGGAGGTTTGCACTGAGGGGGACCCGACTACTTGCCTTGATGGCTCCCAGGAGAACAACTTGCTTGTTCTTGTAGTAGTCAATCAGACTGCCGTTATTGTTTTTGATTTTTCCTGCTGGTCTGTCTTTCAAGAAGTATCTTCTGTTCTTCTAGAAGTGCCAGCCTGTCTGCTTGTCCTTTCAAGTGGAAATTTCCCACCTCAGAAGATCCTGGATGGGGATCAGTATTCCACTTATGGTCTTATGCAATGCAAAGGCTCCGCAGAACGCTATGGGTCGGTACCAACTTGATGGCACCTAACAACAACAACAACAACAATCAGTTATAGGCTAAAGACAAACTTACAAGCTTTCTATGGTGATTTTTCTGGCTATTCCTGCTACTGATTTTTGTATGTGACCTTGTACCCTGCCACTTTGCGGAATTTTTCAATGAGTTTCAATAATTTTCTTACTGAGTCTTTGGAATTTTCTCTCTATAGGATCATATTATCTGCAACTAGAGAGAGTTTTACTTCTTTGTCAATTTGAATGCCTTTAATTTCCCTTTCTTGCTTTATAGCTCTGGTTAAGAGTTACAGCACAATATTGAAGATGAGTAATGATAAAGGGCATCCCTGTCTGGTTCCTATTTGCAAGGGAAATGCTTTCAGTTTCTCTCCATTCAGAGTCATTTTGGCTGCTGTTTTCCATATGTACTCTTAATTATGTTGAGGAATTTTCCTTCTATTCCTAGTTTGTTGAGTATTGTTATAAGTAATATAAACAAAATCCAAAGGTATTAGATTTTGCTAAATGCTTTTTGCCAAAATTCATCAATTGATATTAAAATGTGGCATTTCCCCTCTGGTTTATTTATGTGGTAGATTACATAGATTGTTTTTCAATATTGAATCAACTATGCATACCTGGTCAATACTGAACCAACCGTGCATACCTGGTATGAATCCCATTTCATTATGATGTGTTGTGTTTTTGTTTGTTTGTTTGTTTGTTTGTTTTATATGTTGTTTGAGTTGTTTATTGGCTAGGATCTTGTTGAGAATTTTTGCATCTATGCTCATGATGGATTGTTGTTGTTAAGTGCCGTTGAGTTGTTCAGACTCATGGCGATCCCATATAGGGTTTCCAAGGAGTAGCTGGTGGGTTTGAACCACCAACTTTGTGATTCAAACCAACCTTATGGTCAGTGCTTATCCTATAGCACCACATAATATATACATATGTATATATTATCAACAAAATCCTTTCTTAACTTTTTACAACATTGATATCATACATTTGTCCTTTTCTGATTGACCAATTTCACTCAACACAATGTTCTCTAGTTTCTTCCATGTGATGAGGTGTTTCACAGATTTATTGTTATTCTTCAATGTTGCATAGTTTTCCACTGTGTTTAACCAAAGTTTGTTTAACCATTCTTCTGTTGATGGGCATTTAGGTTGTCACCATTTCTTTGATGTGTCTCTTGTAGACCATATACTGCAGTATCTTCCTTTCTTTGCCATTATGCTTTCTGTGTCTCTTGATTTGTGCATTAAATCCATTTACACTCAGTGTAATTATCTATAAGTATGAATGATTGTTATCATTTTGCTATGTGTTCTCTTGTGGTGCTGGTGGTCTCTTTCACATCATTTTCTGCAGTTATTTCACTTTGCCCATGGGTCTTACTTTCATTTTCATTTCTGTTGTGTCGATCTTTACCAAATCCCTCAACTTTCCTTTTTTATTTTGATGTGCATGTGCATTGATTTTCTTGAGGTTACCTTGTAATTCGTCATTTTCTTCCTGGTTTAGAATAGTCTGTTTTATCTTTAAATTTACCCAACTTTCTTGCCATTTGGAAGTTCTGTATCTATGCCATTTCCTCTTCTTGCTTTATAGTTGATGTCATTATAAATTGATATATCTGGTTCCCTATTTCCTTGTCTGGCCAGCTGTTCACCAGTTAGTTCTGTTCAGCCTCTCCTTCCAGCAAGCACTCAATTCACTTCTTTAATCTTTCTTCTGAAGTTCAGGGTTCCAGGATTTTCATCTGTGTTTATTGCATTTGGTCTCTTGTATCTTTGCTGTTGGAGTCCTGATATGGCACTGTAGAGTAAGCCCTGGACCACAATGGTTGGTTTGAACTGCAAGATCGGTGGTTCAAACTACCAACTGCTCCTCAGAAACCCTCTACAGGATTGTTTTGAGTTGTAACCATATCAATGGCACTAAACAACAACAATAATATCTTTGTTGTAGAAGGTCTGTGTAGTGCGTCTGCCTAGTCCCACATCTTACCTGGTCTATTGATGTATTTTTCCATCCTTTGATTTTTAGTCTAGTTTTATCTTTGTGTGTAAAGTGTAACTCTTGTACATATCATATTGAAGGATCCTGTTTTCGTATCTATTCTGCTAGTCTCTGTCTCTTGACAGGTGCATTTTATCCATTGCTGTTCAATGTAATGATAGGTGTGAATTAATTGAGTCATTCTGCTGTGTGCTTTTTTATGGTGCTGCTGGTTTCCTTGTTCTTCATAATTTTCTATGCTGAGTTCTTTTGTGTGTTTTCTTGTTATTTTCTTCATTGTCTGTTGTTTTAATGTTTACTAAATTTTTTAAGTTTTTCTTTTTCTCGATTTGATGTGACTGTATTACTTTTCTTTGAGTTAACCCTGTAGTGTATTAATTTTTTCCCCAATTTAAAAATCTGTTTTATCTTGAAAACTACTTGATATCCTCACCATTTGGAAGTTCTGTAACTACACTTTTTCCTCTTTTTGTTTTGTAGTTGTCTTCATTATAAATTGGTATCTCTGGTTCCTTGTTTTCAGTCTTCTAGGTTTGTTGTGGCGCTGTGGGTTAACGCACTGGACTGCAAGATCAGTTTGAGCTGCAAGGTCATCAGTTCAAGCTCACTAGCTGCTTCTCAGAAATCCTGTACAGGGTCGCGGTGGGCTGGAACCAACTTGAGAGCACTTAACAACAACAGGTTTGCTTTACTCTGGATGTTTCTATATCTAGATTGAATTCTGGGTAGGGTTGCCCTGTATGTAAATCTCAGGTTGTTGCCTGCTGTTATTGTTTCTCAGTTTAGAGGATTCCCTTTAGTATTTTTTGGTAAAGTTAGCCTGGTTATTGAAAATTCCTTTAATTTCTGTTTACCTGGAAATGTTCTAATTTTGTTGTTGTATTTGAAGGACAGATTTTCTGGGTATAATTTTTCATTCAGAATTTTGTGTATGTCTTACCATTGATTTCTTTCCTGCATGGTTTCTGCTGAGAAATCAATAACAATGTTATTGGTTCTCTTTTATAGGTAGTAGTCTGTTCTTCTTGAGTTAATCTCAGGATTCTTACCTTGTCTTTGATTTTGGAAAGTTTGATTATGCTATGTCTTGATTTTCTTTAGGGCTCTATCAGCTTTTTGAATATTTATCTTCTTATCTTTCATGATTTTTAGGGATGTTTTCTCCCAACAACATTTCTACTCTCTTTTCTGTGCCTTTTTTTTTTTTTTTTTTATCTCTTCCTGTTTTGGAATTCCAATCACCCATAGGTTATTTCTCTTCATGGTGTCCCACATGAACCTTAGGCTTTCTTTTTCACTGTTTTTACTGATTGCTCTTCTACCTTACTAGTATTGAGATTCAGGTTTCCATTGATTCAAATCTACTCCTTTGCCCTTTCAATGTATTGTTCATTTCTGAAATCTTAGTATCAATCTTCTGGATTTCTATTTGCAGTTTTTTGTATTATCTTCAGTCCTTTATTTTGCTTGTTATTTCTGTAGTTTTTTCCTGAATTCTTCCCTGTTTTCCTTGACCATTTTGTCAACCATTTATAGATAACTAAATATTATTCTCATGAATTCTTTTTAGGTAGTTCTGGTGTCGTTTTTTTCTTCAATGTTTTCTAGTTCTGCCTCTTGGTCAACTGTTTGAGTTACTCTGTCTTATTTCTTCATTTGAATAGAAACTTTCTGTTGCTTTTGAGATACTGTGGAGTTGTTGTATCTGTATTATATGTTGGCGTGTTCTTAGGCGCTCACCAACTGTTCCCTGGAGGATGTGACTAAGGTATGGAAGCATGTGCATCATTCTCTGTTCACAGTTTGTGCAGTTCAGTATAGGATGGGTTTGACTGATGTTGCTTCTTGTTGTTGATCAGGTGCATAACAGCTTGTATTGGCTATTGCCTGGTGGGTGGAGACGCAAAGGGTACAGTTATGGCTTTGCTGTATGTGCAAGGGTGAGGCAAGAAAAGAAAACACACGCACAACAGATAAAGAAAAAAAAAAACAGCAAAAGAAATCATTAATATCACATGCAAGTAAAAATTTTCTGAAGATAATTCAAAAACTTTTGCAGCAGTACATTGACAGGGAAGTGCCAGACATTCCACTTCAGTACAGAAGAGATTGTGGAACAAGGGATATCATTGCACACATCAGATGGATCTTGGCTGAAAGCATAGAATAACAGAAAGATGTTTACCTGTGCTTTATTGATTATGTAAAAACATTCATCTGTGTGAATCATAACTATGGATAACATTGCAAGGAATGGGTATCCCAGAACATTCCATTGTGCTTATGGGGAACCTGTATATAGGTTGTTGAGATGCAGTTGTTCAAACAGAACAAGGGGAATACTAGATGGTTATAA
>NW_006408616.1:8377172-8378458 GCF_000296735.1 Chrysochloris asiatica
TTTTAACATTTTCTTAATGATTTCCTCCAGGCCTCTAATTTACATCAATGCTTTTCACTTTGGGGGAGAAATAATCAAAACCTTGGAATCCTTTAACCCTTAGGCAATAAGTGAATTTCGATTTAGTCAAGTTGGTTCAAAATTAAAGCAGAGCTTAATTAGAAACGTTTATTTCCAGGTTTATAAAGTATTTGACAGAAAACAGTCTTGTGATAGTTCTGAATAGACTGTCTTCCATATGATTGAATTGTCCACTGTAAGGTTCCCACGGATTGTAAAAAAGAAGATAGCCTTTGTTTCTAAGTAAACTTAAGGTCTGTGTTGTTGTTGTTGTTAGGGGCTGTAGAGGCAGTTTTGACTCATAGTAACCCTATGCACAACAGAATGAAGCACCGCCCAATCCTGCACTATCCTTACAATGTTAACCTTGAGCCCATTGCTGCTGCCATTGTGCCAGTCTCATTGGGGGTCTTCCTGTTTTTCACTGCCCCTCCACTTTAGCAAGCATCGTGTCTTTCTTCTGATAATATGTCTGAAATAGGAGAGACAAAGTCATGACTTATAATGAACATTCTGATAATATGTCTGAAATAGGAGAGACAAAGTCGTGGCTTATAATGAACATTCTGGCTGAACTTCTTCCAACACGTATTTGTTTGCTCTTCTAGCAGTCCATGGTCCCTAGGTGGTGCAAATGAGTTGAACTTGGCTGATATCCAAAAATTTGGCCATTTGACCCACCCAGCAATACCAAGGAAATAATGGGCCTGGCATACTGCCTCCATAAAGATTACAGTGATAATGACCCTTTTACAGCTGATCCAGTCTGTAATAGGAGTCCCGGTGTGGTGCTGTAGGATAAACACTGGACCACAAGGTCAGTTTGAACCACAAGGTAGGAGATTCAAACTTACCAGCCACCCCTTGAGAACCCCATACAAGATTGCTAGGTATCAGAACCGACTCACCGGCACTTAACATGTCTGTAATAAGGAGTCCTGTTGTGGCACTATAGGATCAGCACTGGACTGCTAACCACAAGATCAGTGGTTCAAACCCACCAGCCATTCCTCAAAAACCCTATATAGGGTTTCTGTGATCCTGGGCCAACTCAATGGTACTTTACAGCAACAACAAGTCTGTAATGAAACCCAATCAGACCAAACACATCGTTGTCCATTCCCACTCATAAGACTGAGTGCAAGGCGATTATCTTTTCCCAGTGGAATGGCATCAATCACAAAATCAACAATGATCAAAAGAACAACATGGCAATGTTCGCAATT
>NW_006408616.1:8379338-8380831 GCF_000296735.1 Chrysochloris asiatica
GGCTTTGCAGTCTGGCGCATTAACCCACAGCGCCACACCAGGACTCCATAGGATCTCTAAAGTCAGAATTGACCCAATAGCAGTGAATTTTATGCTTGTACGAAAGAACTTCAAAAAGCTCATGGAAAAATGTCATTATCTTTTTAATTCCATTTTTCAATGCATTTTTTGAAGACCCTTCATATATAAATAGCCCTGGTGTCACAGTGGTTAAGCACTGCACTGCTAACCAAAAGATCAGCAGTTCTAATCTACCAGCTGCTCCTGGGAGAAAGGTATGGCAATCCGCTTCTGTAAAGAAGTTTTTGTTAGATGGGTTGATGTTAGAATCAAGTGGAAAGCAATGACTTCTCTTTATTTTTTACATTTGTATATGGCAACTGTCATTTGACCACACAAACGGAGCTGATTTCCCTAATATACTAATTACCATGCTAATACTTTTCACCATGCTAATTACCATGCTAATACTTGGTAGCAAGCTATATGTGAGAACATACAGAGTTTAAGAAAAGAGAGAAATTATGTTATGATTCTTCTTTAAAGTGTGGCTCTGTGGGTTAATGTGCTGGACTGCAAAGTGAGTGTGAACTGCAAGGTCGGTGGTTCAAGCTCACCAGCCACCCCTTGGAAACCATATACAGGGTTGCTATAAGGAGCTCTGGTAGCATAGTGGTTACAAATCGGGCTGTGAACTGCAAGGTCAGCAGTTTGAAACTACCAGCTGTTTTGCGGGAGAAAGATAAGGCGTTCTGCTCCCATAAAGATTAACAGCCTCAGAAACCCAGTATAGGGTCGCTATGAGTAGGAACCGACTCCATGGCACACAGCCACCACCATAGGTAGAAAACGACTTGATGGCACTTATCAACAACATCTACTTTTGTTGTTGTTAAGTACTGTCGAGTTGGTTTCCTAAATATAATGACTGGCATATCTGAAAGATTTTATTCAAGCATAGCATCATCTTCATATATTGGAAACACTTAGCAGTTTAAAGCTGAGTCTTTTATAAAACCTCTAATATCGTCAATTTGTCACCAATAACCAAAAGTGATTCTCTTATTTGGTTTGCCCCAAAACCAGTTTTGTCCCCCGAAATAAATTGTATCATCTTCCCAATATCTTCCTTTCTAAGTCATCCTACAGGGAAGTGATTTTTTTTTTCATAGTTCTCCAAACCTAATGATAAAGCAGCCCAGTGTTGAGATCAATTTTGGATTTTCCTGTATAACCCATGCAAATCTTTCACACACCCTGCCAAGAATTTTGTGGTCTTAACAAATCTGACTCAAATGTGTTGTGGTTAAGCGCTGTCTAGTCTATTAGAAATTTTAGCGACCCTATATAGGTTCTCTTTGATCTTCATAAGTAAATGTTTCAAGTCCTCCTCACTTTCAGCAAGCAAGGTTGTAACATCTGCATATCACAGGTTGTTAATGAGTCTTCCTCCAATCCTGACGCCATGTTTTTCTTCATAGAACCCAGCTTCT
>NW_006408616.1:8382681-8393936 GCF_000296735.1 Chrysochloris asiatica
GGTTCCGACTCTTAGCGACACTGTACAGGGTTTCCGAGGCTGTAAAGCTTTACGGGAGCAGAAAACCTCATCTTTCTCCCGCGGAACAGCTGGTAGTTTCGAACTGCTGACTTTGAGGTTCGCAGCCCGATTCGTAACCGCTACTCTACCAGAGCTCCATGGTGAAATGGCAATCAAGCAATCTGGAAGGCTCAGCTAAGGACTAAACTGTCACCCAGTCCATTTTTGTGGTGCATATTTTTCCTCATCTAAATGTGTGGATTCTAGATGAACTCTAAACCTTTTTCTAGTTCTAACATTCTTTGAAATGCGTTAAGTATGGAGAAAAAACTGTCTTAACATTCAGGACATGTGACTAATGTTGCAATACACTGCTCCACCCTGAAGAGAAGCCTGAACCAGTTCTGGGTAAAGAAGACGCATGAGGTAGGGCTGTGGCTGGATGAGGTGGTGAAAAGTCAACTTTCCCAAGGCCAGAGAGGTTTCATCCTAAGGCGGCCAGAGGCCAGGGGCCAGCATTGACGACAGATGGGTACTTCCGTCTGTGCTGGGTGTGACGTCAGGAGCGAGGAGGATCGGTCCAGCCACCGAGAAGCCGAGGAGGCAGGGCTCGCGAGAGTTCAGTGAGGCCACCCCGAGATTCCGGCGAGGCAGGCGGTCCCTCCTCCGGGGGCGGGGCGAGGGCGGAGCAGAGACTAAGGAGCGGACGGGCTCGGGCCGGCTGCGGTCCGTGCAGAGGCTGAGCCGGCCGCAGGCACAACCGGAGGCAGGTGAGTACGCGGATGCGGCGCTCGGCAGCCGCGGCGGGAGTGCCCGGGATCGCCGCACTAAACCAACTCTGCGAGCAGGAGGATATGCTATGCATGTTTGGGTGTCTAGGGAAAGCGGGGATAATTTCGGGGCTGGAAATGTCTCCGGTGACGCTCCAGTGACGGCCTTGGCCCTCCTGTTCACCGAGGTGCTACTGGTCCGCCTGTCCGGAGAGGTAGACTTGATCCGGGGGGAGGAATCTTGCCCTTTTCTGTTTCTTTCCTCTTGCAAGTCTTCTACCCCAAACACCGCGTACCTTTCGCTGCCTGGGCTTCATAAACAATAACAAACGTCGCGAATGGGCTCTTGGCATCCCTGCTCTCCTGTCCCGTATCACTCAGAGGAAGGATTCGAGGCACGGCTCTTACATTGTGGAGACTGTTTGTTACCATTCCTAAAAACTGATGCGTCAGATTGCTAAACATTTCTCCGATGGACACACACGGAATGTTCAAAAGCAGTCTCAATGCTGCCCCTTCCATTGGTATCGTAGATCCTCGTAACATCATGCTCTCCCACTCACTCTTCACCTGTAGTATCGACAATAAACTGAAATGTTTTTTTAGGAAGGAAATAGGAAAGATTGCACCCGGTTAAGTAGGAGATATTTCACCTTTAAAAAGTTGTCAGGTTGACAGCAGAAGAACAAACTTTATTTCCAAAATCAGTGGCTTTCCGTGTACTGATGCTACTTTTGTTTTGTGGGCTCACGTCTAGGGTTCTCTGTTTATAGGAATGATTATAAAAATAATTGTGTGTGTTGGGGGGAGGTGTATGCTGTAAGCAGTGGCTTGTCCAAAAGTGTAATGCTGTTGTTTCTCACTTGACAAAATGTAGAATCATTTGTTGTTTATTTCATGTAACTTGTGATAAGTTTTGATATATGCTAATTACTCGGAAAAGGAGCTCTGGTAGCGTATTGGTTACGAATCGGGTTGCGAACCTCAGGGTCAACAGTTCGAAACTACCAGCTGTTCTGCGGGAGAAGATGAGGCTTTCTGCTCCCGTAAAGATTTACAGCCTCGGAAACCCTGTACAGGGTCGCTATGAGTCAGAACCGACTCCACGGTACATAACAACAACAAATTACTTGGAAAGGGCCTGGGTATTAGCTTTATTACTGTTAAAATCAGAGGAAACAACTTTGTTACATTTTGTGTCTACTAGTTGTGAAATGTGTATTGAAGAGTGAAACCTTGTCTTTGTTTTTGAATTGGGGGATAGAAGAAAGAGGCTTTAAACTTGTCAGGTCTCCCTAAGGCTAGCAGGTTTTTTGAAAGTTTTGTTTTGTTTTGTTTTTTGTCTAAACCATGTAAGTATATTAAAACAATGGAAACTGCCTTTCTCAGTATGTCTCAGGATATATAAAACAATTAAGTTTATTATGTTCAGTTTCCAAGTTGTGAGAAGTATTGTATGTGAATTAGGCATTCTTGAGACTCTTTGGGGGAGAGATGGTAAATTATGATGACACTAGTTCATTGTATGGGTTCATCAAAGTACTTTTATCTGAAAAATACTTGATCTCAAAAGTGGTACAATGACTGAAAATTTTTGGATTTGACCTCGCTAAGCTTCGTGTTCTTGTTAAAATGGCTGATAATGTTGACCATTTAGTTGGGATGTGTTTAGAATGAGAAGCAAAGTTGGATGTAGTTTTGTTCTCTTTTGAAAGGCACTGGCACTAGGGAATGAAAAAAATTAGACTGGGAAAACCCACGTTAAGTGGGTGCAGTTCTTCTCTAGCCTCTTGTTTTTTAGTTTGTTTTTAAATAAATCAAAATTCAGGAAGAAAGTCTAGGAATCTTTGTGCAAATAAGTAGGTGTTCTCAGCAGTTTTTATGCTGAAAGGTAGTTTCAAAAGGTAAGACAGTATAAAAACAAAGAATGAATTGTACTTTCTAGAAAATTATGACAATTAAAGTAACTGACTCAATTCAGTCATTTGTTTTCAGAAAAGTTTTAGTCTCTCAAAAATTTAGGGTAGTATCACTAACACAAGTGAAGGTTGTACTGCACAATTTAGAAAGTGCTTTTCCAGTGATCCAGAATAAACTAGTCTGTGTGTGTGTGTGAAAATATATGTAGCAGAACATACACTACATCAACCATTTCAATATGTACAATTCAGCGACATTGGTTACATTCTCCAAACCCTGTCACCTTTCTTAACAACTTTTCCTAAATTATATCATGAACACAAACTCACTGCTGCCCCAAGAGCTCATCTATCCTTTGACATTGTTGTCACTTTGATATCACATATTTTGTCTTTATGTGCCATGGAGTTGGTTCTGACTCATAGCAACCCTATACAGGGTTTCTGAGACTATAAACCTTTAGGGGAGCAGAAAGCCTCATCTTTCTCCAGTGGAACAGCTGGTAGTTTCAAACTGCTAACTGTGAGATTATCAGCCCAATTTATAACCACTATGCTATAGATAATTTTAAAAAGAGAGTATAATGCTTAATGCAGACGTTCTCTTCTAATTAGGGGAAACTATTGTTTGACTCAAAGATGACTTTGGGCTAATTCTTGTTCAAGGTTTAAAGTTTTTCTCAGGGTCATAGTTTCTGGGGTCATCCCCTAAACTTGGATTCTATGAGAATTTGAAATTACTGTTTTTTGGTGGCATTTTATCAAGTGGAAAAAGAGGGCGTAAATCAAAACCAGGAGTAGCTTTGACATAATGTTAAAATGATTTTATTTTTCATAAATAAATGGTGAATCAAGCTAACATATTGTTATCAACCATCCCTAGGATTACATTAAAATCAGCAGATGGGCAAATTATGACTTTGTTAGACTTGACCTGTGTAGAAATTCTGTTCATGGGGCTTTTGGAATGAGATAATCAAAGCAAACTTTTAAGCCATGAAAAATTTAAAAAGGTGTTCTTGGCCAATAGTTAAAAAATAAGCAAACCCCTCCCACCTCCTAGTTTTTGTTTAAGTTTTAGAGAAGATTTAGCTAGGAATGGTCAGTATTTAATTACACTGGTTACATCATGAGCCTTCTCTGTTCAGGTAAGGGTTTGCTAATTGACTAAATATTGTTTTTCAGACCCTTTTGAGGGAAAGCAATAAAGAACAAGAATCAACAATGTTCCTTGCTCGGTATACTCAAGGGAGCTGTGATCTGTTTTCTAGGAGCTATAGTCTATGAGCCCTGGTGTAGCGCTAGCATGGGATTGATAATTGCAAGGTCAGCAGTTCAAACCCGATAGCTGCTCTCGGAAGCCTTATACAGGGTCGCTATGAGTCAGAACCAACTCCATGGCAAACAACAACAAAAACAACAACATTTTATGATACACATGTATTTTAGGGGAAGCCAAGGAGGGAAGGATGGTGGGTTATGTGTTTGGCTGCTAGCCACAAGGTCAGCAGTTTGAGTTCACCAGCTGCTCCTCAGGAGAAAGATGAAGCTTTCTCTTCCTGCAAAGATTCACAGCCCTGGAAACCTTATACAGGGTTGCCATGAGTTGGAAGTACCTCTGCGGCACATAGCAGCAGCAGTAGTCTAAGTAAGGAAAGCTTTGAGGAGGAAATAGTGTTTGCGTTAAATGATTTGGGTGATCTGGTCATATGACAAAGGAGCCCTAGTGGCACAATGGGTAAGAGTATGGCTGCTAACAAAAAGGTTTGAACTCACCAACCACTCTGTAGCTGAAAGATGTAGAAGTCAGCTTCCATGAAGATTTAGAGCCTTGGAAACGAGGGGAGATTCTACTCTGCCCTGTAGTATTCCTATGCATCTCAGCCTACTCTACTGCAATGGGTTTAGTTACTTGATAATGATAACAAGCAAACCGTTAGACAGGCAGTCCCAACTCAGGAACGGGCTCCCTTTGTCCCCATTCTTAGTGACTCCATCATAAGTCAGTTCTTTAATCTTTTTAAAATATTTTATTTTTACATTTTCATCAGTTCCTCCATTTAAAGGCACAGTCTCCCAAGAGGCCCTGAAGAAAAAAATTTACCCAACAGAAAACAAAATTTTGGATTCATATATGTCTTAAGTTCAGAGAAGACAGAGAACTAATTGACAGTACAAAACTGTTTTCTTCTTTTTTTAAAAATTGTTTTCTTTTAAAAAACAACACTAAGATTTTTTTACTTCATACTGGATTATTTTCATTTTCAAATTCATTTCATTTTTATATCAAAGGTGATGCTTGTATACTATACTTGTTAACTGTCTGAATACTTAGTTTTTCATTAAAAAAAGGTTTCATTATTACTGACTTTATTATGTGGAGCCCTGGTGGCACAGCAGGATAAGCACTGGACTGATAACTGCAAGGTCAATAATTCAAACCCAGCTGCCACTCCAGAGGAGAAAGATGAGGCTTTCTGCTCCCAGACAGAATTTTACAGCCTTGGACACCCTGTACCAGGGTCACTGTGAGTCAGAATCACCTCAATGGCAGTGGGTTTGCTTTGGGTTATTGACTTTTATTATCAGTATCTGTATAAATCCAGTCTTTATTTGTCTTTGGGTGTTAGCATGAGAATGATAACATCAGCAAATTACAGGCTACAACACTATACACAGTTTTGTTGTTGTTAAGTGCTGTTAAGTTGATTCTGACCCATAGCGACCCTATACAGGGTTTCTGAGGCTGTAAATCTTTACAGGAGCAGAAAGCCTCATCTTTCTCCCGCAGAACAGCTGGTAGTTTCAAACTGCTGACCTCAAGGTTCGCAGCCTGATTAGTAGATATTACTAATAATCAATCAGATTACCAAAAACAGGAAAGAACAGTCTTAAAAGTACAGTTGGTTCTGCTCCCGTAAAGATTTACAGCCTCAGAAACCCTGTGCAGGGTCACTATGAGTCGGAACCGACTCCACGGTACTTAACAACAACAACAACAGGGTTCATCGTAACTTGAATATGTGGTAAATTGGGGGCTACCTGTGTAATATTGCTTGCTGCTACACCTTTATAGAGTTACAGCCTCGGAAACCCTGTACAAGATTGCTATGAGTCGGAATCGACTCCACGGCACATAACCACCACCACTTATTTACCTGGGTTTAATGCAACCACCGTATAGTGTAGGTATTGTAAACTATTCCCATTTTGCAGATTAGTGACTAAAGTACTGTGGCTTCGTAAGAGACAGAAGCAGGATTCCATCCTATGCTTAACCTGGTATTTCTGTGCTTACCTGCTAAAAAGAGCACCAAAATAATGAAAACCCAGGTAACTAAGTTATCTTAGGTATGCTAGATATTCAGTCCATTTTTGGAAATTTCTCTTGGTACAAATGTGACCACTGAATGGGGCTTTTGATAAACTAAATTCTGCTGCTGGTTGATGGTGATGGTTGTTTGCTGTCTAGTCGGTTCTAACTCAGAGCAACCCCTATATAGGATTTCCGAGGCTGTAAATCTTTACAGAAGCAGAAAGCCTCATCTCCTGTGGAGCTGCTGGTGGATTTGTACTGCTGACCTTGCGGTTAATAGCCACTGAGCAACCCACTATGCTACCATCATACTCATAAGGATCTCGAAGTGGTAAGTTTAACTCTGTTAACTCCCTTGCCTCATGAACTATTTGAATCTCTGCATATTTTGACTTGTAATTTTTTTGACCAGGAGGTATTGCTTATGTTTTGAGTTGAATCATGAAGTTGAAGTTTAGCGTATGATTGACTATCAGTCTTGGTCCTCACAAATAGCTAAGTTTTTAATAGTTGAAACAAAGTTTGGAGAGATGAGTATGATTTTATTTATGATGTTTCAGGGATAGTCCGTATTTGTTATTGACTATGTAATGGAGTTCTGGTGTGGTGCTGTATGATAAGCACTGGACTGCTTACAGCAAAGCCAGTGGTTCAAACCTTACAGCTGCTCCTCTGAAACCTTATACAGGGTTGCTGAGTCAGAAATGACTCAATGGCACTTAACAACAACAGTGTATGTATTGGAATCACAGTAAATTCAACTGGACTTAAAGTTGGGAAAGAAAGCATATCTGGGCACAGAATCCGTGGTGAGGTGTGTGTATGTATGTGTGTAGGGGGCAAGGAGAATAGAGGTAAGAGGCATAACTGCGTACCTCTACCTAACTTCTTTGTCAATGCCCCTGTTGATCTTACTATTAGTTTGAGGCTTTCTGTTCCTGTAAAGATTTACAGCCTTGGAAATCTTTAGTGACCATACAGTGTCACTATGAGTCAGAACCGACTCAACCATCACCACCACCATTCATGTAATTGAATAGGGTAAGTTGTACAAGACTTCATATACAATAGGATAATTTATGATTGAGTAACTTAAAATTTAATTGGAAAAACAGTAAGACCGAAGCCAGGATTTAAAGCCCATATATTTATATTATTAAAACAAAGACGGCAAGAGATATACAACAAAAAAATTTTTTTGATTTAACACAGTGTAAATTAGTAGTTGTTGTTAAGTGCTGTCAAATAGATTCAGACTTGTAGTTACCTTATATTGGGTTTCTGAAGAGTGGCTAGTGTGTTTGAGCTGCCATCCTTGCAGTTGTGGTCCAGAGCTTATCCTACAGTGCCATACCAAAACTCCAGGTTAGTAGTGATGGTATACTATTTCCACTTACCATTGACTGATTGACAAAAATGTCAGGATTTTCACCTCATAATCACATTGAGTTGCTTATAGATTGACTTTGTTCTGTTTAGTTTAAAAAAACAAAGTTTCTTTTAAGTAAAGGTTTGATTTTGAAAAGTTGTTCGTAGTAAAATAGTGTGTGTATGTTGGTTCATCAGAAGGAAATTTTGCAGACTCGCATCTCCTTCAAGATACAAAATTTGGGAGATTAGTTTTATCTCTATAGAAAATTCACTGAGACAGGTAACCCCTCTTCATAGATGCTCTCTGCACAGGTTGTAGGGATGACTTTATTACAGAGTAATACTAGTGACCTGGCTGTTCACATTGATGTGTACATTCCAGTAAGCCTCCACCCTTTCCAGTTGTCTGACTTCTCATAGTAGTACTTTCCATGCCTGGAGTCCTGGTGCGCTACTGTGGGGCAATGTGCTGGACTACAAAGTCGCTTTGAACCGCAAGGTCAGTGGTGCAGGCTCCTTGGAAACCCTATACAGGGTCTCTATGAGTCAGAACCAACTTGAGAGCACTTAACAACAACAACTTTTCACACCTAGTTTTCAAATTCTTGAACAAGCTCCTAGTTTCCCCGGAATCACACCAGACCATGTGACAGCAAATTAATGTTGATTCTCTGCCTACCCGCCCCCCCCAAGAAGGTTTCCTGTTTTCATAGTCTTCTGCTGACTCTTATTGATTGCAAAGGTATAGGTTTTTTTACATACATGTCTCAGATCCTATATGCAGGGGTAGCATCTTTTGTTTTCTTAACCTTATTCAATTATTATTTTTACATTTGATTCAGGAGAAGATATCCCTCAACTTCCTAGCTCTATCCCTAACTAACTTCCTAGTTACTGCTTTTGCAGTTACTAAATATGATGAAATTGATCATTTTATAAGACCTCAAAATCAACCACAAATACAGTGCACTTTTCCAGAATAAAGAGCAAGATGGCAGAGACTAAAATGACTGTGCACGATTGCTAATACCTTCTATTTTTGGCAAGCAGAATTACTGTGCTTCTGTTTTGGAGCCTAGCTTTCCTCCTGTCTGTGAAAGTTTAGAAAATTGAAAGTTTGGAAACAGAGAAGCTTCTGTATGCATATTAACAAGCACATAGAATCATTACTGTTTTTGACTTGGCAGATTTTGACTGAAGTTCTCTAGATTCCTCAGTGATCCTGGAGACACATAAATCATTTGTATGTTTAATATAAAAGATGATGTTTTTGTCTTCCAAACCACAGTTATATATAATCTTAACTCTTTATGATAACTGTGTTATCATCATCTTACATGTTTTTAGCTCCTTTTTCTTCCTGTTGTTATGTATCAGGGTCTAATAATTTTATCAATATCAGTGCTTGTTTGTTGTTAGGTATTGCTTTGACAGAGTAGAACTTCCCCATACTGATTTTTTTTGGCTGTCATCTTTATGGTGGACTCCTGGTATTGCACTGTAGGATCAGCACTGGGCTGCCAACCACAAGATCAGCAGTTCAAACCCACCAGCTGCTCCTGGGAAACCCTATGTAGGGTTTGCTATGAGTCAGATCTTACTTGATAGCACTTAACAACAGCAACAACAGTTGTTACCAAAGCAGACCACAAGCTCTTTCTTTAGAGAAACTGATCACTTACTTTGTATCAGACAGAGTGTTAATTATTTCACTAGTACTTACATTATTTAATACCTGCAGTCACCCTAAGAGTTTTAGCTCAGTTTGCAAATGAGGGAACTGGTGCTTATAGAGGTGAAATGACTTGCCCAGGATCACACAGGTAGATAGTAAATGGTAAAATTAGAATTTGATCCCAAAGATCTAGGCATACTTTCTTTTACATTGTTTTATTACAAAAACTTCTTTGCTGTTAAATTTACTTCTGTCTGGACTGTGAACTACAAAGTCTACTGTTTAATTCTGTCAGTTGCTCCGTGGGAGAAAGATGATGCTTTCTGCTCCTGTGAAGTTAGCCTCGGAAACCCTGTACAGGCTTGCCATGAGCTGGAACCGACTCGATGGCACTTAACAACAGGAGTCATAGAGGTCCAGATGTGGCTCTGTGGGATAAACATTTGACTGCTAACCACAGGGCAGCAGTTCAAACCTACCAGCCACTCTTCAGAAATCCTACACAGGGTTGCTATGAGTTGGAAGACAGCACTTAACAACAAGAACTGGAATCATAAGCACTGGACTGCTAATCTCAAAGTTGGTGGTTCAAACCCCCCAGCAGCTCCTTGGAAACCCTATACAGGATCTCTATAAGTCAGAACCAACTCAATGGCACTTAACAACAAGAAGAAGTACTGTTGGGAGCCCTAGTGTGGTGTGGTGCTGTAGCATAAGCACTGGACTGCTAACTGCAAGGCTGCTATTCAAACCCACCAGATGCTCCTCAGAAACCCTATATATAGGGTCACTGTGAGTTGAAACTGACTCAACAGCATTTAACAATAACAGCAACAACAGTGCTACCCTGAAGGAGCCCTGATGGAGCAGTGAATTAAGCACTGACTGCTAACTGCAAGGTCAGCAGTATAAACCTACCAGCCACTCTGAGGGAGAGAGATGAGGCAGTCAACTGCTGTCAAGTGTTAGAGTCTCAGAGACCCCAGGAGCAGCTCCACTCTGGCCTATAGAGTCACTGCGAGTTGGACTTGAATCATTGGCAGAAGCTTTTAGTGCAGCCCAAGTGTTTTTCTTTCCTCCCCATGTCCCTGCTTTTATTGAGTCATTTCCCCTTTAGGTCTGGTTTGCAGTTTTGTATGTCGAATATAAATTCTCCTGTGGGGAAAATATTTAGAAATAAATCAGCTATGTTCAGATTTCCTATAAAAAGGAACTTATTCTTAGAGTTTATTTTAAGAATAATACTAATGATGCCTTTTATTTCTATTGTGCTTTATAGTTTGTAAAGCTTTTTTTTTATTTAAAGTTTTTATTGTGAATTGAGTGATAGTTTACATGGGAGAACATCAGTTTTACACTCATCATTTCATTGCAATGAAATGATCCTCTCCGTGCATCATCATTCAACAGTATTTGCTTCTATTCTCTCTGCTTTTTTGGGATGGGGATGTACAAAAACACTCAGGAATATATAATCATTTGAACAACCCAAGGGCACATTCTGCAAGCCTGCCTACTGGCTGGCAGCAAACAGTCCCTCTCTTTCCATGAGTCTAGAGTCCTCAGCTGCTCTGTCTCTCCATGTCCTTGTCTCTTCCTCCATCTCTGGTGTCGCTGCATCTCAGGATAGGGTCCCACATTCTGCTCATGATATTCTACCTTGATGGCCCTAGGGTCGTCTGTTCCTGGACTGTAAGATTAACTACTACCAACTTTATGTTACAAAACTTCTACTTTTACAGTTGTGACAGTCGCAGTTAGTCATGAAAACAAATACTCACTGTTGACTCATAAGAATCTTATCTCCATCTTCTTTCACCAGACCTGTCTAGACAAGATGAAAACAGTGGGGATTCTGCCTTCTCCCGCACACTCTGAAATTAAACTCTCTCTTGAAAATTTGTAAGCCAGTCACTTTGTGCCTTTATCGCCCCCTCATTTTAGGTAGCCAGTGTCTAAGTTAAGGAGCTCTGGTAGCATAGTGGTTACGAATTGGCCTGTTAATCTCACAGTCATCAGTTCAAAACAAACAGCGGTTCCGTGGGAGAAAGATGAGGCTTTCTGCTCCCGTAAAGATTTACAGCCTCGGAAACCCTGTACAGGGTTGCTATGAGTCGGAACCAACTCCATGGCACACAACAACAACAAACAGCTCTCGGAACCAACTTACCAAATGACGTCCCTCCCAGCAGTACCAGGGACCG
>NW_006408616.1:8394036-8439539 GCF_000296735.1 Chrysochloris asiatica
TCTATCAACCCTGCATACAGAGGGCATAGGATGAAGACTCTTTCCTTCTCAGTTGGTATTTTGAACATTCATGAGTATAGGTCAAGCTAATCAAATTATAGCCTTTTACACTTGTTTCCTTTATTAAGTTTTTAATCTAGTCGAGTTATGATCATCAAACCATCGAAGCTAGGTCACATGGGTACTATCGGCAAGTTTAGGCATTCTTGTGCGTCTTCCCTCACTTCATATCAGTTGGACGTTTCACTCGCAGCTCTCCCTCTCCTTGTCCATGGACTCGGGAGTCCCCAGGTCTCACCATACTTTGGACCAACCAGCTCTTCCTCTTCTCTCTCTCATCTCCAGGTCAACAGGGGTCTATGGAACATGGTCGAACTCAGCCCATATCTTCACTGGAGCCTTTCCCCTTCTTCCAATCACCAGTAGACCATCGTGGTCGCCAGCAAGCTTACATGCATGCTTATGTGATCCCTTTGAGTTTCAGTCCTGGAGGGGGGGTTGTCCTGAAGGGACTTGATTGCTTGCTTTCATGGCTCTCCAGAGAGCGACTTTCTTGTTTTTGTAGTAACTAATCATACTGCTGTTTTTGATTTTGATTTTTCCTGATGGTTGTAAAGCATTTTTAACATGTTTTTTCCTTAATCCCCCTATCAGTCATGTGTTGTAGGCAGTGAGGATAACAGTGAGGATAATAAGGTTACACCCATTTTATAGATAAAGACAGAAACTTAGGTAAAGTGACTTGTCTGAGATCTCAAAATAAGATACAGAGCCTTAATTTAACTTCTAATCTTTTGACTCCAAAATAAATACTTTGTTTAACACATGGGTCAGTCTGGTAGATTAAGTTATTATAGGCAGTGTTTACTAAAGACTATACAGAATTAGCTGAGACACCATTCTTGTGCCCAGGAATTTTAATGCTGACGTAAGTGATACAATCAAATATTCTGATTTCATTCAAGCTCATTGTTGTTGTAAGTGCCATGCAGTCAGTTCTGTTCAAGCCAATGATGGTGGTGGTGGTATGCCATGGAGTCGGTTCCGACTCATAGCATAGGGTTTCCGAGGTTGTGAATCTTTATGGGAACAGAAAGCCTTGTCTTTCTTCTGTGGAACAGTTGGTAGTTTTGAACTGTTGACTATGAGATTAGCAGCCTGACTCTCATAATCACTATGCTACCAGAGCTCCTTGTTCAAACCAGTTAGGAGTGGATAAACACCATTGTATTATAGCATTATCTTAACACGTTTTATAGTTTTGAGGTTTTTTAAGTTTTAGTTTTTTTAATCAGAATTGGGAAGCTGGAATGTTAGTTCTATTTTAATCACAATGTGAAAAATCCCCAATTCTCTTTTTTTTTTTTTTTTTTAAAGCTTTTATTGTGAATTAATTGAGTGAAGGTTTCCAGGGCAGACTATCAGTTTTACATTCAGCAAATCATTGCAATGATTACAATCCCTTCCATGTACCATCAGCTAACATTATTTACCTCTATTGCCTTTTTTTTTTTTTTAATGTATACATACCACATATGTCCAAAGGGCATATTTTACAACCATCCTCCTGCCCGCAGGCACACTGTTTTTCTTAGCACTTGGGTCTATAGTCCCCTGCTGCCCCGTCTCTGTGCCATTGCCTCTGCCGCCATCTCTGTTGTGGCCACTTTCCTGGTTAGGATCCCTTGCTCCTGTCATACTCTTTCCTCTTGATGGTCCTAGAGTCCTCTATACCTTGATTCTTGTGATTCAGGTAGTTATAAGTTAATCTGCTGTCTGCCTCATCCTATACTCAACTGCTAACATTCTCACTAAGTTATGATTAAGGAATGGGGGTAGGGCAGATACCAAAAGCTAAGTTAAAGACTTGATGAAATAACTTACTGTAGCACTGTTGCAGGAAATTAGATGTGAACGTCAAAGAATGGATAAACTGCAAGTATGTATTGACTGGAAAGTTCTATTATTTGAGAGGCCAGAGGGCTTATCTGATGATCCTCTTTTGAAATCTATCTTGTACTAGTATCTTGGAGTCCTTGGCTGGCGCAAATGGTTAAGGTGCTTGGCGACTAACGGAAAGGTTGTAGATTCCAGTCCACCCAGACACCTTGGGAGAAAGGCCTGGTGATTTTCTGAGAAATCAGCCATTGAAAACCATATGGGCCAGTTTTACTTGACCCACATGGGATCACTGTGAGGGAAAATTGACTAGCAACACTATCAATACTTTATTAGATTTAATTTTTACTAAACCAGGGAAAGAGTCCTGGTGTGGTGCTGTGGGATAAGCACTAGACCACAAGGTCGGTTTGAACCACAAGGTCAGAGGTTCAAACTCATAAACCCTATAGAGGGTCGTTATGAGTTAGAGTTGACGTGATGGCACTTAACAACAACAACAACAAACTGTGGAAGTGGGGGTCTTGGTGTGATGCTGTAGGATAAGCACTGGACATCTAATCATAAGACCGGAGGTTCAAACCCACCAACCACTCCTCAGAACTGACTCAGTGGCACTTAATAACAACAACAGCAAGAAGCTGTGGAAAGTTTTGCTTAGTTAAATGTTTGCCCATGTACTTGTCCCCTTAGGAGACACCATGTTTGTCTCTCCTGCCTTTTGTGTATTTGTCAGCAGAGGCCTGGTGTTTAGCACTAGGGGTTTTCCTTTTTTTGTGTTTTTACAATAAAGATCTAGTTTATTGGATATGGCTTTCAAGTGTGGTTGAGGATGTTCTTCATATGTCAGCTATAATCTAAACAGGGCGGAATAGTTCTATTTTTGTGTCTAAATAGAAACATACTAGTCTGGAATTGCCTGTATTTGACCTGTTGATATTCTCAGTATTGGCAAATCCTAAAGGTACCCAAGACTCATTCATTTTGGTGAGGTTAATTATCATAATTCCAATTTATTAACTCTTTGCAGGTCACTGTGTCAAGTCTTAATAAAGACTAATGACCTATATTACCCTTCCACTTAAGACATTTTGTTCCAGTAAGAGACAAAATGTATGGGTACAAATCGCTGTAATTCAAACAAGTAAAGATGAGAAAATGAGAGGGCACTGTAACACAGAGAAAGCAGAGATTGCTTCTGCCTGGAGACGTTAGATGAGGAAAACTTCCTGTGAGAAATGGTACAGAAATTGACCATTTAAGAGTGAAGGACATGCCAGCCATAGGATCTCTGTGTTGTTCCAACTCATAGCAACCCTGTACAGGGTTTCCGAGAAGCAGGTGTTCAGTTTGAACTGTCGACCTTGCAGTTCAAATCGACCCTGAAATCCAGGGGGGGCTTTCTCCTCCACCACCACAGCAGGTCTCCTGTTTATTGCTGTGTTGTTAAGTACCATCCAGTCTGTTCTGACTCACAGAGACTCTGCAAAGGGTATCTGAGGAGCAGTTGGTAGGTTTGAACCGCTGACCTTGTGGTTTGCAGTTCAGTGCTGATCCTACAGTGCCACACCTGAAGCCCTGATAGATTATATATTAACTATTTACCCATCTTTGCTGTCTTGGATTTGAGCTCTTTGAGACAGCAAGCAGGTGTTTTTCAGCTTTTCATTCTCTGTGACAAGTACACTGTCCAGCATGGAAAATTTAGAGTTCTACTTTAATTAAGATTACAGTGGCAATAGTACTTATGGTGTGGATTTAATGGAAGAGAGACCAGAAATGGAAGACCCATGTGAGACCAATTTAGATAATCTAGGCTCTAGATCTACAGTGGTGGGATTGGAAAGAAGAGGCTGGAATGAGTGGGTTCATCGATTGAATTGTGTCCCTCCCAGCCACCCACTCCCCAACATATATATCAGTTTGGCCAGGCCAGTGGTTTGGTAGTTATGTAATGATCCCCCATGATGTGGTCTGATGTGATAAATCCATAACTTGTATGAGGATTAAGGTTGGGATGCAACACCCTTAGTACCATCACAGATCTGATCCATGTAAGGGGAGTTTCCCTGTGGTATGGCTTGCAGCACCTTTTATTTTACAAGAGCTAAAAGGAGATGCCATCAGAGAGAGAGGAACCTAGCCTGCTACCACCATGAAAGAGGAGCCAGGAGTGGAGTGGGTCTTTTGGACCTGGTGTCCTTGCACTGGGAAATTCCAAGACCCAGAGGAAGATGGATGCCAAGAATCAGAGAGATCTCCAGGAAATGTCTGACCTGCAGATGCTGAAGGTAGACAAAGAAGGAGCTTGCTCCAGAGTTGAAACAAAGAAAGCCCCACTGAAGCTAGCACTTGAATTGGGATTCTGGCCTCCTGAACTGTAAGAGAATAAATTTCTATTTGTTAAAGTCATCCACTTGTATTTCTGTTATAGCCTCACTAGATAACTAAGACAATGAGACATGTCCCTTCATGCATGGGGCAGGCCTAGGGAGCCTTTCACTCTGTAATTTACCTGTGAGGTACAAGTTGTGTGCCCAGAGATGCAGAAATGGACAAGCATAGAGCTTCCTCAGAAAGTAAGCAGGCGAATGCAGTTACATTCACAGGAGTAGAAATAATTATAATAAGGAAAAGCAGCTGTAATGAAGGAGCAGAGAGACCAGTCCCTCTGGAAAGGGAGTCCTGGTATGGAAGAGCCAGAGACGCTTTCCAAGGAGATGGTAGTGTCTTAAGCCTAGTCTTAAGGATTAGTAAGAGATTTTCAGGCCACAAGCAGTGGGAGGATGTTACAGTACAAAGAAAAAGTAAAAGAGGAAGCATGGCACCTGGATTGTTTCAGTGTTGGAACATAAGGATGAATAGGATAAATGAACTTGATTTAATGAAATGACTTTTTCCTTGCTGTGTTCTTTTCATGTTCACTGCATCCAGCTTTAGCACTCTGTGTTCTTTTAAGACTAGTCATCCCGTCTCCTTTTGCATTACACATCTGTGGAAGCGTTCTGGGTGCCTCATACAACCAAGTGGAAGCGCCTCTGCTATGCTTCCCACTCCTGGCCTGGAAGGGTTCTGCGAGTGATAAATTGTCTCTTGCTTTCATTTTGTGAAATGAGACAGAAAAATTAATGATACCATCAGCTAGAAGGGTATAAATCCACCAAAAAACTGTTTCTTTGATGAATGCTTTAAACTACCAACATTGTTCTATAAAAAGAGCATAGCATCAAAGCATAGCTTCTAGAGCGGTTGGCTTGGGGGAGGAGGGGAAAGGGATTATAGTATGAATATAATTATCGACCTTTCCCATAAGGTTTTATGGAACCCTTAAAATTTTCTCAGTGTTGTAATACCTAGTGCTGAAGTCCTTTTATTCAGTTCTAACCTTGAGAAAGATAAATAATTTATCTCTACTTTCTCATTCTATTTTAAAGTAACGCAAGTTAATAACTTAGCATGTTTGTAAACTTTAAATGGAACACTATCTCTAGCCTGCCTCCTTTTTTTGTTGTTCAGAGATTTGCCTCTGCAAATCACAATTTTAATCTTTGTGTGTATAATTTACACGAACCTTTTAGAGCTAAAAAGCACCACAGATTTCTTTTTCATGCAGATCCGTTTTCTACAGGGATTATTTTCTCTACCATGTGGATTGGGCCACTGAAACAGAATAGTTGTTTTCTAAGGACAGCCAAAAAGTTAATGGTAGACTCCAGAGAGATTTGTTGTTGTTTGGTGCCATCAAGTTGGTACTGACTCATAGCGATCCTATGCACAACAGAACGAAACACTGCCCAGTCCTGGGCCAACCTCACAATTGTTGCCACGTTAGAGCCCATTGATGCTGCCGCTTGGCCAATCCATCTCTCTGGAGGTCTTCCTCTTATTCTCTGACCCTCCACCTTACCAAATGTGATGATTTAGGTCCATTGTATTTCTAGGACAGGGGTTGGCAGCTCTGTTAGCTTTAGTGCCATTAGTGGTAATAATGAAAGTTTATGGGCACCGCCAAGACGAAAGCGAAAGACAAGAACTGGAGAAGAAAAAGGCTTTCAGAGTGGCAGGAGAGGCACAGGTAGGGAGGAAAAGGTGCATGATTAAAAGAGACCAAGTGCCTCTAGCACCTGCTCCAGGTGCTGCTTGGTGGGAACAATGCCATATTTTAGGATTAAGTTGAGAACTGACAATATTCTTGTCTAAAAATACACTGGGCTATTGTTATGCTAAAAGTGGCCAGTTTTTAAAATCAAATATTTCTGGAGTTAGGAAAATAAAAAATATCTTTGGGTATCCACGTGCATTTTTAGAATTGAGCAGAAAAAAACAGAAACCAATACATTTTTAATAAACATGAAGACTATAAGCACATTTCTGAAATGTAGTAAAAGATTTAAGATTTAAACCCATAGATTATGTATAGCTCCAGTCAGAAAGAAAGTGGCAAAAAGGGATGGGAAGAATAAGTAGGAACATATGTTTTGGATTTAGCTTAGTGGTTACGAATTGGGCTGCGAACCTCAGGATCAGCAGTTCGAAACTACCAGCTGTTCTGCAGGAGAAAGATGAGGCGTTTTGCTCCCGTAAAGATGTACAGCCTCGGAAACCCCGTACAGGGTCGCTATGAGTCAGCTCATAACAACAACAACAACAACAACAACAACAACAACAAAGCTGTGTTCTGGTGTGGCGATATGGGTTAATGCGCCAGACTGCAAAGCCATTTGAACTGCAAGGTCGGTGGTTCAAGCTCACCAGCTGCTCCTCAGAAACAGGGTCATTATGAGTCGGAACTAACTTGACAGCACTTAAGAACAACAAAGCTGTCTTCTAACACTTTATCTACTGAAAAATCAACTCATAGGGATCCTGAAGGACAGAGTAGAACTTGCTCATGGGGTTTCCGAGGCCGTGAATCTTTTCGGAAGCAGACTGCCGCTCCCTTTCTACTGTGGAGTGGCTGGTGGTGACTTACTTATGGTTAGTGGTCTCCAGTCTGTCTTCAATCCAGTTTTTTTCCTCGCTCCTTATAGTTTATCTGGGTGACCTCTTACGTTTTGATGTTTTTAATGACCACTGTATAATATTTAATGTTGCATCTTGCTCCAGCGTCTCTCCTGAGCTTGACATTGAACATTCCATTGTTCAGCTAGCTCCTTCTTGTGTACCCCAGGTCACTCGGATTCAGCTTGCCAAGAAATGAATTTATTTCCTTTCCACAGACTGTCCTATTGCATGACATTATTCTCTAGTTGGTTGCTGAAGCCATAAACCTGGAAATCATTTTTGACACCTCCTTCTCACTTAGAACTCACATTAAACCTTTCTTACTGTCTCTTGAACTTCATTTATCTTAATTTTTCTCCATTGCCAGCATTTTCATTGAGGTTCTGAATTACTGAAACAATTTTCTTCCTGCTACTAGTCTTGCTCAGTACTAATCCATCTTCCATGTGGTTGCTAAAAGGGTTCTTCTAATACATAAATCTGATTTAATAACTCTCACACCTAAAGTTTCCAATGCTTCCCTATAACCTTTTCCAGACTTCTTAGTATGACATATACTTTATAATGTGGTGCCTTTTTAGTTATCTACTTTTATTTTTCATTATTCCCACAACTCATTTCTACTTACTTTACTACTGCAGAATTAAGCTTACTCTTAACCATGCTCTTTTGTGGAATGCCCTTTCCCGACACTCTTTTGAGTAATTATCATGGTGTCTTTAGAGTTCTGCTTCTTGTTGTCCTTGTGTGTCATGTTGGTTCCAACTCATAGTGACCCTGTATTGTATAGAATTTATGAGTAGCGGCTGGTGGATTTGAACTGATGAACTTGTGGGTAGCAGTCCAGCGTTTATTCTACAGTGCCATACCAGGAGTCCTTAGAACTCAGTTTAGGCATCTTCTTTTGCACAGAAGACTTCCTTGGCCTCTCTTGTCTTGCCAGAGGTAGACACCCCTCCTTTACTTTCTTACAGCATCTTGTGCATTCCTCTTTCATTGCATTTTTATATCATAAAACAAAATCACAGCTAACATATGTTGAGCATTTGCTGTGTTCCAAATCTAGAACAGTGTTAATTAAACAGTTCTTCCTGATGCAGCTTCTACTGATTTTTATCGCAGAATTGGTGATCATTTTTTGTTACCACAAAGTTAACATGACTCTAAATTTTGCAGAGTTTTTATTTGAAGATAGCTCAGTATCATCACTTAATTTGTTTAGATTTTCATGTACTCCAGAAATTGTATTTTCCTATTCACTCCTCTCAATATAACAATGTATTATATTGTATTAGCCTTTCTATTACAATGTCTGGCTCAGTTTTAGAAAAAATTGTCATAGAGAAGTACGGCTTCAGAGGTATGTAGTACTTGGATATGGATTGTCATATTTATAATATGGGCATGACTTTTCCAGCACCATAAGTGTGATTTTTTTATTATGGGAATTTATAATTGGCCTGTGAACAACAGGCTGGCATAAAAGCAAGAATGCCGAATAATGAATTTATTCATGTAGCTGTGAGTAGAATGGAAGTGTGCATAATTGGATCAGCAAGTTCTCATACCTGTAAGAAGATCTAATCTACACGGGAAGCCAGTCATTCATATCAGAATGGGGAATCTTAATGGACACTGTCATTAATAAGCTGGGGGAATGGAGCCTCTTTTGTAAGGATTCACCTACCCCGCACTGCTCTGGGTGTGGTCAGTGCACTCTCTCCTTGGTCGGTATTCTGGGCACACAGGCAATGTCTTGCTTGTTAAACTCCTACCACCCCCACACTCTTCTGTTATCACAGTCTTTTTCATTAGTCAGAAGAAAACATTTAACAAGGCTCCAGCTTTCTTAATTAATTCACATTCCAATTAGGCTTCCTAGCTCTGATGTTGTTGTTGTTGTTAAGTGCTGTCAAGTCGATTCTGACCCACAGCGACCCCGTACAGGGTTTCTGAGGCTGTAAATCTTTATGGGAGCAGAAAGCCTCATCTTCCTCCCGCAGAACAGCTGGTAGTTTTGAACTGCTGACTTTAAGGTTCATAACCTGATTCATAACCACTACGCTAGCTCTGATAGCATAGTGGTTATGAGTTTCTCCGCAGGAGAAAGATGAGGCTTTCTACTCCCATAACGATTTACAGCTTCAGAAACTCTGTACAGGACTGCTGTGAGTTGGAACCCACTCCACAGCATAAAACTACCACCACCAGAAACCATATTGCTCACTCTGTTTGGACTTGGGTGTTCCTAGATCTTTCAGGCACAGGTTTTCTTGGAATTACGTATGTTGATGGCTGATTTCTACCATTGCATTTGATTCATACTATTATACTCCCGGAGTCCTTGTGTGACTCTGTGGGTTCATGCACTGGGCCACAAGTGGGTAGGAACCACAAGGTTGGTGATTCAAACTCACCAGCGCTCCTTGGAAACCTTATAAAGGGTCGCTATGAGTCGAAACCGACTCGAAGGCACTTAACAACAACAACAACTGTATACTCCCAGAGGGTGGCTTAATTTTCAAATTCTGAAGGCACTTTTTACTGACTACAGAGCATCCCCAAATATGGAAAACTTCTCCAGATACGGACCAGGTCAGTACAGTGTGTCCTTCCTTGCTCCTGATTTTTCTATTAATTCAGCCAGAATGTGAGATCGCATCAATTGTGAGGAAGCTATGTCACACTTTTTCATTTGTGTTAGATGTATTACATAATTCTTTATTTGTATAACAGTTTATCATAATTTATACTTAGCATTTAATTTTTTTTGAACCAAAAGTGTAAGTCTTTACCTTTCCTTATTAAATTTCATATGTTGAAGTTTCTTCTGTTAAAATTATTTTGGCTTCTGATTCTTTTGGATTCTGCTTCTGCTGCCCCACTTTTTTTTTTTTAATAAGTTTTTATTGTGAGATTTACATGGAAGAATATCAGTTTTACATTCATCCTGTCGTATTTTGTTTCATTGCAATGATTACAATCCCCTCCATGCATCATCAAATAACCAAAGGGTATACCCCACAGGCCCACCTCCCTGGCCGTCAGTACACAGCCCCTCTCCCTCCCTGAGTCCAGTGTCCCTAGTCTTTCCATCTGTCCACATCGTCATCTCTGTCTCCATCCCTGGCGTCTCTGCCTCTGTGGATAGGGTCCCGCTCTCCTCTCTTCTCAAGGACCTCCACTCCTGAGCTGCAAAATTAATCACTCTCCTCCTTTTGTCAAAAAAATTTGCCTTTATGTTTTCTACCCTCACAGTCAGTCCTGATGGCAGTTATTCACTATTGTACCACAAGAGTCGTTTCCCCATTTCTTTTCGCCAGCCCGGTCCCAAAAGATTGGAAATCATTTAGTGGTGATTCTACCTTCCCCCGCCCCATCTGGAACTAGCTCTCTCTTGAAAGCTTGTAAGCCAGTCACTTCTTGCCTTTGTAGGCTCCCCCATTTTGGGCAGCCAATGTCTAAGTTGCCTATCTATGTCAACCTTGTGTACCGAGGAGGTGGGAGTGATCCTTGCTGTAAAGATTTGTTCCCTTTTTTGAGCTACTACATCTGTAAGTATAGGTAAAGTTCATCAAATTTGTAACAGGTTACTCTTTTTTTTTCCCCCTCTTCATTCTTCTAGTTGAGTTCTTATCATCCAGCCATCGAAGCTAGGCCAAGTGGGTACTATCTGCAAGTATGGGTGATCTTGTACATCTCCCCTCACTTCACATCAACTGGATGCTTCATTTGCAGCTCTAGTCCTCTGTGGCCATGTCACTGCTTCTGGGCCCAGGAGTTCCCAGTTTTTGCCATACTGCTGGCCATCCAGGTCTCTACCTGGGTTCACAGGGGTCTATTAAATGTGGTCGGACTTAGCTCGCAACTTCATTGCTGTTTTTCCCCCTCTTCCCCTTAATGGTGATCAATGTGGTCACCAGCCAGACCCACCTGCCTGCTTATGTATTCCCCTTGAGTCTTAGCTTGGAAGGGAGTTTGTTCTGAGGGGTCCTGACCACTTGCCTTGATAGCTCCTGGTCTGCTGCCCCACTTTTGATTATTCTCTGCAAGTTCCAGTCATTTCTGTGTCTTGATAAGGATGTTGTGAAGAGTTTTACCCAGTGTTGCCTAAACTTACTTATGAACATTTTGACTTTTGTTGTTTAAACAATTATGTCATTAGCTGCTGTTGAGTTCGTGATCTTGTGTGTAACAGACTGAAACATTGCCCAGACCTGTACCTTCTTCATGATCGTGTATGTGTTTCATTCCAAACATACAGTTTGGACTTTGAGTCAGCTATAAGTACATCTGTCATTGTGCCTATTTTTCTTCAACTCTCTCTCTTTTCGTCCAAACGAAGTAGAGAATAGAGTTTGTTAAATGCCTTTCAGGGAGTCACATAGATTAATCCTGTAACTCTGCCAACAAAAGAAATAAAGTTACTTGGCAAGACTTGTTCCTCCATAACCCATAGTGATTCTTAGTGAATATCCATCTTTGTCTGTTTGCAAACCGTCTGTTCAGTCATCTGTTCTAGGATTGCCCTCAGACTGAGTGATAAATTCAACAGTTAATATTTTGTAATGTCCCTGTTCTTTTGTAATGTTCATGTTCTTCATTTTGAAAGGTGGGCCAGTTTGTCTCCTTTCTTTCAGTAAAGCTCCTTGGTCTTCATAGTTCTTAAGAGAGCACTAATAACCTACAGAAAATTCATATGCAGCCTTGTTGTATGCAGCTGACCAAGTTAGAAGATTTGCAGCACATTGAGGGTAGTTCTGGGTGGCATCCTCCCCTGTCTCCATCTTCAGTTCTCTTACCCAACTTGAGCATTATTTTCCTAGGCTGAAAAGAGAGGTGGAACGCACACTGGACTGGAACATCTCTATAAACAGGACTGATACCTACCTCACAAGGATGTTGTGGAGGAAAACTATGTAAATGGTCTCTGTGAATTATAAGGTGGTATTCAAGTATAAGATAAAAAAAACATTTTTTACCATTTCCCAGTCCTTTCTCATATTAAACTTTCTGTTCCAGACATAAACTCAAAATCTCCTTTAGTAGTCCTTGGTGATTTTCTTATGTACTGATCCCACCCAGCATTTCTTTCTTTGACACCTGTGTTATGTGCGTCTCATGTCTCTTCTCTGTCTTCTCAAATCTAATAACTTCATTGAGCTCTTTGTATAGTTAAGTCTCTCCAGAATCTTCTCCTTTTCTGTATTTTTAATAGCCTTTGCAGTTTCCAGTCAGATTTTAATTTTTTTTTTACCCTACACCATTTCCATTTGTAATCTTAATGTGACTAGCATGAATAAGGGCAGTACTCTTTGATTATACCTTTCCTCCCATGCTTTCTGACTCATTCCGTTTCTTTAATAATCGCTCTCTTCCTCATCCTTCTTTCTTGATATTTTTAATGATGTTATTGTAGATATTGTTTACTATACAACTCAGAAGTTTAAACCTGGTATTTTACCCACACGTTTACAAATGTAGAGCATTTTGCTTCTTACTCTTTTAAATTCATTTTCCATTTCTGCTTCTTTTGTATTTTCCTCACAACCTAGTGAAATACGGTGTTCTTGTTTTGTTTTGTTTTTGTTGTTTGACACAGGCATTTAGTATAACAGAGCCCAGTAAGTGGATTCTTATGGATGGTTCAGCCCTTACAGTCTCCACAAAGTCTACACATTCTGGCCCCTGATGTAGCAGAATTCTGTTTCTTACCACTCCCCCACATTCCTCTGTCCCTGCCATACTGGTTGCCTTACCATTTTTAAAACAGCACATTCTTGTCTCAGAGCTTTTGCATATCTTCTTTCTTGTGTGGTACCTCTGCCTCCAAGTTTCTAAATAACTTTATCACATCATTTAACTCTTTTGTGACCCCTTGGGACATATCTTGCCCACCAACATTTCCAACCTGTCAGTTTTCTTGGTAAACTCCTATCCCACTTGTAAGTGTTGACATTGGTGGAGACCTATATAACTGCGTAAATCTGAAGAAACAGGCCTCACTCTACAAATCCTACCACCAGAATCCACTTGGAACATAGGTGTGTCCCACATAATTGTATCAAAATCCCTAGGGCCTCAAAAACTTCCCTTGGAGTATGCATTCCATTACTGAAAACATATGGTACTAACAACAACAACAAATACAAAGCAGGAAATAATTACATCATGCAAGGTTAAGTTTCCTTCTCAGTGAGACCTTTCCTGATGACTTGATGTAAAATTGTAATGCCAGTCCCATCTCCTTGACTTCTATTCTATCCCTCTTAGCAGCTTACTTTTCTTTATTTAATACTATTGCCATCTGACATGCTATATATTTTATTTATGTTTGTCTTCTGGTCCCCCACTAGAGTGTAAGCTTCATAAGGGATGCTGTTTTTTTTAATATAAATGTTGTTTATTAGTTTCTGTTGACAATATATATACACAACAAAACACACCAACTTAACAGCTTCTACATGTACAGTTTAGTGACATGGATTCCATTCTCTGAGTGGTAGATAGAGCCATTGTCACCTTCTTTTTCTGAATTGTTTCTTCCTCATTAACATAAACTCAGTGTCATCAAAGGTTCCTATCCAATCTTCCCTGTTATTATTCTCAGTTTGGTCCTTTATAGATCTTAAAAAAGCATCATGCTCAAATCAGACATTTTTATTAATTAAGCTAAATTACTGTTTGGTGTTAATATGACTTCAGGGATAGTTATGATTTAAAGTTTAATGGTTATGTCAAGGTAATAGCTTCAGAATTCATCTACCTTCCATAGCTCCACAAAGTTTAGATTCCATAGGAATTTTAAATTCTGTTCTACATTTTTTCCCTTTGATCAGATACTTCTGTGGAACTTTGAGCAAAATGTTCAGTAATACTTGCAGGCACCATCAAGTTCTTCTGGTTTCATGGCAAAGGAAGCAGTTCTTGAAGGCAGTTGACCACTCATTTCATTTCCTTCTTCTATTCCTCTCTCTACTCCCTATTTTCCTCCAGGTGATTAGACACCGATTGTTGTGCCTTGGATGGCTGCTTGAAAACTTTTTAGATCCTAAGCACTACCCAGTGAGTTAAGAGGTAGAAACGAAGCACTAAGTATGTACGTTGTTAGGCCAACTGGGATGGACCATAAAACCATGATTCTAAATCTCCAAACCAGGAACCAAATCTCATAAGGTGCTTGGTTGTACAGAAGCAGCCTCCACTGTTACTAATTTTTTTTTTTAGTTTTTATTGTGAATTGAGTGATAGTTTACATGGAAGAACAAGGGGATGCTATTTTGTATTACTTGTATCCTAAGTATCAACAACAGTACCTGGCACATAGTAGATGTTCAGTAAATACCTGTTGACTTCAAAAGCTACTTTAACAAGAATTTTGTTCTTGGAAGCACCCTAAAACATGACTCATCTTCTCTTTTGGAGTCTTAGGCAGAGTTTACTTTTCTCTAAATATACTGTAAGGAGCTCTGGTTGCATAGTGGTTATGAATCAGGCTGCTAACCTCAGGGTAGGCAGTTCAAAACTACCAGTTGTTCCGTGGAAGAAAGATGAGGCTTTCTGCTCCCGTAAAGATTTGCAGCCTTGGAAACCCTGTGTAGGGTCACTATGAGTTGGACTTAACAACAACAACAAATATGTTGTAATTTGATTTTCATAGTTATGTTCCTAGGACAAAGACTGAGTGATCTGCCCCCATAAAGATTACTGCCAAGAAAACCCTATGGGGCAGTTCTAACTCTATCAGACAGGTTCATTATGAGTTCAAGTTTAATTGACAACAGTAAGTGTGTCTTACATCCATTCCTGGTTATTGCAGCCAGCTTCACAATTCCATGCTTTCTGCTTTCCCAGTGTTGTTGGTAAGTGTCATTTAGTTGGTTCCCCTCATAATATCCCTGTATAGGGTTTTCAAGAAGCTGTTGGTGGGTCTGAAGTGCCAACCTTTCGGTTAGCAATCCATTGTCAGCTAGTTTCTTCCAAGTGATCATATTTATTTCTAGGATATTTCTTTTCCTATTTGAAAGATAGAGGAGGTGGGTTGTTGTTGTTGTTAAGTGCCATTAAGTCAGTTCCGACCCATAGCGACCCTGTATAGGGTTTTCGAGGAGCAGCTGGTGAAATTGAACCACCGACCTTGCAGTTCAAATGGGTTTGCAGTCTGGTGCATTAACCCACAGTGTCACACCAGGACTCCAGAAGATGTTGGTAAGCATATGTAAAGTTCTTAAGTGGCATCGAATCGGTTCTGACTCATAGTGACCCTGTATAGTAAGGGTGGAGAACCTTTTTTCTGTAGTCTCTAGAATGTTCCAAATCATCGCTTCTATTCCATCTCTTTTATTTTTTTGTTATATCGTTATAAAGTAATTTACTTGTAAGATGTCAGTTTTCTTTCTTTGTTGAATACTTATTCTGGTTACTGGTTTGCAAGGACCTAAAACCAGATTATTGTAGTCATCCTTCCCTTTTATTTTTATTCAACAAGTAATTTACTCGACTGTTTCCATTATTGTCACTTTTTCCAGAGCACACCCAACTTATTTCTCAGTTACAGTAATACCTGAACTTTTTCTACCGTTTTCTATTTTCAGTTTAATGTTCACTCCATTAGTGAATTAGAATTACTTAGTGATTAGAAAAAGCTTAGGACACAGCACTTTAAGCTGTGTGATCTTGAAGAAATTAAATTATTTAAGTCCTGTAAACTTGTTTTCTTCTGAGCTATGAAGTGTAAGGACAGGAAAGTAATCCCTGCTTCATAAGGCACTAAATTTTTTTTTTCAGATATGGATGATAAATTCTTATGTAAGGTTTGCTATTAGCCTGTGTTAAGAACTTTACATATGTTAACATTATTATAAGGCATTCAATTCACTTAGCATGTGCTTGGCACGTGGAAGCAATTAGTAAATGCTAGCTTTCATTAGTACCAGCAGCAACAGATTTCTGGGTAAACACATTCTTTTCTTAGTTTTTGCAGAATGCACTTCCTCACCAGCTAAGAGTCTTTAACAGACATCTCTTGGCTAAATCATAAACCAGAAATTGTATACCTTCTTTAACACTATCCGTAGCTAGAAGAAACAATGCGAAGTATTAACAATGGTCTCTTCTCGCAAAAAACATATTTCAAGGTTGGAGCTCAAGTAGCAACAAAGCCTTTGTTGACAACCCAGTTATTATTCATTAAAATTGAGTATTAGTTATATCTTTAAAGTAACTTTTCAGCTCAAAATATGGAAATGTTGTTGATAACTGTGTTTTGAAATCCACATTTGGTGAAATCAGTACACATTTTAATTGATTCAATATAATACAAATACAAAACAATAAATGTCTCTTCAGATAGAGAGAAAGCACTATAGAAATTTTACTAGGTATAGGCTAAGTATCCTAAGCATTAAACTTTTCACAGAAGAAAACTCATAAATTTACTGAGGAGTAAGTCAGTTTCTGATACAACTCTTAATTTTAGTAAGATATGGGTAAACATATTTAAGGTTGTTATTAAGTGTCATTGAGTCAGTTCCAACTCAAGGCGACCCTGTACAGCAGAGGTGAGGAACCTTTTTTCTGCCAAAATTTATAACATAATTCGTGGGCCATACAAAATGACAAATTAGCCTGTTATATTTGATCAAGCATTTAATTAACTCAACCCTTAAAGGAGCTCTGATAGCATAGTGGTTAACAGTTGGGTTGCTAACCTCAAGGACATCAGTTTGAAACTAACAGCAGTTCCTCAGGAGAAAGATGAAGGTTTCTGCTCCCGTAAAGATTTACAGTCTAGGAAATCCTATGCAAGGGTCACTGTGAGTTGGAACTGACTCCCCAACATATAACCAACCAGCTAATGTGATGGCTGGAGTCTGCAGGATAATGCACTAGACCACAAGGTCCGGTTGACCTGCAAGGCCGGTTGTTCCAACTCACCAGCCGCTCCTCAGAAACCCTACACAGGTTCACCATGAGTTGGAACCGACTCGATGGCATTTAACAATAATGACAAATGTGATGGCTAGAACTGCAGTTGCCTTGACAGGGCCAGACTAAATGATTTTCTGGGCTGTATATAGCTCGCCAACCAGATGTTTCCTATCCCTGATGTATGGGGTTTCTAAGGAGCTGCTGGTGGGTTTGAACTGCTACCCTTGTGGTTCCCAGTCCAGTGCCGATCCAATAGCACCACATCAGGAGTCCATATTTGAAGGAGACTCAGAATAAATTTGTTATATATGGACTCTTTTAATAACTTGTCCATTTCTCTTGAAGTATAGGAAATGTCAGGTGAGAAAAGATAATGATTGTGAAAAGCCCTTTGTAGGTGATAGAAGTTGGGGTTAAGTTGATCGTCTTTTGCTCGGTTAAGCATTAAGAATTGAGTACTTTCTATATGCTCTATACCATACTAAATACTGTGAGGGACACAATAAGGTATGGCTCTTGTCCTTAAGGAGTGTGAAATAGAAGGTGACTACCATGTGTGACAGTAAATTCAGTTAAAAGAGAATTTGTAACAAAATGTAAGATTTTTAATAAATGAAGGACAAGTTCTGAAAAGTACAACATAAATGAGGATTGGAGAAATCAAGAAAATCTTTGTAGAGGAGGAACAATTCATTAGACTCTTTCAGTTCAAAAAGAAGGGAATGAAGAGCCATTTTTTAAATTTAGTGACTCCAAAACTTGGTGGTGAGGTTAATTATGACATGTCTGTTGGTTGATGAGGGAGGATACTGGAGAGTAGTGGAAAATAAAGTTAAGTAGTTAGGGTGGGGTCCAATTTGGGGTTCAATAAAAGCCAGGCATAAGAGTTGAGATTGGAGTGGTAGAAAAGGGAAGGTTTTGGCAAGTTTTGAGCCAAGGAATGACATCATCTAAGTTCTGCTTAAGGAACAGTGATTTAGAGACGGGAGAGAATTCCAGGAAGAGGTTTCAGGAAGCCTACTTGAATGCTGGGACAGTAATGTTACTGAGAAGGCGATGACTGATAGAGTGATGGGAGTGAGAATGAAGAGTAAAGGGGGAGAGAGATTTTGACAAAGTTTAGTACTGAACTTAAAACAGGAAAAAGAGATTAATTAAGGCCGCCTCCTAGCTTTCTGACTAGGGAAAGGATTTAGTGCCATGGTTGGCAATGGGATTGCTAAAAGACAGGCTGTAGGGAGAAAGTAATAGGTTTACTTTGGACCTAATTATATAAGAGGTATCTGTTTGATGTTTAAATTGAGATGTTCAGCAGACAGCTAGAAACATGAGACTGAAACTGGATGAAAAGACAGGGCTAGAAGATTTAGGGGTATTACTCAGCCTTGCAAACCCAAACTACAAACTCACTACTATCAAGTCGATTCTGATCCCCAGAGACTCTCTAGGACTGAGTAGAACTGTTCCATAGGGTTTCCAAGCCTGTAAATCTTTACAGGAGCAGACAGCCTCTTCTTTTTCCTGCTGAGTGGCTGGTGGATTTGAACTGCCAGCTTTGTGGTTACTAGCCCAACACTTAACCCACGGTGCCTTCAGGGGCTTCATCAGCCTTGTAAAGCTATTATTTAAAGTCATGGGTAAGGATGAGTTCTCTGGGAGTTCAAAGATAGAGGCAAGGGATGGGATTCATGTATAGCTTCTAGTAGATTAATTTTATAAGTCCCTCTTATTCATGTTAACTGAAACTATTTAGAAAGTAATTTTTTTTTCTTGGTGATGTTGCGTTGTTGTTGTTATATGCCGTTGAGTCAGTTCTGACTCATAGTGACCCTGTATAGGATTTCAAGGAACAGCTGGTGAGTTTGAACTTCCAACCTTGTGGTTCAAACCAACCTTTATATCTAGTGCTTATCCTACAGTGGAATATAATTCTATTTTAGGAAATTTGAAATTCAAAAAGTTGTAAAGAAAATAAAGATATTAATAGTATTTTGGTGACTTACCATCTTATATGTTTAAAAGCAGAAGAAATAAAAATATGTAAGTGTGTGGGTACATGTCTACTTATTTATAATTATATATTCTAATTTTATAGCTTGCTCTTTTTTCAGTTAACATTGCATTGTGATAATTTCCCCATGCCATTAATTACTGTTAGAAAACTATTTTATTTAATGTATTTTTTACTTTTTCATTGTAAATTAAGTGAAAGTTTACAGAGCAGATCATCAATATTACATTTAACAAATCTTATAGTAATACTTCATTTCATTTCACTAATTGCAGTCCCCTCCATGTAACATCCGTTATCCCACTTTGTGATTCTTGTTGCCATTCCTTCTTCTTTCCCATCCCTTCTGAATTTCTCCGTTAGTAAATTCTGCCCTTGGGATCTTGAATGGTTTGCTGTTTTATAGTGTGTGCCTCTCTAGTGTTGTTAGCATTCTCCTATGTGCCTGTCTACTGTTTGGCTGAAAATTGAGCCACGAGGAGAAGTACAGTACCAGACCTGAGGGGTGACCAAGGGTCATAGTCTCAGGTTCCTCGGCTCTTTCTCACCAGTAGTCTGGTCTTTTTTATAATTTTGAGTTTTGTTCCACATTTTCTTCCACTATATAGGACATTCTAATGTGACCCCTTTCAGAGCAGTTGGTCATGGTAGCCTGGCACCATCTAGTTCTTCTGGTCTCTAGGTTGTGGGGACTGATGTTTACATGTTGTTGGTATGCTATGGAGTCGGTTCCAACTCATAGCAACTTTATGGAAGATTTCTGAGGCTATAAATCTTTACAGGAGCAGAAAGCCTCATCTTTCTTCTGGGAAACAGCTGTTAGTTTCAAACTGCTGATCTTGAGGTTAGCAGCCCAACTCATAACCACTACAGTACCAGAGCTCCTTGATGTTTACATGTTACATTAGTTCAGCCGACTAATTATATTCAAGCATCTTCAATTTTCATCACTTTTCTTTCCTTTGTATAGGGAGAGACCAATAGTTGCCCCTTTGATGGTCACTCATGAGATTTTAAGAGACCAGTTGCTAATCACCAAAGTAAGATCGTAGAACATTGTCTTTCTGAACTATGTTTTGCCAGTTGACTTGATTTTTTATGACTCCATGCTTACCCAGAAACCTTCTGATTATTATGATTTTACTGTACATACTAAGTGGCACTGTGAGTTAATGTGCTGGATTGCAAAGTTGTTTGAAATGCAAGGTCAGCTGTTCAAGCTCACCAGCTGCTCCTAGGAAGACCTATACAGGGTTGCTATAAGTTGGAACTGACTCAGTGGCACATAACAACAACAAACAATAATAATGAAAGTGTTGTTCATGTGTGGCCATAAACAGGCATTCCTGCTTCTATTACAGTTATATTTTTGTCATTTTTTAGTAATAAATGTATAATTGAATGATGCAGAAAGCATCTGAAGAAGATGGGTGGAAGACAGAGTCATTGTACCAAAAAGAAATGCTTGCTGTTCAAGCATTCCAAAAGGTAACATATGATCCAGAGCCAACGGTACTGAAGAAAGTAGTTGAAAGTGCACTGAAGACATTGACAAAGAACAAGGCTCCAGGAATTGATGAAATACAAAGTGAAATCTTTCAACAGATTGGAGGCACTCATTCATCTATGCCAAAAACTTTGGAAGAAGCTACCTAGCTCCCTGTTTGGAAGGAATACAAATTATGCTCATTCCAAAGAGATGTGATGGAATGTGGAAGACCCAGTGGAATGTGGATATATGAATACCACATGCAAGTAAAATTTTGCTAATTAAAAAACTGCTGCAACAGTACATTGGCAGGAACTGCTTAGAGGTTCAAATTGGATTTAGAAGAGTATGTGGAATGAGGAATATCAGTGCTGATGTCAGATGGATCTTAACTGAAAGCAGAAAATACCAGAAAGATGTTTACCTGTATTTTATTGACTATGGAAAAGCATCCTGACTTTGTGACTCATAGCACGTTATGGGCAACATCGCGGAGAATGAGTGTTCTGGAACACTTAATTGTGCTCATGAGGAACCTAACCTGTACATAGACCAAGAGGCAGTCATCTAAACAGAACAAGGGAACACTGAATTGTTTAAAATCAGGAAAGGTGTATACCAGGGTTGTATTCTTTCACCATACTTATTACGTCTGTATGCTGGGCAAATAATCCTAGAAGCTGGATTATATGAACAAGAACATGGCATCAGGATTGGAGAAAGACTTATTAACAACCTGCAGTATGCAGATGATACAACCTTGCTTACTAAACGTGAAGAGGACTTAAACTACTTATTGATGAAGATCAAAGACCACAGCCTTTGGTATGTGTTACACCTCATTGTAAAGAAAACTTATAAATAACATCATAATAAATGGAGAAAAGTTTGAAGCTGTCAGAGACTTCATTTTGCTTGGATCCACCATCAACTATCAAGAACTCAAACAATATATTGCAGTAGGCAATTCTATACAAGACCTCTTTAAAGTGTTCAAGAGCAGAGATGTCAGTTTGAGGACTAAGGTGTGCCTGACCCAAGCCATTGTAATTTCAGTAGACTCATATGTGTATGAAAGTTGGACAGAAAATAAGGAAGACTGTAGCAGAATTGATGCTTTTAAGTTACGATGTTGGAGAAGAATATTAAGAGTAACATAGACTTCCAGAAGAATAAACAAATCTGTGTTGGAAAAAATACAGCCAGGATGCCTTAGAGGCCTGGATCATCAGACTTCATCTCTCATACTTGGACATATTTGCTTCTAGAAGATGGAGCTACCTTATTGATAGTAATAAAATCATATTTCTGAATATGAAAGATTGAGGGTTAGGCAGTGGTAAAATACCACTCTCTCAAGAGCTCTTTGAAGAAGAAAGTCTGTACCTCAATAGGTAGAACCTTAGGCAGCACCACATTTTCCGATTTGAGTCCCTGGAAAGTTAGATGTATGAGTCTTTTGAAATAATATTTTAACATCTTTGAGATGTCAAGGAATTATGTCTAACAACTTATCCCTTAAAATATATCTCATCACAACATAGGAGTTAATTTCCAAGAGTAAATAAATGTGTGTAAAAGTTTATGATACTAGTAGAGAACATTTAAAAAATAATATTTTAGTATATTTTCAATGAAGGTTTAAACATTTTAAGTTCCCATTTAAAATACAGAGAACTTTAAAAAATTTATGTGCGGTGTTTATATATTCTTCCAGAGGGTATTATTATCCTATTTTCCTATAGTAACAAAAGCACATTATGAAAAATTTTCAGATCCAGTGTACAGATTCCTGTACCTAGAGAAAACTTTATAAGAAAATTATAAAAAAAAAAAAAGAAAGAAAGAAAATTAGAGACATTTTACTTTTTTTTTTTTTAGGGGGAAACTAATGGAAACGGAGAGATCCAGTGAAAAACATATTCCTATGCTAGAAGCTTCCATTGAATGCTACAAAAATCAAGTAATACCTTTTATTTTTATTTTTCTACATATCCAACCTAAAGATTGCCTGTTATTAAGTGCTGTTGAATTGGTTCCAACTCACAGTGACCCTGTATAGGGCTTGCAAGGAGTGGCTGGTGGATTTGAACCACCTACCGTGCAGTTAGCAGCCCAGTGATTATCCTACAGTGCCACAGCAGTTACAGAAATTCTTCATTTTCCATGTGGATCTTTTCTGTTGTACTTTATGCCGTCCCTTGTTTTTGTCCCTAGGGAAATCACAGAAAATCTTATATTCATGTTCATGCAATACATAACAACGATCATTCATTTAATTCATAAAGAGTTCTATTTGTTTATGTACTTTGCTCCAACTTTCCAGGGTTTGGGCTAATGAAAGTGATGGATCAGGCATCCATTATGAACAGCTTTGCATCTTTTTGAATAGATGTTGGCCTGTGAAAGGTTTCAGGAAATTCACATCCTTTAATTCAATCCTCCACATACCATATGCAAATATTTGGAGAGTAGTCAGTAGAGTATTTTTTTTTTTTTAATATCAGCTCCAGTGGGGTTTTGAGCTTGGATATTTAGTATCAGTTTGAGATACAGCTATTCTAAACAACTATAACATAGGAACTCAAATGTCTATTTGCAAAATAGTTAAACTCATTTTGCCCACTCATTTTCTTTAGATTGAGCATTTTCTTCCTCATAATTTTGGATTTAAAGTATTCTTATTGGTTCATGAAACACATTTTCCTAGGTTGCTATTACTCCTCTGCCTGTTGGCTGTTTTCAGGTGTAGCTGTGGTTTGTTTATTCATTTGGCTATGTAGGATAAGCTTGTGATTTTGACCACAGAATGAGGGGTTCAAGCCTGCCAGCTGAGCTGCTCTTCAGGAGAAAGATGAGGCTTTCTGCCTCCACAAAGATTTACAGCCTTGGAAACTCCAGACAGCATCACTATGAGTTGGAACTGACTGGACAGCACTTAACAACAATAGATTAAGTACATAGAACAATGCTCTAGAAATTATAGGGTAAAACAACTAAGTGAAAACAAGATATGGCTTTGTACTCGTTCTGTTTGAGCTAGAGTTAGCTCAGAGTTGGAAGGACCCTGTGTATAGGAAAGGTAGTCAGGACTGAGGTGATCCTCTCAAAGGGTATTATGCTGATGACTCAGCTAGGGTGTGTTTCTTAGTGGAAAAGTTTTAAAACTTTGCTCTGAGATTTAAATGTTATGCCTTTTCCTCTACTGCTTCCCACTCAAGGAAGGACTAGGAAGGTAGCTCTTTTCCCGCCTTTGTATGGCCATAATAATGGATTGTGAATTAATTAGTTGCACTGAAGGCAGCACTCAGATTGATTTCCATATTTGTCATTAAGGGAAGTCCAGATTTCTTTGTGGGGTGATTGAATCTTTGCTTTGTGAGAGTGGGTGCAACTTCCGTGTATTCATGGGTGGGATCATCTTGTCATCAGCCAATGCCTTAAAAGATGTAAGTCACTTAAAAGAAATGAACCCTGCTGTGGTCTGTTTTCAGTGTTTCTCTGTTCTCTTTTATCCTTCACTCTGTGCCTTAGAAAAATATTGCACTTGCTTGCTATTTAGGGCAAAAGGTTTTCTAAGGATTAATTGTAGAGTTGACACAGCACATCAACATCACCACTATGATTTGAGTTGAAGGTGCCATGAATTTGTCTAGAAGAAATTTCAGTGAGTTTTCACAAAAGCCAAAAAATAAAACCCCGACCTTTAGGATTATGTTGACGCCATTTACTTTATTTCCCCTTATTTGTATGGTTATCTTTTTTCTTTTAAACAAGGGTGGGGATTTTGTTCTTTGCTGAGTGGTTGTGATTTCTTTCATGGAACAGGTTCAGTATTGAAGGGAATGTGGGAGGGGCCCTGGAGTAGGAGCCTAATATTTACAGCCTAATACTGACTCAGTTTCTAAATGTGTGACTTTAATCAAGTCTTGTCAGTGTTCTTACCACAGATTTTTCATCTTTAAAATAGAGATGATAATACCTGCCCATCTAGTTCATATGGTTTTGGGGGAGGCACAGTTGCAAAATGCAGAGCCTTGGGCTATTGGTTTAGACAGACTTGCATTGGTTGTATGAAATTGAGTAAGATACAGGCAGCTTCAAAAATTCCATTATTTTATAATTCCATTTTTTCACTTACTGTTTGAAGCCTCTTTATATGCATTTTCTCTGAGCCTCATTTTTATATTCTGTAAAATATCAGCATATGTACTAGTTTTAGGGTTAATGCCAGGATCAAAATCACATGAGCAAATGTATATAAAATGTTAAACATAATTAATGTTTCATTACTTGTTATGAATCGCATGCCATTATTATCAATAGTATTTCCTACAGTTGTGGTTGTTAAGTGTGGTCAAGTTGGTTCTGACCTATAGTGACCCTGTATAGGGTTTCCGAGGAGCAGCTGGTAAGCTTGAATCTTCAACTTTGCAGTTCAAACCTTGCGGCTCCCACAGCGCCACACCAGAACTCCTTCCTAAGGTTACAGGTATGAAATAGACTGATTAGATCTCCAGGTTTCCATGTTTGTCAATACAGGCTCACTGTTAGGACTTCTGGAAGTATAAGGAGGTGATAATTAAAAGACAGACAGATTTTTCTCATTTCAGACTGATAGCTGTGAATAGTATGACACTGCTAGGTAAGCTACTTTCCAGTAACCTCTATTTTTGTAATCTCTATTCAAATAACAATAGTGTTTTTTTGGGGAAAAAATGTAGTAGTTTTGCTAAAACTGAAGCATGTCATTTTTGGCTTCTAGGAATGACTTCAGGAGCCCTGGTGGTACAGCGGGTTCAGTGTTGAGCTGCTTGCTAACCACAAGGTCCGTACTTCAAACCCACCAGCCGCTCTGTGGGAGAGGGATGAGGCTATCCACTCTCATGAAGTTTTACAATCTCAGAAACCCTTTATAGGGTGGCTGTGAGTCAGAATTGACTTGATGGCAGTGGCTGAACACTTCTCTCTAATACTTCCCTTAGAAATGTACTGTTTGGGGGCCCAGATAAAAGACACTGTGTAAGCTGTAAGGGGAAAACATTGTCTTCTTTTATAACCTAAATTTGAGGAGTAATCTAAATCTTAAATACCAAGAACCTAACCATGATCCTGGGTTGTGAAAGTACAGAGGGGTGTAAAAATCACTAGAAAAATTGTTGTGCTCTTTCCTTACTTGTCTTTCTATCAAGTCATTGCTACTATGGCCCTAGAGCAGGGAGGTGCCACCTCTGCTGCATGGCACTGGGAACAGGAGGGCAGACCCTGCCTGTTTGATTTCTGTTTTCATTCATCACCTTCAACAGCCTACATTTAGAAAGTTCCTATTGTATGTTTCATGCTAAGTACTTTTCTTGAAGCTGGAAACCTATAGATGTGTATATTGTTGTTAAGTGCCATCGAGTAGGTTCTGACCCATATTGACCCTGTAGAGGGTTTCCAAGGCTATAAATCTTTATGGGAACAGAAAGCCTCATCTTTTTCCCAAGAACAGCTAGTAGCTTCGAACTGCTGACAGTGAGAATAGCAGCCTGACTCGTAACCACTATGTTACCAGAGCTCCTTGCTACCACATTTAATAACCCATTCAGCATGTAACTAAAATGCCACTTATTTATTTATTATTATAGATGTACATAGAGCCTTGGTGTGGCACTGTAGGATAAGCACTGGACCGTAAAGGTCAGTTTGAACCACAAGGTCATTGGCAGTTCAAACTTACCAGCTGCTTCTTGGGAAACCTGTACAGGGTCACTCTGAGATGGAACCAACTCAACGATACTTAACAACAACAACAACATATATAGATGCTATCATTTCATGCTGTTGTTTCAAAAATTATATTGGTAAAGAGAGGAGAAATACAGAGTACCTGAAATCTGCAAAAATCATTGCCTCATGTATCCATTTGAGAAAGAATGATTACCTTTATTACACTTAATAGTACTTTACTTATGTTGTTGTTGTTAAGTGCCATGGAGTCGATTCCAACCCATAGCAACCCTGTATAGAGTTTCCAAGGAGTGGCTGGTGACCTTAAACCACCGACTTTGCAGTTCAAACAACTTTGCAGTCTGATGCATTAGCCCACTTAACCATAAAACTGGGACCATGGTGGCTCTGTACAATAAAACTGGATCATGAACCACAAGGTTGGAGGTTCAAGCCCACCAGCCTCTCCATGGGAGAAAGATGAGGTTTCTTCTCCTGCAAAGAAGTGCAACCTTGAAAACCCTAGACAGAGTCGCTGTGAGTTGGAACCCACTTGACAGCACTTAACAACTACAACAACCATATAACTTAGTATGTTTTCTTTTTCCAGTTTCAAAACCCAGGAAACCACTATAATGGTTTTCTAAGGAATCACCGATATTACTATTCAGTCCTCATTATTTTTGCTGAACCATTTTAGTTGTGTAGTGCTATAGAATAAGCCCTGGACTGAAGGTATGTTTGAATTGCAAGGTCAGTGGTTCATACCCACCAGCTGCTCCTCAGAAACCCTATACAGGTTGCTATGAGCCAGAACCAAAGATTCACCAGCACTTAACAACAAAATTAGGCAGAACCCTCTTTCCCTCCACCTCTGCCCCCACATACCACCTTTAACTTGTCAAGTCTGTCTTCCTGCTTCTGCAGTTTATCTTAAATGTAAATGGAACAATGTCATTTCCAGGCTTAAAATCTTTGAAGTACTTCTTTATCACTTTTCAAGATAAGATCCAAATTACTTGACATCACATTCATGGTCATTCTCTGATGGACTTTCTTATCCAGTCTCTACTGCTGCATATGAGGAGTCCTGGAGTTAGAGGCGAGGCTGCTAGCAGTTTGAATCTACCAACCACTCTACATGGAAAGATGCGGTGCTCTGTGAAGAGTTACAGACTTAGAAACCCTGTACTGGTGTTGTTAAGTGCTGTCCAACTCACAGCGATCCTGTATAGAGAGTTTCCAAGGAGCAGCTGGTGAGTTTGAACCGCCGACCTTGTGGTTCAAACTGACCTTGAGGTAGGTCCAGTGCCCATCCTACATCGCCACACCAGGACTCCTGGAAACCCTATATGATATCACTATGAGTTGGAACCTACTTGGTGGCTGTAAGGAAAAGAAAGAAAGAGACTAAAGGAGAGAGTCTTGGCAGGTTTATTGAGAGTAAACCTGGGATGGGGTACTCTTATGTCACCAAAGGAGACCAAGAGTCCGTCTGTTCCCTTACAGACTGGGGTATTTATAGTCCTTGTGGTCTGGGTATAGTTCTGGCGAGTTTAGAATGGGCAGGGGTATGGAGATTTTCCTGAAACCTGGAATTTCAGGGGGGAGGATCTCCAGGTGTAACAAAGACCCAAGCTTCCCAGGAGATCGGAAGCTCAAGCCGGCCCATTCAGTGTCATTTGGGGTAGTTGCAATTCTGTTGATCAGACGCAAAGTCCTTCAGTGGCACACAACCACCACCATCTGCATATGAAGTGACGTACGATTCTTTGCTATCTCATATGTAGGCCTTTCGGTAATTTCAACTCCATCGCTATCCTGGTACTTGTATTGCTGTCATTTGCTTTTACATCAATCTTTCATGGTTAAGCTGGAGCTTGAAGGCAGATACACTCTGCGTCATTTATCTTTGTATTTTACCCACATGGCATACTGCCTGGCACACAGTACACATTCTCTAAATGTTTGTCAAATAAATAAATGAGGGAATAGAGATACTCCCACATGGCCATAGTGTATCATTAGTATGTGTGACGCTCTTAACTATGTTACACAATAACTAGTTTCATAAGTCCAGGAACTTTGTTACAGCCAAAAGGGAACTTAGATATCATCTCATCTAACACCGTTACATTTTCAAATGGAAAAATTACAGACCAAAGAGATTGAGAAATTTACACCTGGGCAAACAGCTAACTAGTAGTAGCTCAGGGCTAACTCTGGTCTGGCTGTTTGGTTCCCAGGCCAGAGTACTTCTTGCCACAAATAGTCCTAAATGTGAGCAAAAATTTTAATTTGATGGCAGTTAAATCATTTCTTTTAGTTTTGGAGTTTTAAAAGAACAGAGTAACAAATTCATTATGGAATAATTTAAATATTCACAAAAATAAAGAATACAATGTACTCCCAGTACTCATTAGCAGCTTAACCAAGCTAACACATAACAAATCTTATTTCATCTATTCACCTCCATATTATTTTGCAGCTAATTCTTGATGTTATATTTTTTTCATCAGAAATATGTTCGTATGCATGATAAATGTTTTTTAGTCTTTTTAAATATGGGTCTCTAGCATTCTGGGTAATCATGAGACTTCAAACAAAATAATGACACCCCATTGAAGATTCAGCTTCAGAAATCTGGTGGCTGCCCCACCTGACTGGTGATCCTCTGTCCCTGAGCTCCCTCCACCTCTCCTGATTGTTCCAGGACCACCACGCCCACTGAGCCCAACACCCTCAGCTTTCTCTGTTCACCTGCGCTGGAGAGAGTTGGGCTTTTCATTCTCTCTCTCTCTTTTTGTTTTGCTGGTAGTTTTCATATATTTTTATTTTATAAAAATAAAATTAAAAAATGCTTATAAAATAAAAATATACGAAACAAAACTTTCGCCAGTTCTTGCTTTGCTTTTTAAATTTAAACTTTGTTAGATGCAGGTATAAGGAAGAAAAGAGATTGATATTAATAAGAGAGATACTTATTAATATTGTTAAGTGCCATCGAGTCAGTTCTGACCCACAGTGAACTCTCTGTAGTGTTTCCAAAGAGCAGCTGGTGGGTTTGAACTGCCAACCATGCAGTAAGCAGTCTAGTGCTTATCCTACAGTGCTACCCCAGGACTCCATATTTATTCATAGAAAACAATATATACTAATGAATTACAAGCTGGGCTGTTAATTGTGGGGTCAGCTGTTCAAATCTATCAGAGAAAGATGAGGCTTTCTGCTCTAGTAAAGATTTGTTGTTGTTGTTAAGTACCGTGGAGTCAGTTCCGACTCATAGTGACCCTGTACAGGGTTTCCAAGGCTGTAAATCTTTACGGGAGTAGAAAGCCTCATCTTTCTCCCACAGAACAGCTGGTAGTTTTGAACTGCTGACCCTGAGGCTCGCAGCCCGATTCGTAACCACTACGCTACCAGAGCTCCTTATGGAAACCCTATCCAGGGTCTCTATGAATTGGAATCAGTTTGGTGGCACACAACCATCACCACCACCATATGTAAACTTAAGCAGCTTTGAGAATGTTAAATGTAAGAAGCCTTTAAAATCCCTTGGAGTCTTTTTTATTTGCATTTTCTCAAAATGACATTTTAAAACCTATAGTTTAAAAGAAGTTTTTATTATGAGTTATCACAACCATACGTAAAGTTGTCGAGAAGCACATTTAAGGAACAGTCATGTCTCCACTGTGCAGCTTCATCAAAATCTTGGTATTTTATCATATTTGCCTCATAGTTAAGTAATATACACTTAGAACTGAGATGTTTTTGTTGCTCTTCTCTTTCTTCCCTCCCCAGAAATAACCATTATCTTGAATTTATAGTTTTTTAAAGCATTGGACTGCTAAGCATAGATTGGCAGTTCTAACCCACCAGCCTGTCCTTAGCAACCCTATGTTGTTGTTGTTGTTGTTAAGTGCAGTTGAGTTAGTTCTGACCCATAGCAACCCTGTATAGGGTTTCTGAGGAGTGGCTGGTGAGCTTGAACCACTAACCTTACGGTTCAAACCACCTTTACACTTCAGCGCGTTACCCCATAGTGCCATATAGGTCAGAACTGCCTCAACGGCACTTACCAACAACCAGCAACCAGTATGTGTATAACCTTATGTTAGGTAGTGACTTGCCTTTTGCAAAGCAATTTCATCTCTTATAGTTCCTCAAAACTCTGTGAAGTATGCAGGGAACTATGTGGAGTATTTTATTTCTAAGAATGTGCAACCCACCCAGATTATCCCACTTTCATTGATATAAAGTTAAAAGGTGTAAAATTTTGTTTTATGATTTAAGGTATTTTTGGAAACCCTATACAGAGTCATTATGAGTCAGAGCCAACTCAGTGGCACTTAACAACAACAACATTAGACATAGACTCCTGAGACATGTTTTTTACTCTCTAGGAGTCCTGGTGTGGCGCTGTGGGTTAATGCACTGGACTGCAAACTTGCTTTGAGAAACAAGGTCGATGGTTCAAGCTCACCAGCTGCTCCTCAGAAACCCTATACCAGGTTGCTACAGGTCGAAACTGACTCAGTGGCACTTAACAATAACAGCAATCAGAAGACGTTTTACACCTGTCTTAACTTAAACTCCCGTGCTCAACTTCAAGTACTAACGAGTACCTTTAAAAACTATAACCAGAATTAAGAGGAATGGAAGGAACCTCAGAGTTTATATAATCTTTGACTTCCTGATTTGAGTGACATTGTTTTAAAAACCAACTCATAAGTAAATTTTCTTCCCATTTTCAGGCAATACTTTAAGAAAGAAATGCCCTTCCTGAGTAACACTGTCTGACATGACAGATTGGTAAAGACATCTTGGTGAGAAGTCTTGCTTTCCTTTGCCTAATAATACTTTAAAAATTAAATAACTCTAGGTTTGCTTATAATTTAATTTAAAAAAATTTTTCCATCCCATTTCCTCCCAACCAATATCCCCAGCTATGTTTAGCATTATTTTCTGCTCCTTAGAAGGAGATGCAGTGTTCATTTATCCTGTTTATTCTGCTAAGAAAGAAAGTTTTTCCCCCTTAAAAAAACAAACCTAGTGCTGGTAACTAGATTCTAGTGGAATAATTTTGGAAAAAACTTCTTTCCACAAATAGATGAGAGATCTTGTTGGTACTAGGCCTTCTGTGTGAACTAGTAAATTTCCATGACGTCAGGGAACTGGGGTTTGTGGGGGGATGCAAGTCCTATGGAACAGGACTTTTTGACTCCTTTTTAAGTCATATGTAGAAGTGGGATCCGTTTCTGGTTTTGGATGCCTCTGAGCCACAAGCATTTGGAAATATCCCAATGGGTTAATCTAGTGCTACCAACAGTTTATGCATGTGCTCTGGAGCAAATGCTGCAGGAACAATGAAAGATGCTTGCTTATAGGATCCTGCAAATACTATAATTTTATCTCTTCATGTGGGCTTCTAAATATCCGCCATTCAATTTTTATTACCACCAGACATTTAGTTAAGCTAGAGCTCTTACCCAATTTATTAGTTTTTACCCCAAAGGTTTTTGGTCTCAGTGAGCTCCTTAAAGTCAGAGGCATATCTTTCTAACTAGCAGTTTGTAACCTCTCGTAACAAGTGTTTGTTCAATGTAAGTCAGTAGTGTTCGTTCAGAAAAGAAATTTCCCTCCTCCTGTTTGAAACCATTGTGTACTTTGTTTAAAGAAAATGCTGATCTTTCTTGTGATTATTTAACTCTGTTGAATATTAAGATTCTTTTGTTAAGTGGAACATACCCAGTCTTGTTTTTTTATTTCTCTGTAGTATAGTGGTTACGAGTCAGGCTACTAATTTCATGGTCAGCATTTCGAAACTACTGGTGGTTAAGTACCAGTGGTCCTGCAGGAGGAAGATGAGGCTTTCTACTCCCGTAAATTTTTACAGCCTCAGAAATCCTACAACAGTGTCACTATGAATCGGAGTCAACTCCATGGCACACAACCACCACCATAGTATCAGGAAGAGGATATCCAAAAATCCATTTTTTACTTTATCTCAAAACTTTTATCAGTATCTATTTTCTTAAGTACTACATTATTCAAATCACCGTTAAAAATATAAATCTTCCTATTTTCCTTACTCATACTTCCTGTATAATAAAATTTAAATTTTAAGAATCAGCATAATTCTTGGTACATCTGTGTTGTTACTGCTAAGTGCCGTCGAGTTGGTTCCAACTCATAGGGACTCTGTGTAGGGTTTCCAAGCAGCTGGTAGGTTTGAACTACCCACCTTGTGGTTAGCAGACCAGTGCTTATCGAACAGCCTTTAACACCCTATGCCATCTGGGGTCGCTGTGGGTCAGAATTGACTTGATGACACACAACATGTTGCTGCTGCGTGCCTTTGAGTTGATTCCTGCTCATAGGGACCTTGTGCAGGGTTTCCCAGGTCATAAATCTTTATGGAAGCAGAAAGCCTCAACTTTCTTCTTTGAGCGTGGCTGATGTATTCGAACTGCTGTCCTTGCAGATAGCAGCCCAACACATAACCCACAATGCTACCAGGTCTCCTTTGTTACTGTTGTTAAGTGCCATCAAGTTGATTAAGCCCCCTGGTGGCCCTGTATAGGGTTTCCGAGGAGCTACTGGTCAGTTTGAACTGCCGACCTTGCAGTTTAAACCAACTTTGCAGTCCAGTTCATTAACCCACAGCGCCACACCTGGACTTCCTTAGTGGGTCAGTATTATGCGAAAAATACATTGTTGTTGTTGTTAAGTGCTGTTCAGTCAGTTCTGACCCATAGCAACCCTGTTCAGGGTTTTCAAGGAGCAGCTGGTGACCTTGAACCGCTGACCTTACGGTTCAAATGACTTTGCAGACCAGCACATGAACCCACAGCAGTATACATCCCTATATCTTTTAGGGACTGAGAGTAGTTCAGCCAGGTAGACATACTCTGAACCTATACTTTTTCATTGTTGTTATTGATATTGAGTCACTTCTGACTCATAGTGACCCTGTATAGTGTTTTCAAAGAGCCACTGGTGGGTTTGAACTACCAAACTTGCAATTTGAACTGACCTTTCATTTTGGTCCAGTACTTTATCCTGTAGACTACACCAGGACTCCATAGTAGAAAGTTAATCTTGTGTAAATATCATAAAAGTGGTTAAAATTGTTTTATAAAATTTTTTGTCTTAAATAGTAGCCTGTTTCATAAAAGTAGCATTCTATCAAGACCATCTGCTTAATTTACCATTAAAATTTTAGTTAGTGTTAACTTTTAAGTATTGGTTGTTATAGTAAAAAGCAAAAACTTCAAGAGGATTCAAATTTTTTCTCTCTAAAAAATCAAGTCATATCATAGAATTTATTATGTACTTTGTGTCAAGATAAACACATTTTTAGTGTTTATAAAATTGGAATGTGTGAATGTTGAGGATTATGCCATATTTTCTTCTGACATCTTGCAGAGATTTGGTTGTTTCTCATAGAAAGTAGAATAAAAATATAGTAAGTGGTCAGTTTTTTATTTATGAAATGCCCAAAATTGGCAAGCACTTAACCGTATTTCATAGAGTATCACTTGACAAGATTTGTGCAGAGGTCTTGGTTCTGTTGTTAGCTACGTGACCTATAGTCACAGATTCCTCCTTGTTTATTAACTTACACAAAAAAAGTTGAGAATGAGTAAATGCTCATTTTGGTCAGTTTTTCAGGATAAAAACCAATGTCTATAAACGTTCTTGACCAAATTCATTTCTTCATTTTTAGAATGGAAGTACATGTTGATTTTCAAAAGATTGACTATTCTTTGGCAAAAGTTTGAAAGTGTTACATATACAATTCAAAGTGTTGTTTTTGAGTTGCCATCTGTTTCCTAATCCCTTTGGTCAAAACTACATTAGCTGTTTTCTGTGCTTTTGCATATTAATCTGAAGTAATACATTTTATACTCACAGTGCTTACCATACTGTAATGTATCTGCTGGGTCACTTTTCTATGTGTTGTTGTTTTTTTAAGTAGACTGAAAGTTCCTTGTGTGGTGCTATGGATCAGCACTGGACTGCAAACCGCAAGGTTGGCAGTTCAAACCCACCAGCTGTTTCTTGGAAACCCTATACAGGGTTGGTATGAGTCAGTACCAACTGCAGGGCACTTGACAGCAACAATAAAAGTTCCATGAGTGGAAGATGTGTTTTCATCTCCATACCTCCAAAACCTCTAGTACATAATAAGTACAGAATAACTAGGTGCCTATCATTATTATAATAAATTTGTTAAGGTCCGTCGAGTTGGTTCCAACTCACAGCAACCCTGTATACGGTTTGCAAGGCTGTACCTCCTTGTGGAGGCTGTAAGTCTCATCTTTCTCCCACAGAGCAGCTGGTGGCCTTGAACTGCAGACTGTTTTTTACAGTTGAGTGCTTATTGTACAGAGCCACCACACTCTGTCATATAATAAATTGTTATTAAGTGCCGTTGAGTTGGTTCTGACCCATAGTGATCATGTATAGGCTTTCCAGGGAGCGGCTGGTGAGATTGAACTGCTGACCTTGCGGTTCAAAAGGAACTTGGCAGTCTATAGCGCATTAACCCACAGTGCCATAATGGTCAAATAAATGAATCAACACAGACATATTCTAAGTTAAACCTACCATGTGCTTGTGGATTGTGCATATTATTCCCAGTCCTAACTTCTGTGAAGATCTAATTCAGGTCCCAGTTTTCAGATAACTTTGCTACTGCAGTTCACATGGGTATTTCCCTGTTCTGTAGTCCAGAGAACGGTCCAGTCAGCTTTGTTTTGTCACATACACTAATTATACTGCTTAGCCTTGTGTTTTCCAACAATATTGTGGGATCTTGGTGTGTTCTTATCGTATCTATTTCTCATTGAGTTCTGTCCTAGCTCAGTGCTGGGTACATGACAGGTGCTAATGGTACAATTATTGCTATTCTTGTTATTGTTAGGTGCTGTCCAGTCAACTCCAACTCATAGTGCCTCGGGATAGAGTTTCCGAGGATTGGCTGTGGGTTTGAAATGTCAGCCTTATAGTTAGCAGCCCAGTGCTTAGTCTACAGTACCATACCAGGTATGATTATTAATCAGCCTGAAATTACCTAACACCAGTGCAACTATTACCTTCCGCAGTTTCGTTTGGTTTTCTCTGTTGGTCACCCTGAAAGTCTGCCTTGTTAGCACTGTCTAATAGATTTATTTAATATCTTATTTTGTTTTATATAGACACGCTAAGTGTGGATGCAGCCTTTTCAAAGATTCTTAAGAACCATAACTTTTAGAGCAGGAGGAAGAGTTACGGCTTATGGAGCACTGATTTTCAAATTATGGTAAAGGAAAAATTGAATTTATTCAGGGTGAGTGAGGATTGCACAGTCAGATGGTCTATTGATGTAGAAACTTGAATGGGAAAATGTGTGATAGATATATATTTACAACAACACAAAAAGAGCAGCTGTGGAGTTTACTTATGTCTACCAAACACCTGGAGGGATTTGGTTTCATGGTTTGGAGATTTAGGGTTATGCTTTCATAGGACGTCCCAGTTAATTGGCTTAATGACATGTTTTGTGCTTCTCCTCGACCTCCTAGATAGTTGCATAGTGCCTGGGGTCTTAAAAGCTTGCAAGCAGCCATCCAAGCTACAATAATAGGTTTGTGCACCAGGAACAACAGAGGAAGAAGGATGGTAAGGAATAGGAGGAGGAAATGGAAATGTGGCTGATTGTCTTCATGAACAACTGCGCCCTATGCCAGGAGACCAGATCTGGATGGTGCCTAGCTATCACTACTGAATGTTTTAATCAAAGATTCTGTAATTTAATATTGATCAAAAGGGAGGAAATGCAGAACAGAATTTCAAATTCTCATGTACTCCAGACTTGAGGAGCCGTTGATAGTAAATAAACAACTGAAACTATTGCCCTGAGATAATCTTTAAACCTCTAACCAAAATATCTCTTGTATCTTCTGAAAACCAAACAGCAATTTAGCTTAACTCATAGAGAATGTCTGCCTTGAGCATTGTGCTCTTTTAAGGTTTATCTATATGGGATCTATATGGGATCAAATTGACAACAGGCATTCAGAATATTAGATAGGAAATTTAGGGGCTGTGAGTTCATGTTAATGGGGAAGAAACAATTCTGAAAAAGAAGGGTGAGAATACTCACACAACTCTAGCAGTGTAATTAATGTCACTGAATTGCACATGTAGAAAGTATTAGACTGGTGTATGTTTTACAATGTAGATTCTTCACAACAAAATCAAAACAAAATACAACAACAACAAAGTTACCTTCAGTTTGGATACTTGTACACATGTATCAGAAATGCTTCAGCAAAGGAACCCAAGTCAGAATGCTAAATTTAAGCCTTAAGCTAAGGTTGACGTCATTTAAATGATACTTTAAAAAAAAAGATATACTCACCCCTGCCATACTGCATATTCAAAAGTTAACATGGATCAGTGACTTAATTATAAGAATTAACCTTATAAAATTCTTAAATAAAGCCATAGGACTACATCTCCATGATCTTGGGTTTGGCAGTGAATTCTTAGATTTGACACCAAATGGTTGAACAGCAGAGGAAATAATAAATAACCTAAACTACAATGTGGTGTCATAGGATAAGCACTCACTTCAAGGTCAGTTGGAACCGCAAGGTATTGGTGGTTCAAGCTCACAAGCCACTCCTCAGAAGCCCTATACAAGGTCACTATGAGACAGAACTGACTCAACAGTGCTTAACAACAACATCATAATAAAAACTTTTGGGACTTCTGGCAAGATGGTGGACTAGGCAGACACTATACAGGCCTTCTACAACAAAAACATGGGAGATCAAATGAAACGTGTATAGATGATAATCCTCGAACCCTATGTGTTGGAGGAAAGCATAGACAAGTAAGTAGATTGAATACTGCCTTGGAGAAGAAGTTCAACAAAAATGTTGAGAAAGAGACAGACAGGTCACTTGTCAGCTGGCCTGATGTGACAAAGCCATTTTGAGCTTTTGTAGGCAGCGTTTGATTGAGACAGCAGCCTGACAACACAAATGCATTCTCAGTGGCTGGCAGTGAGGAAAATAGGATCCTCCCTTATTTCCCACAAACCTCCTGGTGACCAGCAACATGGCCACCCTCCACCCTATCCACCCATCGGCCAGTGACACTCCTACCCTGTACAGCCCCTTCCCTTCCTGAGATCGGAGCCACGTCAGGTGCACCTTCCCTGCAATTTGTATTTAGTTTTTTTTCTTCCTTTTAAAAAATTTCCTTTTCTTTTTAGTTATTAAATTCTTTTTTTTCCTGTTGTTTGTCTGCTTTTCCCCTGCTTACTTTTATTATTATTATTTTCTTTTTTGCTGTGTTTTTTTTTTTTCTTGCCTACTTGATGGACACCAGTAAGTGCCCACACAGTCTAGCCATTCCCATACTTTTTACTGCCCCAACTACTGGGTGATGGCCACTATCCATTCCTATACCACCCAATCAATTGTCTGCATTTAACACTACCAAGCCCACTCTTAACTGCACCACAGGAACAACAAACCAAGAACTGCACACACATTCACTTTATCACACCTACCAGGACACAGACGTTGAGTACCTAAGAACACACCAACATACAATCATCAATTAAATACAAAGACAGTAAAACCACAACGTCTCATAGGAAATAAGATAATTACAAGTCACACGGAAGAAACAAGTGACCAATATACAGAGCCAGAAGACCTTTCTGAGGAAGAAATGGCATTGGAGCTACCTGACAAGGAATTAGAAAGAATGATATTTAGGGACCTTCAGTATATTGAGAGTAAGTTTGAGAAAGCTGTAGATAAAATAGACAAAGCTTTAAAAGAATCAGGGAAACACCATAGGAACAAACTGACAAAATAAATGAAAAATTTAGGAAACATACAAAAACAGTAAATAGAAATCTAGAAGATTAATATTAAGGTTTCAGTAATAGATAATACACAGAAAGGTCAAAGGAGTAGAATTGAATCAATAGAAGGTCTAATTACTGAGCTTGAAGACAAATCTCAATATTAATTTTCTACAGGAACAATCAGAAAAAAGAAAGAGAAAATCTGTAGAAATCCTAAGAACTATGTGGGTCAACAGCATGAGGAATAACATGAAAAGATGTTTGATACCATCAATCTATAAGGAAATACAAATCACAACCATACTTTACACTTATATTTGTAGTTGTTGCTAGCTGCCATCAATTTGACTTATGGCGATCCTGTGCACAACAGGATGAAACACTGTCCTACACCATCCTCACAGTTGTTGTCATGCTTGAGCCCATTGTTGCTGCCACTGTGACAGCCCATCTCATTGAGGGTCTTTCTGTTTTTTGCTGACCCTCCACTTTACCAACCATGATATCCTTCTCCAAGGACTAATCCTTCTTGACAACATGTCCAAAGAACAAGAGATAAAGTCTCGCCATCCTAACTTCTAAGAAGTAGTCTGACTGTACTTTCAAGACAGATTTGTTTGTTCCTCTAACAGTGGACATATGTTATTGTTAACAGCCATCTTGTTGGTTCCAACTCATAATGCCCTGTGTAGTGGAGTATTATTCAGTTATGAAACAAAGTATAGTGACATCTCTGCAATTTGGTTGCATCTTTAGCATTATGCTAAATGAAATAAGGAGTCCTGGTGTGGTGCTGTAAGATAATGCACTGGACTGCAAGGTTGGTTTGAACTATAAGGTCTGTACTTCAAACTCACCAGCTGTTCCTTAGAAACTTTATACAGGGTTGCTATGAGTCAGGACCAACTTGATAGCACTTAACAACAACAACAGGTGAAAAAGGCAGACACAAAAGTTCACTTAAGGTTTCTTTTATATAATACATCCAGAATAGGCAAATTCATAGAGACAGAAAGCAGATTGGTATAAGAATTGTAGAAAAAGAGGGAGGAGCTTGCAGAACCAGCTGTCAAAATATATTATTGTTATGAATTGCCTTCTAGTGGGTTCTAAGTCATGGCGACCCTGTGTGTGTCAGAGTAGAGCTACATCCATAGGGCTTCAAGGCTGTGGCTTTTCAGAAGCAGATGGTCAGGCCTTTCTTTGAGGTGCCTCTGGGTGAGTTTGAACTGCTAACCTTTTGGCTAAATTTGAGTGCTTAACCTAAGGACTTCAGTATATATGGGTGTAAAAATAAAATAGTTTGGCTTAGCTGTGTGGAGTTCAGTTGAATTACTTCATATGGCTTTTTCTAGCCATAGTCTTTCTAACTCTCACCAAATGATTAGGTTATTGTTGTTAAGTGCTGTTTAATAAGTTACGACTCATATCAACCCTGTATAGGGTTTCCAAGGAATGGCGGCTACTGGTTTTGAACTGTAGACTTTGAGGTTAGCAGTCCAGGGCTTATTCTGCAGTGTCACACCAGTACTTAGTAATTAACTGTATGAAAACAGGTTGTATGGGACCCTTAAAATGGACATTGGCCAGTTTTGCCATCCCACTTGGTTTAAAATGAGCTATCTTAGAAGTGGAATTGGGGAATCTCACAACCATCAAGAAAGAAGAGCCAACAGCTGAGTGCATCCTTTGGACCACAAGATCCCTTTGCTGAACCTCTTCAATCCAGGTGACAGAGAGCTGTGCACCAGAGAACAGCAACACCAAGATCCAGAACACAAAAAGTTGGGTTCTTCGCGTAGAGACCTGGTTTGCAGAGTGAAGTACCCTTTGGACGTTTATTGGTAGTACTAAAGGAATTTGCCTGAGCAGAGCAGAAGCCAAGGCTCTATATAGTTGAGAATCCGAGAGACTCAGAGAGAGGTGTGCCTACTCCTAACCAGAAGAACTATATCTGGATCATTTCTGCTCCTGAATTTTTCCCTGTTAACTTCCCTAGTAGACTTATAACCATGAGTATTGTATGTCAATTCTCTGTGCCCATTGCAATGGATTTTCAACCCTAAGAAAGAAGTGGAAAGTGCTGTGTGACCCACCTCAAAGTGGACTCTTCTCTAGCACAGAAGCTCTATAATTGCTTATGTCCATGCTCCTTAAAGGCTTAATGCCCATTGTTTTTGTCTTTGTTTTTTTCTAAATGCTGCATTCTAAAGTATAGTTTTGTGAAACCTCAGGGTTCTTATTTTTCCATGAATTTTATAATAAACAGGGAAAAAGAAAAAGAAAATATGTTATTATAAATGGCTTACCCATTTGAAGGAAGCACTGTAGCTAAGTACTGGACTGCTAGCCACCAGGATGTCAGCAGTTTGAGCCACCAGCTTTCTGCTCCTCAGAAACCTCTGAGTTGGAACTGACTTGACAGCACTTAACAATAACAAACCCACTTGAAAACAAAGGTCAAATGAGAGGTGATGGATAGCTGACTGGATTATGAGCCCTGCTTTGGTAAAAGATAGATTAGGTTCCATTTACTAGTTGTATGTCTCGGAGCTGGTGACTTAACTAAGCCTCAGTTTCCTCACTTATAAATTGAGGAGCACCTACTTTATAAAATTGATGTAAAATTCAGAGAATATTAAATGTTAGACACGTTCCCTAACATAGAAGCGTTTGATAAAACTATTTTTTAAAATAAAGATCTTTGAAAGCTATGTGCTTTGAAAATTCTCTGATATGTACTAGTCATGAAAATTTCAGGAAGGCAACTTTAATTTCAAATCAGTTTCACAGTTTGCTTGAGAAGACAAGTTATTATTCCCTTAGGAAAATGGACGTAAGTTTCAAAGTGTTTGACTAGGTAACAAAGAGGCTTAAGGAAAATCAGTACTGATTCCAGCTACCTTTTATTTCCTTGCTGTCAGAATTTGAGCAAGTTCTTCATTTTCAGGGATATGAAAAAAAGAATTGGGTTTGAATTTCAATGGGAGAGATTTAGGTTAGATGTAAGAACTTTCTGATTATAAGGCTGCCAAGCAGATAAGAGGGACTCTTTTGTCACCACGTGGAGTCCATGCCAGAGGAACTTTCCCCTGAGGCTATTTCGGGGCTTCTGGGAACCTATCTAGGTGCATTTTAAACCTGGACTTTAATCCTAACTTCCTGCTGATGGCCTTTTTGCATTGGTTAATGCTCCCATTCATACAGTAGAGCATTCTGATACCCCCCACCCCCACCCCAATTTGGACAAAGGAGCTCTGGTAGCATAATTGTTAAGAATTGGGCTGCTAATCTCAAGGTAAGCTGTTTGAAACTACCAGTGGTTCTGTGGGAGAAAGATGAGGCTTTCTGCTCCCATAAAGATTTATAGCCACGGAAACCCTGTACAGGGTCGCTATGGGTCGGAATCGACTCGACAGCACTTAACAACAACAACAACAATTTGCAATTTGGCCCAAGTAAATGAAGACAGCATTAGTTAGACACTAAACCAAAACCAATCGCACTGTCATTGCATAAGTTCTGACTGATAGTGACCTTAAACAGGGTTTCCAAGACTGTAAATCTTTACAAGAACATACAGCCTCATCTTTCTCCCCTGGAGCAGCTGGTGGTTTTGATCTGCTGATCAGCCCAGTATGTACCCTACCATGTATACACAATACGAATGTATTTCAAAGAATCTATAAAGTAATTGCAAAGGGTCTAAGCAAAGTTTATTTTAAAAGTCCTTGTTTTATGAGGGATATAATTCCTTATTTTGCTGGGGGGAAGGGTTAACTCAGCCTTGTGTCTCATGTCTCTGGTAGAAGGATAGTTTAGTTGATCCTTTAAAATTTCTTCTAAACGGGTAACTCAGGAGTTAACCAAGAAGAAACAAGGAATCATGGAAGAAAAGAATGGCAATTTTCTTGGGTTGACTTTGTTGTTGTTAAGTGCCTTGTATAGGGGTTTCCAAGGAACAGCTGGTGGGTTTGAACTGCTAACATTGTGATTCACAGTCCAGTGCTGATCCACACCAGGAGTCCTGATTTATCTTTGGTGGTGGTGGTGGTGGTGATGTGCCGTGGAGTCGGTTCCGACTCACAGCGACCCTGTACACGGTTTCCGAGGCTGTAAATCTTTACAGGAGCAGAAAACCTCATCTTTCTCTAGTTTCAAACTGCTGACCTTAAGGTTCGCAGCTCGATTCATCACCACTATGCTACCAGAGCTCCTTTAGGAAGTTACAAATGTACTTTTGGCTTTAGCTTTGTTTAAGTGAATCTGGTCATAAAGGCTAGGCATGGTGGTTAGAACAATCATTCTGAAGTCAGGCGGGCTTCCAGTCCTAGCTCTACCTGTTTCTAGTTGAGAAGCCTCTGACAAATAACTTCTCGTTAAGTGCCCTCGAGTCAATTCTGACTCATAAAAACCTTCCAAGGAGCAGTTGGGGGTTTGAACTGCCAGTGTTTCAGTTAGCAGTCCAATGCTAACCACACCAGAACTCCTAACCCCTCTGAACTTTATTTCTTCATTTGTAAAATGGGGACATAGTACTGCCCTCATAGGATTGTTGGGAAGATTCGTGAGATGATGCATGTAGTACAGTCCCGCAAGGAGTGTGAGGAAGGCACAGGACTGGTCATTGTTTTGGTCTCTTGGACATAGGGTCACTGTGGCTTGGAACTGAATCAATGGTACATAACAGCAGCACAGATAAAGTGCTTAATTAATGGTCATGCCATGGGGACAATGATGATGTTTAATTGCCTTCCAGAGAATCATTATCTATGTTGGAAAGTTTTCTGTTAAAGAGTAAAGTGGTATTCTTTTTTTAAAAGAAATTATATAAATTGTTCCAAAAAAAAACCAAGGTCTTAATGCCGTAGCTGAGTAACAGAATCTTAGTTTGGACTGTACGTTTCTACTTGCATTCTCAGTGTTTGAATTACGTGGCAGCAGTACTTAATATGATCCTGTTGATTAATAGGGAAGTGCCCTGCTTCTTATGTAAGAACTAGTTCCTAGTCTTGGTGTGGCGTTGTAGGATAAGCACTAGACTACAAGGTTGGTCTGAACTGCGAGGTCAGCCTCAGAAACCCTATACAGTGTCACTATGAGTCGGAACCAACTCTACAACACTCAGCAACAACATATAAGCTAAAGCATGCTCTGATTTTTCTTACATTGTATAAATTGAATTTATTCAAATGCTGACATTAGAGATAACTCCAACTATATAAAATGGGCTGTGATTGTTAATTTGTTCAAACATAGCATCTCTTAAGAGTGCTATAGTATAAGCACTGGACTACTAACTTCAAGGTCAGTGGTTCAAACGCACCAGCCGCCCCTTGGAAACTGTACAAGGTAGCTGTAAGTCAAAAACTGACTCATTGGCACTTAACAACAACAACAATATCTCTTAAAAAGTGAAATTTTCAATAGAAAAGTAAGCAAATAAAAATATTTTTATAAAAGAAGATTTAATTATTTAAAATATATGAAAATATGCTTAACTTATTGTAGTATAAAATTCAAGTAAAACTAAGATGTTCTTATCTCTGAGATTGATAAGGATTTAAAAGATGAACAGTACCCAGTGTTGGCTCTCTCATATTACTTAAAGATGATCAATTGAGAATTTATATTAAAAAAATCAAAATTTTTGACTCAGCAATTATGCTTGTGTTGTTATTGTTATTAAGTGTCATTGAGTTGGTTCTGACTCATGACCCTTTTTAGGGTTTCTGAGGAGCAAGCTGGTGGGTTCGAACCACTGACCTTATGGTTAGCAGTCCAGTACTCACCCTACATCACCACAACTTATAAGTATATAATAAGGAAGTAGGAGGGGAAAGTAGAGTCTATGATCCAATATGTTCACTGCAGCATTGCTAAAAATACCGCCCCTAAATGGAACCCACAGAAACATAGTGGACATTGGTTTAAAACTATGACCCTATATATAGCCATGGAGACAGTGTGCCATGGGGCTTAAATTTAGAGGAACCCGAGTTTAAATCCTAGCTCTCCCACATTAGGGATGTATTCTTGAGCCAGTTATTGATCCAGGTTAGTCTGCTTTCTTCTTTAAAGTCAAAGTAATAACAGCACAGGCTTTTTAAGGTTATTGTGAATATTAAGTGAGATGATGCCTATAAAGCACAGTGTCTAGCACAAAAAAACACATTTTATGTTAGAAAACATTATTACTATATGCTCCTTAAAAAGGACAAAGTGGATTTACTCCTATTAATATTGAAGGATGCCTGCAATTTAGAGAAAAAGCAAGTTATAGAATAATCTTTATGAACCCATTTATATTAAAACAGCTTATGTGTGTGTTTATGTGTGCATGAAAGTGTTTGGAAGCACATGACAGCAGCTAAAATTTGCTGAGCACATAGTCTCAAGCACTATTGTAAGTGCTTTATCCCCATGTCCATCTGTCACTTTATTAAAATCAGTTAAGGATAGTCTAAGTGGTTTAAAACAATGCTTGCACTTTGTAAAGTACTCAATAAACACTGAGCCATTAATTTTTGCATACTAGATTGTCTCTGTTTTGTAAATGAGAGGACACTGACACCTTGAGAGGTCTCATAGATCCTAAGTGGCAGGGTTGAAATGTAATCCAGGCAGTCTGACTCTAGTCTGTCGCTCAGTAGTTAAAGCTGGAAATGAATAGAAGTAGGGCTATGAAATCACTTCCACTTAGCACTCCATGTACTTCTAGAGACTTTCACATTTTTGCATTTTACATGAGGTGTAAATACACCACTAATTTCATAAATAGATAAATTCTATTTTGGAAAAAAGAAATTGTACATTTTTGTATTTAAAAAAGTCTTATGTATGTTATAGATGATTGTTTTTGTTGTTCAGTGCTGGTGAGTCAGCTCTGACTCATCGCAATCCTGCTAGGGTTTCCAAGGATCAGCTGGTGGACTTGAACCACCAGTCTTGTGGTCAGCAACCGAGTGCTTTTCCTACAGCACCACACCAAGACCTGTAGAATATCCCAGAAATAGGAATAAATGCACATTTAGATTTGTCCTCATTCTCAGGTGTCCTGAGTAAGGAGTGCCCACAACCACATACAGTGTGTAAGCTTTTGAGAACCTCACCTGGCAGGAGTCCTGGTGTGGCACTTTAGGATAAGATAGGAAACAGTGACTTAAAGTTAGATATGGAAAATGGCCGTAGGGCTAATAGATCGCAGTCCTGGACAAGCCTTGCCTGCCAGTGTCTTGCTGCCCAATTTCACTGCAGCAGCAGTACTATGTCCCAGCTCTACCACTGCACTGTGGACGCTCCAGCTAGAACAAGTGCGCCACCTTCTGGCCAGGTAACCTGATTGTTCTGTGAGCCTTCCCACCAGATAGTCAACTAACCAAGTTGTACTGGGCAGTACAGTGTTCATTTTCAGGTTTTGTGATTCTAACAGTTTTGCCTCTTGGTGAACTTCACTTGCGATGCTTAGACCTCTAGTGGAATTTAGAAAAAAGCTAAACAGAATTGAACTCCTAACCTGATTTATGGGAGGGTTTCCTTGATAGCAACAAACTATATAATATACTTTTTATTCCACTTTTGAT
>NW_006408616.1:8439639-8476737 GCF_000296735.1 Chrysochloris asiatica
TTGTATTCATTTCTCAGAGTAAACCAGAATGTTGTTCTAAAGATCCCAATATGATACTTGGTCAGATAATGAAGCTATTCAGTTATTAATTATAAAGGTCATTAACACTTAATTTTTTCCCCCACCTTAGAGCTTTTTTGTACTATGGTATATTAATGAGGTGGACTTTTTAGATTTTCTCAAGGTTGTAGAAATCAAGTGGTCTGTATGTTTAATACAGCATCCAAGTCTGATGAGTCACATGACAGTCTGCTTTTACTTGGGAGCAATTTTCTTGCTAACTTATGGTATTCACAGAGTCTCTTGGGAGAGTTTAAATAACTCAAAATAGCTAAAGTAACTCAGAGCTACTTATATCTTAAAATTATGAGCTTGGTGATGTCATGTTTTAATTTTAGTTTTATGTAAGTTTTGCCTCCCCCCCTTTCCCTCCTTCCCAGCTCCCCACTTCCCCAAAAAAGGTAGTAGCAGCAGCTGCTGCTTCTCTTAAGTTGTTAAACTAATCTGATTTCTTTTAGTGGGAAGTTTTCATTTGAAAAATGAACAAATAAAATAACATGGTAATTTTTTAATTGAGAACTATGAAAAATAAAGAATCAGTACAATTGAGAAGCACACAGATGTCTTTCCTGAAATTCTTCAGTGCTGTAGAAACTTTGAATGGTTTGAATGGGTGGAAAATTTGAAATATGAATTGATATTTGAGATTTAAGCCCTTGTGTTTGAGAAATTTTTATTTTACATTCTTCCTTAACTCTCAGTCTGTTTTCTAGTTGTAATTTTGTCTGTGAATGCACTCACTCTCTCTCATTCTTGTGAGAAGTTACTATAAAGAAAATGAAAAGCATGTGTTCAATGCTCTCCCCTTTTTTTATTGTGGGGCCACTGAGTGATTTGTGTGTTTAGGCTGCTTCTCAAAGCTTGTTCCTCCCCAATTCCCTTACCCCAAGGCACACCACCTCTTACCACTCCTCATTTTCCTGTCTAGTCCACCCACTGACTCCTACTGTGGCTCTGTAGGATCAGCATTGGGCTACAAACCACAAGGTTGGCAGTTCAAACCTACCAGCTGCTCCTCAGAAACCCTATACAGGGTCACTATGAGTTGAAACAAACATGACCGCACTTAACAACAACAGTCCATTCACTTTTCTGGTTACAGCAGAACTTTACCTTGCATCATGAAATGTGCATTTTGGTTGTACTGATCTTTTGAACCAAGCATTAACTCCTTTAAAACAGGGGAAGAAGGAGAAGAGGTGGGAGGGGGCAGATCTTTAAACCTAGAACATTTATGTCTCTCTCTGAATGATTTTGGAAGAGTGTTACTAGAAATAAGACTTGAAGATGATTTAGCTGCGACTGGTGTTGTCCTGCTTTTTATTTTGACGAGGGTCTTTCAAGTCACCAATAGAAAGTGTATTTGGTAAGAGTGAAGCAATTTGAACCCTTATATTATACACAAATAGGGAGCTCTGGTAGCATAGTGGTTCCGAATCTGCTAACCTCAAGTTCAGCAATTCGAAACTACCAGCCGTTCCACCCGAAAAAGATGAGACTTTCTGGTCCCATAAAGATTTACAGCTTCAGAAACCCTTTGCAGGGTCGCTATGAGTCAGAACCAACTCCATGACACATAACCATCATCACCAGAAACCCCTAAAAAAGCAGTTTCCTAAAAGGAAGTGTAAGATATGACTGAAAAAAGCTTGCCTCAAAAGTCCCTTATCAGGGTCTTCTTAGTTTTGTTTGTCTTTAGTTTTTTCCATGACTTCATATTATTTTTACCATTTTTCATAATACTCCACTAAATCAGAAATAAGAACTTGGTTCATAGGAAAAAATACAAGTACAGTGTGACCTGAAAAACCACTTCTGTCTTCTGTTTACTGAAAGTGGAAACTGGTTCCTTAGTGGCTATGAATCGGGCTGTGAACCACAAGGTCAGCAGTTCAAAACTACCAGCTGTTCCACGGGAGAAGGATGAGGCTTTCTGCTCCCGTAAAAACCCTGCGCAGGGTCACTATGAGTCGGAACCGACTCCACGGCACATAACAACAACAACTTTACAATACTTTTTTCCCCCTTGATTATAAAAATGATTGTTTTCCCATTTTGGAAAAATCAAAACACTGTAGGAGATAAATTTAAGTCATCCATAATTTCAGTTTTTATATCATAACTTAACCTAACTTAAAAAAAAAAAAAGTTGAGTTTGTATTGTACCTGAAGGTGTAGAGCTTTGTATTGTGTTTATTTATGTAACGCTGTTTCTCAGGTTATTAAAAATACGTTTTGAAAATTTACTTCAGTGTTCTTTCTATGGTGTTTCATACTATCATTATTCCATCGATAATGTCCTTTAATTTTATGCATTTAAGTTGTGTGCTATTTTAAAATAATGCATTAATTAAAAAAAAAAAAAAAACCTCAAAATTTTGCTGCAGTTTTGATTGCTTTCTTAGAACACGTTCCCAAAGGTGAAATTATTATGTCAAAAGAGAAAAAATATATATATTTTCAGGGTTCCTGATACAAATTGCCATATTTCTTACCTAAGCGCATACATGCCTGTGTTTATACTAGCACACATGGTGTACAACAGGGGCATCGATGACAGATTGAACCTCCCTAGGAGAGCTGTTTGGGACGCATATACGTTTATATATGCTTTTAATACATACAGTAATTTCTTCCAAATTACTGCCTTCTAGTCTTGGTGAGGAGCCCTGGTGTGGCACTATGGGTTAATGCGCCAGATTGCAAAGCCATTTGAACTGCAAGGTCGGCGGTTCAAGGTCACCAGTCACTCCTCGGAAACCCTATACAGGGTCGCTATGGGTCTGAACTGACTCGACGGCACTTAACAACAAGGATAATCGTTGGACTGCTAATCACAAGGTCAGCCGTTCAAACCCAGTAACTACTTCTTGGAAACTATACAGGGTCACTATGAGTCGAAACCGATTTGATGGCACATAAAACAGTTTTGTTTGTGGCACTGTAGGGTAAGCACTGGGATGATTGCTGCAAAGTTGGCGGTTCACATCCATCAGCTGCTCCTTGGAAACCCTTACAGGGTTTCTGTGAGTCAGAACAGATTCCAGGCATTTAAGGATGACAGTTTTGTTTGGTAAACATGCATATATTTCTTCCAAATTTTTGAATACTGCTATCTAATACTATGGACTCCTGACATGGCACTATAGGATCAGCACTGGACTGAGAACCACGAGATCAGCAGTTGAAACCCACCTGTTCCTTGGAAACTATATGGGGTCGCTGTGAGTCAGAAACGACTCGATGACACTTAATGACAATAATATCTAGTACTGTATTTTTACTCTAATGGTTTATTTTTAATAGAGTTTTTTTTCCCTTCCAAAGACCAGATGGGCAGGTATTCTACTATATTTCTTTTTTTTAAGTTTAATTTTTCTTTTTAATTGATTTCTTTCATCTCTCCCTTTCCTTAAATTTTTAAGCTCGCTGTTCGACCACTTGGAATTTATTTAGCTTCTTTGGGGTAGAATGAGTATCTGACTTGAAAAAAAACATGCTCTCTCACCTTCTCTTTCTTTGAGTTCCTGTGGGATACTAATTAATGATGAGGGACATGAACAAAGACGTGTCCAGTGTACCCAGAAGGAACTATCTTCATTCTGGTGCTCTTCACCATTCAACTTCCCTCCCCTAACTTCTGAGGGGATTTTGTGGTGTTTTTTTTAAATCTTTTAGTCTCATCAGGACAAGTGTGCTTCTAGTTGCACCAATCAAAAAGGATATGGATTTAAAATTCTTCTGGAGATGCCTCTGCCATAGGAAAGTTGTAGACTATTCATTTTTTCTCATTGTGGTGCTAAACTATAAAATACCTGAAGTTGTTTGGTGTTTTACCTGAAGTAATTAAATTTTTTTTTTATTTTGTAAGGTAGCTATGACCTGGTAGATATACTTTAATGTCTTTAGCCAACAAAACCTAATGTAATACCAGATAGGAATACATCAATAGTTCAATTATGTAATACATCAATATTTAAATAATGTAAATATTACATTATAAGGATGTTTTGTTATTAGGTACTGTTGAGTCGGTTCTGACTCATATAGTGACCCCATGCATAACAGAATATTTTTCTTTATGTTACATTGTAATCCTGTACTCTGAATGCTGTAGTCTTGATCTTCATCAGTAAGTAACTTCTGATGAAAGTGGATAGTGTTATTATACATAAAAAATAATATATATAAATAGACTAGTTTATAGATCAAATTGCTACTTTGGCAAATTTATCTCCTAGCTTAGTTGTTTGTAATTTGATTTCCTAGTTTAGTTGTTTATAATTTTTTCCTTCCCGTTGTAATAAAAAAAATACATATATCCCAAAGTTCAGAGGAATTTATAATAATTATTTGGATCACTGTAATCATGAATTACATTACTATAGCTTTGGGGAACTCAAAGCAAATGTGAGAATAAAAATGACTCTTTACTTCAGCACCTCTGCTTAATCACAGAAGTTTCTGACTCACTTTTGTGTGTGAGCAATGACAAGTGTATGTTTATGAAATTTGTTCCTGTGCTGGACAGGTTATCCAACAAATGAGAGCCATATTAACTAATTAAGAATAAACAAAAACACTTAACACCAATCCCAGCAAATACTCATAGATTATGCATAAATTGGTTAAAGAATCAGGCAGGCAATGAGATGAGCAGAGGAGGCTGGCATGAGACGGTGGGAAGCTGGTCACTCTGCAGTGTGCAGCATTGAGAGGGGCAGCTGCTTCTCTGCTCCAGCTGTCTGTGTCCACAAATGAATGTCAGGCATTATTGGCAGATCTGATGTTTTTAGAGCAACCAGAAAGCTGAATTTTTATGTGAAATCTTCCAAACTCGAAATCCTAGGGCTAGCCAAACGAAATATGGTCACAGGCCACCAATTTGAAACCCCTAACTATTATTAGGAGTCCTAGTGTGGTGCTGTGAGTTAATGCGTCAGGCTGGAAAGCTGTTTGAACAGCAAGGTCGGCAGTTCAAGCTCACCAGCTGCTCCTCAGAAACCCTATACAGGGTTGCTATGGATCAGAATCAACTGGACAGCACTTAACAACAACAACAAACTATTATTAAGGCTTCCTAATCTTATTTACATTCCTTTTATCTAATCTCAGGCCCTGATAGCCCAGTGGTTACGTGGTTGGCTACTAACTGCAGTGGTTCAAGCCCACTCTACAGGAGGAAGATGAGACTGTCTGTTTCCTTAAAGATTATAGCCTTGGGAATGCCATAGGCAGTCTACTCTGGTATATGGTCACTATGAGTCAGAATCAACTTGGTGGCAGCCGGTTGGTTTATATACTCTCTATCCCTAGCCCTTGTGCCATCTCTTTATAATAGCATCATCTGTCTGTAGTGCAAATCAGATATGGTTGAAGGGTGGCTAGGAGAATGAAATGTGTTAAAACAGGTAGTATGCATAGAAGACTTCTTGTGCATGGGTAAACACTCAATAATGTTTTCTGTTGGCTATTAGTCCTTCACTTAATTAAGTCATAGAAGACTTCCACTTGTGTTCAGGATAATTTCTTAATATAACAGAAAGAGGCATTTTTTGATGACCCTCAACCATCTCTCCATCTTTATCTTTTGTGAATTCACCATATCCAGCCCTTCTCTGCTCAATGGTATCCATCTGTTTCATACCTTACACCTCTGCCTCCTCTACTCTGTCCATCTGACGGGTAAATCCTTAAGCCTTCCTCTAAGATTCAGGTAGTTTAAACATCTTACCTATTAAATCTCTGACTATTTTCTCTCTCTTAGAGAGCTAATTTGTCCCTCTTGCATGTCCTCACAAGATTGCCAACTCCCTAAGGGCAAGATGATACATTATTCATTCTTTATATTGTCAGCACTTGATGCAGTCGGAGCACATAGTGTATAAGCCCCAAACCAAACCTACTGTCATCAAATCAATTCTGATTCACAACAATCCTATAGGACAGGTAGAACCACCCCATAGGTCTTACAAGGCTGTGAGAGTCGGTACTGACTCGATAGCACCTAAGAACAACAACAAACAATAATATCTTTATGAAACCAGATTGCCACATCATTAGAGCTCCTGGTGGGCTCAAATCACCGACCCTTTGGCTAGCCTCCAAGTACCTTACCCACTGTGCCATTAGTACTCCTACATAGCATCTATCTGCAATAAATGTTGATGAGAAATAATACAATTATTTTTTAATGCTAGAGCTGACTCCCTGCCTATGATCTTCTTGCTTTTTGGACTGTTTCTCATAGAGGAAAGAAGCTATGACTGCTCTCATTAGAACAGACCCATCACACACAGTATCCAACCTGAAGACCTGTTATTAGTGCATTTGGATTACAACTAATGATACATATGGGAAAACATTCATACTTCAAGGCAATACAGTAGCATTAAAGACATTCTTTCCTCTGAAATGTAGTCTGTGAAAACTAAGGTGAAGCCACCAGTTAATTTGTTCTACCAGTCAGGTAAAGGAGTTCTATTTTTCTACTTTAGAAGGTTGATGGTAAATGGTTGGAGATACCACATCTATTTATAGATGGCCTGAATGCCAGATTTGTTATCTCCTTTCCCCAGGCTTGATAAACTAAAGAATGTTGGACTTGACTATTGGTAGTTTCTCCATTAATGAATAGAGAAGTCTGGAAAAAACATGTGAGCAGGAAATTCAAGGGCACCTAATGTTGTTTTTATCAGTCTAGGAATTCTAGACTTGTAAATTATATCCTGTTCTTTTTATGGCTAAAGAAAGGGCTTTAATAAGAGACAAAGAGCAGTGTTAAATCCATTATAGAGGAATAAATTTATAATATAATAAGCGCCAGTCATCTAGAGTATATGCCAGGTTTTTTTCTAGCCTACTGTGTCATTTTTTATAATATCTGATCCCTTTTCTTATTAGTTGTTGTTAGGTACTGCCCCATCTGTGTTGATTCATAGTAGCCTTATGTACAACAGAATGAAACACTACTTGATCCTGTACCATCGTCACAATTAGTGTTGGTATGCATGAGCCCATTGTTGCCACGTCTGTGTCAGTCCATCTCATTGAGGTCTTCCTCTTTTTTGCTGACCTGGTCCTTTACCAAGCATAATGTCTTTTTCTAGGCATTGGTCCCTCCTTAGAACATGTCAAAAGTATAGGAGATGAAATCTCACCATCCTCGCTTCTAAGGAACATTCAGACATGACTTCTTCTAAGACAGATTTGTTTGTTCTTCTGGCACTCTGGCATACTTTCAGTATTCTTCACCAGTACCATAACTCAAATCCATCAATTCTTTTCCCGTCTTCCTTGTTCGTTGTCCAGCTTTCACATGCATATGCAACGATTGAATATACCATGACTTGAATCAGGTGTACTTTAGTCCTCAAATTGACATCTTTGCTCTTTAACATTTTAAAGAGGTCTTTTGCAGCAGATTTGTCCAATGCAATACTTTTCTTAGTTTTGTATACTTTAAAGCTACACTTTTGCTTCACCTATTGATGTGATTAGGTTCCAAAGACTAGGCTGTTCTATGGAAATGGAAAATGGCTACACCAGATCATAAAATGGAGGATGACTGGATCATCACATAACAGCGAAACCACTGAGAACCATGGCCCAGCCAAGTTTATGAAAATTAGTTGGTTCTCACTCACAGCGACCTTGTATAGGGCTTCCAAGGAGCTGCTGGTGAGTTTGAACCACTGTCCTTGTGGTTCAAACCACCAACCTTGTGGTTTAAAACACCAACCTTGGGTCTCAAATCGACCTTGCAGTCCAGTGCTTATCCTACAGCGCCACACCAGGACTCCAGTTGGATAGTTAATCGCATAATTGTTTTACTATTGTAAATGCAAAATGTTGGATAATGAGATAGTGGATAAGTGAAGACAGGGTGTATTTGGATCTGGTTATAAGGAAGGAGCTTTGGTAGCGTAGTGGTTACGAATCGGGCTGCGAACCGCAAGGTCAGCAGTTCGAAACTACCAGCTGTTCTGCGGGAGAAAGATGAGGCTTTCTGCTCCCATAAAGATTTACAGCCTCAGAAACCCTGTACAGGGTCGCTATGAGTCGGAACCGACTCCACGGCACATAACAACAACATAAAGAAGGAGGAGTCCTGGTGTAGTGTTGTTGGATAAGCACTGGACTGCTTACCACAAATTTGGTGGTTCAAACCCACCAGCCACTCCTTGGAACCTCTACACAGGGTCATGATGAGTCAAATCAACTTGATGGCACTTAAACAACTACAACAACAAAGCAAATCATTTTTTCTTGTTTTTAAAGCTAATCTCTAAAAGATACTATTTCATCAAAACTAAGGGTAGAATTTTTTTTTCTTTTACTTTTTCTGCATTTGTGTTTAAAGATTTGCTTCTGAACATTAAGGTAACACTCAGTGATTATTTCAGTTTTAACTCAAATGAAATGATTATATATGAAATTACTGCATTCACAGTACTTTACCAGATGCTGTAACACTTTGTCACTACCAAGAAGAAGAAGCCATAATTTTTGCTTTGATTTGGTTTTTAAACAAGGCTTATTTACTTTTATTGAGTCCAGGGTGTGGCACTATAGGATAAAGCACTGGACCTCAAGGTCAGTTTGAGCCTCAAAGCCGGGGAAACCCTGTACAGGGAGGGTCACTGTGAGTTAGAATTGACTTGGCAGTATGTAACAACAAGAACATGTACTTGCAGAAATGTGTAACTCAAATGGAAAAAGCACAATGACTTGTTTAAATTGTATACTATCTGAAAGACACTGTGTTTTATTGCTTGATACTCAAGTCTGGAATTTGGAGTTAAACTCATTATATCTTATGGTGGGAGAAAACTGATCTGTGTACCCTTTTCGTTTGTAAAGTCTTCAGGTTCATAGTTTTTATCTAGAATATTTATTCCTATACTATTGTTGTTGTTAAGTTCCATTAAATCAGTTCTGACCCCGTATAGGGTTTTCGAGGAGCAGCTTGGTGAGCTTGAACTGCCAACCTTATGGTTCAAACTGACTTTGCAGTCCAGTGCATTAACCCACACTGGGACTCCCTATACAATTAATGCAAACAATTTTTGTTGTTCTGAATTGAATTAGAATTTCCCAACATGCTTTGACATTTCACTAAGGTTTCCACAAAAATTTTTCTGACCAATATTTCTGCCCACCTTTAGTCACTCCCGAAGGAGTCCTGATGGCGCAGTGGTCAAACACTGGGCTCCTAATTGAAAGGTCAGCAGTTTGAACTCTCCAGCGGATCTTAGGGAGGAAAATGTGGCAGTCAGCTTCCATAAAGACTTAAAGCCTTAGAAACCCCGTAAGGCAGTTTTACTCTGTTCTGTAGGGTGGCTATGAGTTGGAATTGACTCTACAGAACTGAGCTTGGTTTGGGTTTTAAGTAGCCCCCAACTCTGTTTCATTCTGGGAAAGCCCATTCCACAGCAGAGCTTAAAGAGCTTAATATTGGCCATCATTTTGTCACTTTCTAGTGGCTGGAGATGCCATGGGAAAGAGAGCTACCAAGAGAGCTACCAATCTTTGCTTTTTTCTTCTTTTTAAGATGCTACCCTATCCTAATGCCATTAAACCTTTAAATTGACTAGCAGTTATTTATTTTGATTTCAGGCTCACCAGTCAGTTTACTGAAAGCAGTTTTTGATCCTAATTAAGCTTTCCCATGTAACTTGCCTCAAGGACGGAATACAGTATCTAGAAGATGCAAATATCTGTTCCTATTTTTGCTAGATTTTTAATAGAATAAATCAATAAATTACCCTTACTCTTTGTGAACTTTGTTAGAATAAAGCACCTTCCAGAATTTGATTGTCCTGGGACAGTGACCAGACCTTGAACCTTGTCAGAGTAAACAGAACAGCCTGTACTACCAGCCCCTTGGCAGCCAGTCAGCTGCCTTCCAAGGATACAGCCCGAGTTCATCATAGACTGTTTTTTATGTCTATGTGCAGTACTTTTGAATTGTGTAACTGCAAAATAAATGTGGTATTTCTTTGGGCTTTTCTCAAAATGCATTATAAAAGGTTTTGTTGCTTCTTCACCATTCACTTTTTTGAGATAAATATATAAAACTAGGACAATTCTAGTTTGGTCTTGACCAAACTAGCACTCTAAAATATTGCTGTTTGTTGGAGGTTCTACATTTTTTCCTTAAATGTTTGTTGAAAATACAATTTTAGATTCTTTTTAAAAACTTTTTATTGTGAGCTGGGGGACAGTTTACAGAGCAGATCAGTTTTCCATTCAACAAGTCATACACATTTTGTTTCTTATCATTGATTGCAATCCTCATAGTGTAACATCACTTATCCCACTTCCTTCCTTTGTTTCCAGTTTCCATTCCTCCTCCTTTTCCTGACCTTTCTGAACTTTGTCCTCTGGTAAATGCTGCCCTTTTATCTAAAATGGTTGGTTATTCTAAGGTGTATATACTCTCTAATGTTATTGTTCTCCTAAATAGACCTGTTTATTGATTGGCTGAGAATTGAGCTACAGCGGTGAGTTGTGAGTTCGCTTCCAAACAAGAAGGGTAACTAAGGACCATTGATTGACTCAGGGGTTTCATCGGTCTCTCTATCAGACCAGTAAACCTGCTGGGTTGTTTGTTTTTTATGATTTTGAGTTTTGTTCCACATTTTTCATCGTCTCTACCCAGTACCTTCTTAAGTAGTTGCTGAGCACCATCTAGTTCTTTTGTTCTCAGAGTCGTAGAGACTGATGTTTCCTTAGTCTATTAATCCCTTGGACTAATTGTTTCCCTCTGTCTCCTTCACTCTTCTTTCCTCCAGACAGGGAGAGAACAGTAGTTGCATCTTAAATGGCCGCTCATAAGCTTTTAAGACCCCAGAGAAATAGTTTTTTTAATTTAAAACGTCTTAAGACTCACATCATGTTCCTTTTAAAAGTGCTTTGACTTTTGGAAACCATCTGAAGAGGCAGGCTATCAAAGCTTTGGGGAATGGGATAAGGTTTCCCAATGAAGTTCTCACAGGACAGCCCTTCCCTCAAAGAATGAGAGGGTGTTTTGTGATGGAAAAACTTCCTTGGTGCAACATTCCTGGCTTTTTTCCTAACAATTTTTTTTCCCTTACGATTTCTTACTGTGTCCTTTGAGAAAATCTATGATGCCCTTTGTAATCCCATAAAACAATCTCCTTAACCTTCTGAGCTGACCTCTCTGCCTTGAATTTAACTGGTCCAGCAGATCCCCATGGAAGCCATAGTTTTGATTAGACTTTTTAAAATTAGAAACAACATCCTAATGAGATGAAGACGTGTATTACTGAGAGAATCTGTCTGCAGCCAGTCACTGATAATAGAAATTTCTAAACATATTTAGTCTGTAATAAACCTGTGAATGTAGAAAATGGAACTTGAGTACTGGTACTTTTTGACTTACCCTCATACTAAACTCCTTTTCAAGATTTAGAATTCATGTTAGCTTTTTAAAGATGTTGAGAAGTGCTGCAAAAAGAAACCTGTTTATCTTTGTATAACCTGGATTTCTTAAATTCACTTGAATATCTTCCGCCTCCTTCTCTTCCCAGCAAATTCCAATTAAGAAACATGCTTTGGGAGATAACTTTACTTTTCCTTCCTTGACTTTTCTGCATCTGATCCTGAACAGAACCTCGTGATTCTAAGATTTCAAGAAATGGTTTAACTTAGATAGCATTCTAAGAAGAGCAGCCTAATGTTTAGAATCACTTGCCCATATTAATTCTTTAGTTCTGTTTGTTTTAAAGGAGATTTATTTACTTTCTCTTTGGGGTGTAAAAATACCATCAATATTGTGAAGCCTTTAGCACATAAAGAAAATTGTTGTTGTTATGTGCCGTGGAGTTGGTTCTGACTCATAGCGACCCTACAACAGGGTTTCCGAGGCTGTAAATCTTTATGGGAGCAGATCACCTCATCTTTCTCCCTCGGAACCACTGGTAGTTTTGAACTGCTGACCTTGTGGCTCGCAGCCCGATTCGTAACCACTACGCTACCAGAGCTCCTTATAAAGAAAATTAAAATATATTATTACATTTATATAAGCCATTCCTAGTTGTATTATCTCAGATGGCCTGAGACTAGTGAATGAGGCAAAACCAGTGTTTGTTATAACCGCTGTCTTGGGGGCAATTTTGTCACTTGAATTCTGTTGATTTTAGTAAGACCATGTGATCATTTAGTAATGGACTTCTAGTGTGATGCTGTAGGATTAGCACTGGTTTGTAACCACAAGATTGGCAGTTCAAACCTACCAGCTGCTCCTTGGAAACCCTATACAGGGTCACTATAGGTCAGAACTAACCCGATGGCACTGAACAACAGCATGTATTAAGTTGTGTCCCCCCTAAATAACACTATAAATTCTAACCTTTATGTCTGTGGCTATATTCCTATTGGGGAATGGGTTACCTTTGTTATGTTAATGAGGATCTGTTGCACAAGACCTCTTTAAAATGCTGAAGAGCAAAGATGTCAGTTTGAGGACTAAGGTGCACCTGACCCAAGCCGTGGTATTTTCAGTAACCTCTTATGCATGTGAAAGTTGGACAGTGAATAAGGAAAATTGTGGAAGAATTAATGCATTTGAGTTATGAAGTTGGAGAAGAATATTGAAAGTACCATAGACTGCCAAAAGAGCAAACCAGATCTGTTTTGGAAGTATAGCCAGAGTGCTCCTTGGAAGTCAGTATGGCCAGACTTCATTTCTCATACTTCAGATATGTTGTCAGGAGGAACCAGGCACTGGAGAAGGATATCATGTTTGGTAAAGAGGAGGGTTGGAGAAGATGAGGAAGACCCCCAATGAGATGGATTGGCACAATGGCATCAGTGATGTGCTCAGGCATAGCAATTATTGTGAGGTTGGCGCAGGACTGGGTAGTGTTTCATTCTTTTGTGCATAGGATCACTATGAGTTGGTACCAACTTAGTGGCACCTAACTACAACAATATCTGAGTCAAACTGCTTTGAGATTAAATAAGCAAGCAAGAGGAAATGGTGGAAGATAGATACTGAACCTCATGAAGATCACCAAGGACTGAAAGAACAAGAACCTTCCCCCAGACTGACAGACCAAGTCTTCCCTTTGAGCTGGCACTGTAAATCCAGACTATAATCTAGCCTTCCTAAACTGTGAAAACAATAAATTTCTGTTTGTTAAAGTTAGTCACTTGTGGTATTTCTGTTATAGCAGTGGTAGATAACTGAGACAACAGCAGAGTCTGAATTAGATCTCCGAAGTTGTCTTTCCATAATTGCACTTGGTAGGGTTAAACATGTACCTCACTTACTATCTCATTATCTGATGTTTTGCATTTATAACAGTAGTAACCCGTCTATTTTGTGCATTAACATCATACATCTGGCAGGAATGAACTCTTGAGGTGTGAAGTGAAAGTAAATGGCTCTGATGGTTACAGTCACATGTCAGCTTGACTGGACTGTGATTCTCAGTGTTTTGGTATTTATTAATGGGGTCATCATCCTCCATTTTCACATAACAGCCTGGTCTTTGGAACCTAACCATGACAGTAATGAGGGGTGGATATACTTTACTTTTTGTTAATTCTTTTAATCTTCCCCTTCCCCATGTGGTAGGTTGACTCATGGATTCATTAATATCTACTGTGAACCATATATGATGCTATTGTGGTGAATGTTAAAAAATGAATCAAAAATTTTTGCCTAGAGTTGCTCCTGGGTTAATGGGATCGTTGTAAGCTCCAGTACCTGAGATATGTTGGTATAAATGCTGAAAGACATTTACAATGGAATGTTCAATGTAATGCTCCTTCTGGCAGGGCTCCTGCAAACAGGATACAGGACACACACAGTTGGTTCAGAGATAGGTCATGCAAAGGCTGGAAGACATGAAAGTGTCAGGAAGAGTGCGTGGTCAGGTCAGGAAGGGCAACAGGTGAGACTAGAAGGGAAGTTGGAGACTTGACTCCACAGCTCAGTAGCTATTCAGCTTTTCCAGACTTCACTTCCTTACCTTACAAGGCAGTTCTGAGGATGAAATATAATCAGGTGTTTAAAGTGCCTCAACCCTAGGTCTTCAGGTAAAAAAGGGGGAAGTCGATTAAAGTTCCTAGTATAGACAAAAAAACTCAGTGTATGTGAGTTGCCTTTATCATGCTACATTACTTTGACTTGCTATTTGCAGTGAGAAACCATGAGTGACTTTAAACAAATTCTAGGAGTTCATTGAAGGAAAAACTGAATAAGGCAATAATGAAATTGAGTATTTACCTTCATTAAATGATTTACTTTCAACCTGTACTTTGATAGGATTCCAAGGTTATCAGTTCAGAGGGAGAAGGATTACAGCCTTGGAGACCGTCTGGAGCAGTTGTCCTCTGTCCCAAATGGTCATTATGATTCAAAACTGACTCGATGTCAGTGGACAATGAGTATACAGTTGACTGTTGGACAATGTGGGGGTCAGAGGCACTACCCCTTGGTAGCCACCCCCCAATTGAAAATCCACATGTAACTTTTTACTTTCCCAAAACTTTACCAATAGCCTACTGTTGGCCTTGGTGGTGGTGGTGGTGGTGGTGGTGGTGGTGATGATGTGCCGTGGAGTCGGTTCCAACTCATAGCGACCCTGTACAAGGTTTCCAAGGCTGTAATTCTTTACAGGAGCAGAAAGCCTCATCTTTCTCCCGGGGAACAGCTGGTAGTTTCAAACTGCTCTCCTTGAGGTTCGCAGCCCGATTCATAACCACTACGCTGCCAGAGCTCCTTACTGTTGGGCCTTACTGATAACATAAAGTCATATTATATACTGTACTCACATAAAAGCAACATTTTCAATAGGAGTTAAAAAGGTATTTTGCAAAAAGTTCAGTTTTCATGCCTACTGGTGTAGGTGCAGTGATGGCTTCATACATTTCTTTTTTTTTTACAATGGGTCCTTATGCCGGATTAATTTATCTTGAAAGAATAAGCACCAGCAGCTGCAGACCTCAATCTAAAGTACACATCAAGCAATTCAACTTTTTTCTTGTAATGCTTTGACTTTTCTCTGTTTCTTGAGAGTACTTCCAGCATCACTATTGGGACTTTGTATGGGTCCCATGGTGTGATTCAAGGTTTATAGTACTGCACTAAACACTGAAAAATAACATCAGAACCACAAGAGATCACTTTACTGTAATAAGCAATTTGCAGTTTACTGGAGAGATGAAGTGCTCACGTGGATGTGATTAGTGTTGAATGGATTGAACAATGCCTGCCTATCCGTGTGCTGGTGCACTTCAGTCCTGTGTGGTTCACAGGCCAGCTGTCCTTGACTTGCCTGCCATTGAAGAGAAGAAAGGGCTCTTTGTTTCATTCCATCATTCCTGGGGCCTAGTCAGTTCAGCACCATATCCAGGTGTGTGTGTGCTTTCATGTAGTTGAAGAGAAGAAGCAGGTAGATGCCAGAGTTGGGGGAATACTTTTCAACTAGCAATGCAACTCTTGATGGTCACTCTTGGCCAATCTGGATTTTCTCTAGGATGGGCTGTTATGATCCTACTTCAAATAAGCAAAAAACTGTAAGGTGTGGGATTGTTCTAGTTTTGTTCAGATGTGGCTTATGATAGACAGCTTTCTTCAGGCCAGCGCCTATGTGTGGTGTTGCTGTTGTTATCGAGTCAGTTCCGACCCATAGCGACCCTGTATAGGGTTTCTGAGGAGCAGCTGGTGTGCCTATGTATGGTGGTGGTGGTGATTATGTGCTGTGGAGTCGGTCCTGACTCATGGCGACCCTGTACAGGGTTTCCGAGGCTATAAATCTTTACGGGAGCAGAAAGCCTCATCTTTCTCCGGCGGAACAGCTGGTAGTTTCGAACTGTGCCTATGTATAGCAGCCGCCAAAGTTCAGCCTGATCCTTTCTGAAACAGCCATTTTGCTGTTTCCTTATCTTGGCTAATTGTCCAATGTTTATTCTTCAAACTAGTGCTTTGTTTGGCTGGCTTAGTGGTTTTTAAAAGTTGACACTTGAATGCCTTTAAGCATACATGCACTTCTTCCAGTTAACACTTCCCTATTGTCACCTGGCATTCGAGTTTGATTTAAAAATGAAATGAACTCATATTCGGAGAAGTGTATGAGTCCTTGTTATAGTGCTGTCTGGAATAATGTAGAATTCAGAATGAAATGGGACATCCATGGACCCCATCCATAAGGGCTTGTTTCTAAAAGTAGCTTTCTCGTAAAACATATGCTTGCAAGAAGTACATCAGACCTACGTTTATATGCACTTTCATTACACCACAGAATTTATAGAACAAAAGTTAATTTTCACTTCTTAAGCAAACAACATTGAAGACACTTAACAACAGTTTAACTCTTAGAAGACTTAAATTTTGGGGGTTGGCATAAAATCTTGACAATTTTACTTAGCAATCAGTAAATCAAAAACCAAATAGATTGAACCTTTCTTGCTTTGAATGTTTGTAGAATACGACCATTTGTGTACGAGTGTATTTTAATTGCATGTGTACTGTTATTGGTAATTTTTCACCGTAATTCAACCCTGGGTTCTGCCAGCCCAAAATTAATTTTTATTACTCTGGGGAATGGTGGGTCTTTTTCTTCCTTTACTAGCTTTTTACGTTTATAATGTTGAAAATTTGAATGTATTATAACTGTTGGTTTTTTTTTGTTTTTTTTTTCCAAGTAACAAACCATTTCCAGAGTTTGTTATAAGAAAGTTTTTGTTTTCTTCTGCTTCATAATTTGTGTTACTATGTTGTTTCAGTGTCTGTTACTATGGCCATGACCGCCGGGACTACTGCCCCCTTTCCTATGAGCAACCATACCCGGGAGAGAGTGACTGTAGCCAAGCTCACACTGGAGAATTTTTACAGCAATCTAATATTACAGCATGAAGAGAGAGAAACCAGGTATAGCAAGGCTAATCAAACTTTTCTGCTTCATTAAATAAGCTGTTGGCCTGTGAGTCAAGTGTAAACATGTCTTCCATTAATAATTGAAAATTGTAGATCCTGGACTAACAGTGCACTGAATTGTTTTAGTTTTGAAAAATAATTTTCTTGAGGGACTCAAAGTCCTATGCACCCATGGATTTAGATCACATTCCATTGATATTTTAAACAAAAACTTTCCAGCCCTGAAATTTTGATATATATATCTTTATTCTTTCTTTTAGAGGAATGCTTTTTGAATGACTGACTTTAAATTCAAAAACATTTACAGTATTGTGTGTATACTCGTGGGAATGAAAGAATGAAAAAAACAAAAACAAAACACAAATGAAGTTATTTTGCCTTCAGGAAGCATAGTCTATCAAAGGCAATAATGCACATAAATATTACATGAAAGAGTGATAGTTATTACTAATAGAAGTTCAAAGAAGGGAGAGATTGCTTTTGACTGAAAACCTGGGGAAGGTTTCATAAATGGTGGTTGCATATAAACCAGGTCCTAAAGGTAAAGTACTATTTATACGTTCATATAAAGAGAAAGAAGTAAAGAAAAAGAAAATAAAAAAAGCTGGAGGGAATGCTACTAGAGACAGATATCCTGTGCTAGGTCAGGCAGTGTTCAAGTTAGCACAGGCACAGGAAGTGCTGGATTTCAACAGCCGAAAGCCTTGGATGTGTTGGTAAGATAGCTCTTCTCGAGGAGCAGAGAACAGTGAAGATTTCTAGGCAGAAGAATTAAATTATCAGAAGTGTTCCTTTGTAGAATACTTTGGTTATACTGCCTAGAATGGATTAGGGAGAGAGAGAGAGATTAGAAACAGCAGGGCTACTAATGTTGTCCAGGCAAACGGAAAGGAGGCTTGAACTAGCATTGTGAGGACAGATGAGAAAGATGAACAGAACATGGCAACTAGCCAAATATGAAGTGTGAGAGAGAAAAAAGTAAAACTTGGCACTGAAATGTGATGCCCAGGCATCGGAGGAGGATAGTATCCAATTTAGAAAATAGAAATAAGAGCAGAAGAGTCCAATTTTGAACCTAATTTTGGACATACAACATATGAGATTCTGGAAAGACATTTAGAAGGAATGGACTATGAATTCTTTACCTGATAGATAAAGAAGGCAGTTAGAAAATTGAGAGATAGGGTGTGCCAAAATTTATGTGAAGGTAGTAGTTACACTTTAGGTTTCCAGACCAACTCTTACATTAAAAATACCTTACGTTTAAAATATCAAGTTGCGTTCACATGTGATCTGGGAAGAAAGAAATACTCGGCTCAGGCCAGGTATCAGGTAAAGGCAGGAACTTAAGCACAGTACTAGGTTTTTTTCTTGGAGAGCATTTGTTGAACTCTATCGGTAGTTTTCAGTTTTCACCTATAGCTTGGGAAGGAAGACACAATGGGGAGTATGCTCACTGGGGAGTCTAATTGGAGACACACTAGTGGTGTGCTGAAACCACAGAAATTCGTAAATGCTACATGTCAGGCCTTTTTCCAGTTCCCCCTCTGGAGCTCTTAACCAGCTTACTCTACTTGAAGCCAGGATCCCAAACGTGCCATACCTTCAGTGTAAAGATAAACCAGAAATAAATCCTCTGATGATGAACCAGAAATAAACCTACGCTCCTTCCTCCCACCAGAGAAAAATGACCAGCTCAACACTCTATGTGAGTAGACACAAAACAAAACAAAATCTTCTCCTAAGACTTCGTAACCACATACTGGCACCTCACATGGATTTGTAGCCTGATGTCATATGACATGGGTAATGCCAAAAATTTAAGCTGAAAATGTACAGTGGTATAGACTTCCATGGGCCTAGTGGAAGACAATGCAAATCGCTTGGGGAGGAAGCTACCTTCATCCCAGACCTTGAAGAAGTTCATAAAATTCTAAGGAAAATGATTAGTTCAGAGTTTTTAAAAATTACTGAACCAAGAAAGTGATGTACTATGAACAAGAGCCAACAGAAATTATGTCAAGAAGTAAGAGAATGTGGCATGTATAAATAAAGAGCAATTATATTGGAAAAAGAACCAAGCTTTCCTCACAAAGTTAAAGACATACCTACCACAGCAATTTCACTTCTAGGTATATAGTTAAAATACTTGAAAGTAACAGTGCAGCAGATACTTGCACACCTGTGTTCATTGCAGTACTATTCTCAGTAGCCAAAAGGTGGGAACAATCCGAGTGTCCCATCAATAGATGCAGAGAAAAACAAAATGTGGTAGATACTTGTAATGGAATATTATTCAGTATACACACACACTACCACATGGATGAACCTGAAGACATTATACTGAGCAAAATAAGTCTGTCACAAAAAGATAAATATTATGTGACCTCACATATATGAAAAGACACGAACAGGCAAATATGTCAAGCCCAAAGTTTTCCAGTGATTACCAGAGGTGAGGAGAGGAGGAGGAAAGGGGAATTCTTGTTTATAGGCCGCTGAGTTTTTGTTCAGGGAAATGGATAATGGTGATGGGTCAATAGCCTGATGGACATAAAGAATGTCAGTCAACCGCACATGGAAAAAATATTGAAATCATAAATGTTTTGTTATACAGATTTTTATCATACATTTTTTTATAAAGAAGCCATCAGAAATCCTAAATATGAATATTATATTAATTGAAATTAAAATCTCATTGGGCAGGCTTAAGTGTAGATTTGACATCAATGAAAAGAGAATTTGTGAACTAGAAAATACAACTAGTTATTCAGAAGACAAGTTAAGAATATATGAAAGAAAGTTAAACATAATGAACAGTGACAAGAGCGAATATATATCTAATGAAATTTCTAAAAGTAGAGGAGGAGAGAGAGAGAATGGAGCAAAAACTGAGTTTGCCATTAGCTGTGACATTCTAAAAAATTAGGTTTAGGAGAAGGAAAGTGACCACAAACAAGTCTAAATGATAAATACATAGATAAATCTAAATATAAATTGATTGTACAAAACAATATCAATATGATATCTTATGCATTTAAAATATATAGAATAAAAGTATTTACCAAGAATAGAATATAAATCAAGAGGAGAGTTATTGTGATTAAAATGTTCTTTAGAGATGTTTATAGCTCTCAAATATAAAGGAAAAAGAGGTAAAGATTAAGTTCAGACATCATAAATTAAGTATACATGTAATTTCAAGGGTAACCATGTTATAGAGAAAAAAAGAGACCCCATCTTTTTTATCAATATATCAGTATTATGGAGAATATTAAGTTGAAACAAGAGTAAACAAGAAAAAGGCAATCAGACACCATGTTGTGTTTCCAGAGTTATATTCCACGTGGTAGCCTTTTATAGAACACACGGGGAACAAAGACATCTCCTCCCACAGCCATGACTGACAGCAGCAGCCATGTGTCACATATGCCTGCTGGGCCTACGGAAAGCAGGGAGGGGACTGTTGCGATAGGAAAGTTACCATCTTTGAGGCTCTCATGGTATGACATCACAACCAGGTGACCATTAAGGGATGTGTGTGCCAGGAATGTTTCTGCAAGAATTGGCTAGGAGATGTGGCCCAAAATCCACTTTTTAAATAGACTATTTTAAACTCTGGAGATTCACCTGTCTTAAGAAAAATTGGACAAGTAAACCTGGGTATAGAATGGAATTAACCTATGCTAGGCTGAAGTCAAAAGAGCTCTGGTAGCATAGTGGTTACAAGTTGGGCTGCTAACCTCAAGGTCAGTTCAAAATTACCAGCTGTTCCGTGGGATAAAGATGAGACTTTCTGTTCCCGTAAAGATTTACAATCTCGGAAACCCTATGTAGGGGCACTAAGAGTCAGAACCGACTTCACGGAATACCCCCACCACCACCATCACCATCACCAGGCTGAAATCCTGCCCCCATCCATTTGTGGGCTGTTTTGTTTCTGCAGCTTCAGTTACCATAGCTCAAACATGGTAGCCTAGTGCTAGGTTCATGAATGGCCTGTGCTATTCATCTCACTTCGCTTCATCTGAAATGACATTTATTACAGGAGTGTTAAAATTGTTCTATCTCATTATTAGTTATTGTTACTGTGTCTAATTCATAAATTAAATTATTATATGTTTAATTTATATGTCATATAAATTAACTATATAAATGTTAGCTACGAGGAGGCTTCAAAAAGTTTTTGGGAAAAATGAAATGAAATGATAATGGTACTAACAATGACAGCGCTGAAAAAGAAATTAGGAAAGCAATACCATTTACAGTTGCTGCCCAAAGGATGAAATATTTAGGAATAAAAGACCTATACAAAGAAAACTACAAAACACTACTACAATAATTGCAATCAAAGCAAGCAGGAGTGGCAATACTAATCTCTGATAAAATAAACTTTGAGGCAAACACCAGAGTAATAGATAAAGATGGATATTATCTCATGATTAAAGGGTCAATTGAGCAAGATAACATAACCATAATAAATATCTACGCTCCCAATGAAAGAGCTCCAAAATATATAAAGCAAACTCTAATAGATTTGAAGAAAGACATAGACAAAATCTACAATAATAGTGGAAGATTTTAATACACCACTCGAAAAAGGATAGAACAACCAGAAACTCAACAAAGACACAGAGGAACTAAACAACACATCAGCCAACTTGACTTCATAGATGTGTACAGAACATTCAACCCAGCAACAGCACAATTCACATTCTTTTCCAGTGTACTTGGAACATTCTCCAGAACAGGCCATGTTTTAGGCCGCAAAACAAGCCTCCATAAATTTACAAACATCAAAATACTACAAAGCATCTTCTCAGACGGCAATGCTATAAAATTAGAAATCAACAATAGGAAGACCATGGAAATAAAGTCAAATACATGGAAACTGAGTAACACTCATCTTAAAAGCTTAAAAGTACTTAAAAGTACAAATTAAATAAAATGTGAATGCACAAAATTCCTAGAAATAAATGAGAACAAAAATACAACATACTAAAATCTTTGGGAAATGGCAAAAGCAGTGCTGAGAGGACACTTTATTGCAATAAATGCACACATCCAAAAAGAAGAAAGAACCAAAATCAACACATTAACACAACATCTCCTACAACTAGAAACAGACCAGCAAAGTAAGCCTACAGTCACCAGAAGAAAAGAAATAATAAATATTAAAGCAGAAATAAATGAGATAAAAGACAGAAAACTATTGAAAACATCAACAGGACAAGACTCTTAGCTGGTTCTTCAAAAGGATTAATAAAATTGACAAACCATTGGCAAACCTAACAAAAGAAAAGAGAGAAAAGACACAAATAACATGCATAAGAAACCACATGGGTAATGTCACAACAGAACCTATAGAAAACACTACTACAAGAAACCAAAAGAGATTTACAAAAATTCAAGAACATATCATGTTCCCGGATAGGAAGACTTAACACTGTGAAAATGTCAAAGCAATCCACAGATATAATGCAATCCCAATCCAGATCCCAACGACATTCTTCAAAGAGCTGGAACAAACAATTACAAACTTTATATGAAGACCCAGGATAAGCAAAGCACTATTTAAGAAGAAGAACAAAGTTGGAAGCCTCTCACTCCCTGATTTCAAAATTTACTACATGGCTACAGTGGTCAAAACAGCCTGGTACTGGTACAATGAAAGATGCATACATCAATGGAACAGAATTGAGAATCTAGAAGTTTAACCCATCCACATACAACCAACTCATCTTTGACAAAGGGCCAAAGTACATTGAATGAGGAGGATGTAGTCTCTTCAACGGATGGTGCTGGCAGAACTGGAAATCAATATGCAAAAGAATGAAACAAAACCTTTACCTCACACAGTGTACAAAAATCAACTCAATATGGATTAAAGACCTAAATGTGAATCCCAGAATTATAAAGGTGTTCAATGAAAAAATTGGGACAAATTCAAGAACTCTTATGAAGAGGTCCCTGGGACCATCAAGTGAGAAGAACGGAGAGCGAGACCCTACCCAGAGAGGCAGTGACACCAGGGATGGAGACAGAGAAGATGATACGGACAGATGGAGTGGCTGGGGACACTGGACTCAGGGTGGGAGAAGGGCTGTGTGCTGGTGGCAGGGGCTGGGGGGGGGTTGGGGAGGGGGGGGGGGGGGGGAGACTGTGTGGTGTATCCTTTGGTGTTATATGATGATACATGGAGGGGATTGTAATCATTGCAATGAAACAAAACACAATAGGATGAATGTAAAGCTGATGTTCTCCCATGTAAACCTCACAATAAAAACTTAAAAAAAAAAAAAAATTAAGAGCTCTATGAGGTTGGTATCCAAATTGATTTTTATTTTGAAATAGCCATTTTTCTAGGACATTTTATTGAATAATTAGTCCAGCCCTCCATTAATTTGTGGTGCCTCATTTGTCATATACTGTTACTGGTAAGTGCCATTGAGTCTGTTCTGACTCATAGCGACACTGTATAGGGTTTCCGAGGAACGGCTGTTGAATTAGAACCACTGACTCTACGGTTCAAACTGACATTGTGGTCCAGTGCTTGTTCTACAGCACCACACCAGGACTCCCATTTCTCATATAATGTTAAAATATATGTTATCATCTTTTTTCTAGATTTTTAATTCATAGATTTGTCTCACTGTTCTTGTAGCAATATTGTTACAGTTGTACCATCAATTTGTCTCATCATTTTGCATCAGTGCTGTTAACTAATGTAGCTTTATAGTATTTTTTAATATATAGTTTTAAAAAAATGGACCTTTTTTTTTTTTTTTAAAGCTTTTATTGTGAACTGAGCGAAGGTTTACAGGGCTACAGGGCAGATCATCAGTTTTACATTTCATTGCAATGATTACAATCCCCTCCATGTACCATCAGCTAACAATATTTACCTCTATTACCTTCTTCTTCTTTTTATCTACATGTACTACATTCGGTTAAATATCCATTTTGCAAGCCAGCCTCCTGCCCACAGGCACACTGCTTTTCTCAGTGCATGGGTCTATAGTCCCCTGCTGCTGTGTCTCTCTGTGCCATTGCCTCTGCCACCATCTCTGTTGTCGCCACTTTCCTGGTTAGGATCCCTTGCTCCTGTCATTCTCTTTCCTCTTGTTGGTCCTAGGGTCCTCTATACCTACAGATTAACTGCTGCCCCCTTTTAGTTACACCTCTTTTACATTTACCATTTGACAATCACCATTAGTCCTGATAACCATAACTCACAACTGAATCATAAAATCCTGTCCCCTTCATCACCATACCCATCTGGACAAGAGGAAAATTATTCAGTGGGGATTCTATCTTACCTCCCTTGTTCTGACACTAAGCATCCTCGAAAACTTGTAAACCAGCCACTTTGTACCTTTATGTTGTTGTTGTTTAAGTGCTATCGACTCGGTTCTGACCCAGAGTAACCCTATATAGGGTTTACAGGGAGTGGCTGATAAACTGAACTGCCAACCTTGCAATTCAAACCGACCTTGCAGTCCATTGCATTAACCCACAGCGCCACATCCAGACTTCACTTCCTGACTTTATAGCCTCCCAATTTTGATAGCTAAAGTCTAAATTGCTCATCCCTATCAACCCAGTGTACTGAGGAGTCAGGCTCAATCCTTGATATGAAGAAGCTTTCCCTTCCAGTAGAAATTTTGGGCATCTTCATCCATAAGCAAAGGTCCAGTTCATCCAGTTGTAGCGATTTACGCTTTATCCCTCTTCTCTCACTCGTACAAGGTCATTTAGTCTAAGGAGCATGACCAAACACAGTCCATGTCTTCAGTGCTGCTGCATTTTCCTCATTTCCACCCATCTGTTGATTAGGGCATATGCCAGAGAGTCTACAAGACTGTTCGTGTGTTCCCTTTGGGTGTCAGTTTTAGAAAGGGTTTAACTGATGGGCTGATTTCTCTTACCTTGATAGCTCCCAGGCAAACAGCTTGTTTGTTTGATATTACCACAGCTCAACAGTCATGTGCCACCTCCACCCCCCACTGGTCTCTTTCTAGAAGTATCTTCTGTTCCTCCAGCTGTTCTGGGTTGGTCTACATGTCTTTTTAATTGGGAATGTCCTTAGATAATCCAATCAGCTATAGTCTGAAGATGAATTTACAAGCTTTCTGTAATCATGTTTCCCAATATTCCTTTCTGTCCCACTTAAATGTCTGCATTACACTAGTTTGTTGTTGTTGTTGTTGTTAAGTGCCGTTGAGTCGGTTCTGACCCGTAGCAACCCTGTATAGGGTTTCCGAGGAGCTGCCGGTGAGTTTGAACCTCTAACCTTGCAATTCAAATGGCTTTGCAGTCTGGTGCATTAACCCACAGTGTCACACCAGGACTCCTAGTAGGCAGGGGAAATCAATATCCATAAAACAGTCAAGCACCTTAACATTATTTCCTCTTCTTTACCCATTCAGACTATGTGTCAATCTCTGTATCGTAGAACCCTGTTGTTCCAAGGCTGTGCATACATCACAATCTACCTCTATCCCATATAGCCCATGCATACCTCCCTAAATCTTCCCTATCATCCCCATTCATCTACCTCCTTCCCCCTTCTTGTGCATTGCCCTTCCCATCACCCGAGTTATCATTCATCTATACCCTAACTTGTGAGTTACTGTCCCCTCCCTGCCACGCCTTTACCATCAAAGAATGATTCTTTTAGTATGGAAATCTTTTCTTAAGTGTTCACAATAATGGTCTTGTGTAATATTTGTCCTTTTGTTCTTGAGTAACTTCACTCAGCATTATGTCCTCAAGGTTCATCCATGTTATGATGTATTTTGCAACTCCATCATTATTCTTCAAGGTAGTATAGTATTTCATTGTGTGTATGCACCAAAGTTTGTTGATCCATTTTTCCATTGATAGGCACTTAGGCTATCTACATCTCTTTGCTATTGTGAATAGTGTTGCAATAAACATTGGTGCGCATGTATCTACTTGTATTCTGATTTGTATTTCTTGTGCATATAGACCAAGTAGAGGAATTGTTGGATCATAAGGTATTTCTATTTCCAACTTTTTTAAAGGAAGTACCATTTTCCAGTGCAGTTGAACTATTTTACAGTTCCACCAGCAATGTAGGAGGGTCTCAGCCTCTCCACACCCTCGTCAGCATTTGTGTCCTTTGCTTTTTTGAACTTCCCTGTAACTGCTGGTGTGAGATGATATCTCGTCATTTTGATTTGCATCTCTCTGATGGTTAATGATTGTGAACATTTTTTCATATGTTTTTTGGCTGCCTGAATATCTTCCTTGATGAAGTGTCTGTTCATGTCCTGTACCCATTTTTTAATTGGGTTATTTGTCTTTTTCTTGTTGTAGTTGCCTATAGATTTTAGAGATTAGTCCCTTGTCTGACTTGTTGTTGCAAAAAAATTTTTCTCAATCTGTGTGCTCCCTTTTTACTTTTTTGGTAAAATCTTTTGATGCACCTAAGTTCCAAATTGTTAGTATGCTTCAGTCATCTATTTTATCCCTCAATTTGTGTGTGTTTTTGCTATGTTTGATAGTCTGTATATGCCATGAATTAGAGCCCTTAAGTTTTCCCCTATTTTGAAATTGATGCTCTTTATAGTTCTGGGATTTACATTTAGATCTTTAATCTAGCTTGAGCTAGTTTTTGTATATAATGTGAGATATAGGTCTTGTTTTATTCTTTTGCAAATCGATTTGCAGTTTTGCCAGCACCATATGTTGAAGAGACTATCTCTTTCCCATCTAATGTATTTTGGCTGTTTGTCAAAGATCAGTTGACTGTATGTGGGTGTGGATTTACTTCTGGGTTCTCAATTCGTTCCCTTGATCTGTCTTTCATTGTACCAAGACCACTGTGGCCTTGTAGTAAAAATTTGAATCAGCGAGTGAGAGACCTCCTACTTTGTTCTTCTTCTTAAGCAGTGCTTTGCTTATCCGAGGCCTCTTTCCCTTCCATATAAAGTTCATAGATTGTTTTTTCCATTTCTTTAAAGAATGTGTTTGGATTCTGGATTGGGATTGCATTATATCTGTAGGTTGTTTTGGGTAGTATTAATGTTTTTATGATTTTAAGTCTTCTTACCCATGATCCTGGTACATTTCTCCATTTTTGTAAATTTCTTTTGGCTTCTTGTAGTAGTGTTTTATAGTTTTCTTTCTGGTTAGATTTATTTCTAAATATTTTGCCCTTTGTGTAGCTATTGTAAGTGGTATTGTTTTCCTAATTTCCTACAGTGATGTCTATATTATTATAGAGGAGTTCAACTGATTTTTGTATGTTGATCTTGTACTCTGCCACTTTGCTGAATCTTCCAATGAGGTCTAGTAGTTATTTTGCTGAGTCTTTGGGATTTTCTGTGTATAGGATCATATCATCTGCAAATAGAGTTTTACTTCTTTTTTGCCCCAATATGTTGTTGTTAGGGGCCATTGAGTCAGTACCAACTCATAGCGACCTTATGCATAGCAGAACGAAACGTTGCCTGATCCTGGGCCAACCTTACTATTATTGCCATGCTTGAGTCCATCGATGCTGCTACTGGGCCAATCCATCTCATTGGGGTCTTCCTCTTTTTCTCTGACCCTCCACCTTACCAAACATGATATCCTTCTCTAGTGACTGCGCCCTCCTGACAATATGTCTGAAGTCTGAGAGACGAAGCTTGGCCATCCTTGCCTCCAAGGAGCACTCTGGCTGCGCTTCTTCCAACCTGGATCTGTTGTTTCTTTTGCCTGTCCATGGCACTTTCAATATTCTCCTCCAACACTGTAACTCAAAAGCGTCAATTCTTCTATGGTCTTCCTTATTCACTCTCCAGCTTTCGCATGCATATGAGGTTATTGAAAATACCATGGCTTGGGTCAGGCACACCTTAGTCTTCAAGCTGACATCTTTGCTCTGCAACACTTTAAAAAGGTCTTGTGCAGCAGATTTGCCTAATGCTGCAATATGCTGTTTGATTTATTGACTGCTGTTTCCGTGAGCGTTGATAGTTGATCCAAGAAGAATGAAGTCCTTGGCTACTTCAATCTTTTCTCTGTTGATAAGAATGTTGTTTCTTGGTCCAGTGGTAATGATTTTTGTTTTCTTTACATTGAGATGTAATCCATACTGAAGGATGTGCTCTTTGATCTTCATCAGTAAATGTTTTAAGTCATCTTCACTTTGAGCAAGCAAGGTTGGATCATGTGCACATCTCAGGTTGTCAATGAGTCTTTATATGTATGGGGGAGGGGGCAGAACACATATGAGGGTAAGTAAAAATGTAATGCTCCAAAATCATAGGAAGTTTTATTAAACAAAAAACCAGGATATGAAGGTATTGTTTCTTGAGCTATCTCTATCTAGATCTGTTTACATCTGAAGGTGGTGTTTCCATCTCTCTTACCCTTCCCCCAAAGAATTCTGTGCCTGTCACTTTACACCACATCAGAAAAGGCAGTTTTGGCATCCTCAAGGAACGCAAGTTGTGTTCCTTTTTAATGTTCATTAACTTTGAGGAACAAAAAGAAGTCTGAAAGAGGAAGATCAGGACCATCGGGAAGTTGGGGTAAAGTTTCCCAATGCAATGCCCATAGGACAGTCCCTGCTACCATCCTAAGAGAATGAGCAGGTGCATTACGATAGAAAAAATTCCTTGGGACAACTTCTGTGGCCTCTTAACTCACCAGTGCAGTTTTCAGTGTTCTTAGACCTTCTGCATTATTTGTTGCTGTGAAGTGCCATCTAGTAGTGACCCTGTTACATCTCCATAATTGCGCTGAGTCCTTTGAGAAAATCTAGTAAGAGTGCCTCTGGGGAATCCTCAGCAATAGTCACTGTCATCTTTGAGCTTGAATATATCTGACTCAGCAGATCCCTCTGATAGCCACTGTTCTGATTGGATTTTTTAAAGTATCTTAATGACACTAGGGCTCCTGGTATGGCACTGTAGGTTCAGCACTGGACTGCTAACCACAAGGTTCAAACCCACCAGCCATTCCTGAGAAACCCTGTTCATAGTCGCTATGGCACTTAACAACAACAACAAAATGACACTAAGGCAAATGTATTACTGAGAGAACTTGTTTGCAGCCATCTGCCTAATCCCAGAGACATGTTCAAACATGTTTGGAATAAACTTATGTGTGTATGAGCTAGTAGAACCACAGTAGTAATACTTTTTGTTTACCTATGTTTATATAGAGTTTGGTACTAACAGAGGTTTAAGGCGTCCGATGGGGTTCTTGGAATGTATGCCCCTTGGGTAAGGGGGAATTATATGACATGTTAGAATCACGTGAAGTGGAAGAATTACCATTCAAACACAGATATATTTACCTTAAATATTTTTACTTTTAGCTTATATATTTACCTTTGCATAACTCTAGCTTAAACTTGATAAATATCAGACAATACTCATAATGTTGTTAAGTGCCTTCGAGTCGGTTCTGCCCCATAGCGACCCTGTATAGGGTTTCTGAGGCGTGACTGGTTAACTTGAACCACCAACCTTGCAGTTCAAACGGATTTGCAGTCTGGTGCATTAACCTACAGCGCTGCACCGGGACTCCATGATAAGTACAGCTTATTAGGGAGTCCTGGTGTGGCACTGTAGGACAAGCACTTGACCACAAGGTCAGTTTGAACTCTAAGGTCGGCAGTTCAAACTTAACAGCCACTCCTCGGAAACGCTATACAGGGTCGCTATGGGTCAGAACCGACTCAAAAGCACTTAACAACAACAACAACATTCTGAGTATTATCTGATATTTATCAAGTTATGCTAGAGGCACTTAACAATAACAGCATTAGGGAAGCTGATAGGTTACAATTCAGGATCTGAAATGCTCAGGGCACAGTTCTTTGATCAAGATGATCCCCAGCTATGCTGGCAGGCAGACCTACTTCTGGTCCTCTGGGGAGCTGATTTTGCTTTCTTATGGAGCTAAAGCTGAGACTTGTGACAGAACAGAATACCCTTTGGGCACCTATCGGCAGTGGTAAAATGACTTTGTAACATTGCCCAAGTAGAACAGAGGCCAAAGGGCTGCATGTGCCTGGACGTACCCCAGTCTACAAGTGAGCCTCCTTCCTGCCAGAAGGCACTCAGCTTTACTAGTTCCCTGGTCCAGGAACCCTAGTGCTCTGTTTTGTACTCTTTGCATGGTTCTGCTGCTGGCTGTCCTAGTTCTCTATCTCCTTGATTGAGGAGGTTCAGTGTGCAGGGATATCGGAGTCTAAAGGACATGCTTTGCTCCTGGCTGTTCTTTCTTGATAGTAGTGAAAGCCCCTGTCCCTGCTTCTCACATGGCTCATTTTATACTCAGTGAGGTGGCAAAACTGACCAATCTCCATACTAGAGAATTTCAAGTTTTTACACTCTCACCTAACTCTGCTAACAGTTACTCACAATGGAATCATATAGTACTTTTAGTGTCTTCCTTCATTTTTCTGTTACCCAGATCCATCAGGGACAAAGGAAATGCACTCAGGGTGCATGGTTGCCCCCAGTTGTGTGGTGAAAGTTAAAAAGACTATTGCTAAAAGAGCCATATCAAGTAAATCACTGTGCCACAAGTTGAATGAACATTAATACAGAGTTTTCAATATAAGAACATGAGTCACTTGGCTTATAATGAATTTAGGAAGGTGAGTGAAATAAATTTTATAAATAAATGATTTATTGGCTAATTTGCAAAATATAAATTTGGGCTTTTATTTTGAGAAAGTGACATATTCTTAGTGATTATTGCGATCTAACTCAAAAGTTACTACTGCATTTTGACGTAGGAACCTGAAGTGGTAAACTTGAATAAATGAATGTATATTTCTTAAATGTGGAATAGTTAGGAACCTAATTAAAATAAATTATTTTTTCCCTTTTAAAAGGCAGAAGAAATTAGAAGTGGCTATGGAAGAAGAAGGATTAGCAGACGAAGAGGTAATGTAAGCTGTGTTTACTGTATAAAAATAACTCGCATGACTTCCTCATTTTTTATTTCAAATGACTATATGACAAACAGATTTCATCCGTCGACTGTGGGCTTCTTTCTTGGTTGCTATTATGACTGTCTTTAACAGATAACAGCAAGGTGTTTTTTATTCCAACAACATATACTTAGTGAACAGTACCACAGTATTCTAGAAATGTGGAACAAAAAAGTGGGACAGTCAAGAGGGTCAGTCACCTCCTAATCCTTTCAACTGTTTTCTAAATATTTCTTAAAGCCATGCACTTCTCTATCTTCAATTGCCATTATCCTGGTTTAAACTTCCATGAAACTGTCCCTAATTGGTCTCTCTGCCTTTAATCTTGGCCCCACTCCCACCTCTCATTTTTCTGCATTCTGTAACCAGAGTGATGTAAAAGCAGATGTAATCTTGTCATTCTTTTGCTGAATGCCTTTCATTGTCTTCTGAATGTTCTCAGGATAACTGCAAACTTAGTGTTGGTGTACAAGATTCTTTGAAGTTTGACCACTTGCTTGTCTCTCTAGCCTCATCTCACCAATAATATCAAGTTACTTTCTCTTATAGACCTTTTCACATGCTGTGTCTGCCTAACACACAATCAACTCCCATTCTTCAAGGAGCCTTAGGTCTCACTGAAGCAGTCTTCCACTGGGAAATTGTCTTATCTCCCAGGGTATTACCCTTCTATTCTACATATCACTCTGTTCAGGTGCACTTCCGATATCATCTTCTCATGGAGTAGAGACTCCAAATCCACTCAGATCATGTCTTATTCAGGAAGAGGCAGAGGAGTAGAATGAATGTTTGGTCAATACATTAACAAGTACATATTGGATCTTGCCCTCAAGGAGTTTACAGATTAGAAGGCATGATTATGTGAGTGGTGTGTATATGTATGTAAAGTTATGTATGGAGGATAAGATGTTGCAAACTTTTAAAATAGAGGTTTTATTTGTTTTTTAATTCAAGGGATCGGGAAAGGCTGTTCATGGAAGACAACATATAATTTGAACTTTAAAGAATGAGTAGAATTTAAAAGAACAGACACTAGGTTTATACACAATAATGAGTATATGAGTATATACTAAGTAATGAAATTACATCTGAGCTCTAAAGGGTGCAATAAAGGAAATAGTAAGAGTTCATAATTTAAGGCTAAGATTAAATTTAGAAAACTACTAAAGAGATTTATACTTTATTTTCTGGGCAACAGAACGTCACAATTTAGATTAAAACGTTTAACATTTTTCAGTTTGTAACCTTTGCTGTACACCAAGTATTAACTACATAGGGAGCTATTTACTCTGAGTCTAACAAATAATTTGTAGCATATTTGGGATGAGTTAGTCTCTAAGAATAGTCAGTAACCTATTATAACAATTTATTAAATGTCTACAGTTTTTCCATAAAGATACTTTAAATTCCACAAATTCTTATTATCAATACCCGTCTTAGGTTCTGGATTTTGTCAAATTCTATAAAATAGATAAACTCTTTATATAATGTGGTCATGTAAAACATATATACTAAAAATCAGTGATACCTGAACCCTTTCATATTTCAAAACTTTCATACAATCTTTTAGAAAAGCTGGACTCCTTATAGATCTAGAATTTGAAAACTACCCATTTCCAAAGAAACAGACAAGGAAGAAAATGATGAATTACTAATTTCATCTCACTTAAGATAAGTCCCATTAAGCATATTTAGTTCAATGTAAAGTGTAAAGTGCTTTGTCTCTTAACCTGAAGGCTGCTCTGTGGGAGACAGATGGAGCAGTCTGCTTCTGTAAAGATTACCGCCTTGGAAACCCTATGGGACAGTTCTACACTGTCCTGTAAGGTCACTATGAGTCAGAGTCAACTGACAGGAATGGATTTGGTTTGGGTTTAATGGAAAATGAAAATAGGCAGGTTCAGGCTGTAAGAGAGGGTCATGAAATGTTAAGTTTTTACTCATTGAAAGATTTTTTTTGGTCTTTGGAGAGGACAGGATGTGATTACCACAAAATGTTTTGATTACTCTTTCAAGCTGCTTAATCTATGTAAGTCTTGAAGAGATATAACAACAGGCTTTTAATTTTTATTTTTATTTTATGTATGTGTGTGTTTTAATGTAAACTCAATTCAGCTACCTCTGGACTGCAGCACTGATTTACGATGACTCCCTTTTTGCCATTAAATAGCTGTGCCCCAAGGTACACTGTTGTTGTAGTACTTAAGTGCTGTCGAGTTGGTTCCCAGTCATAGCGAACCCTGTATAGGGTTTCCAAGGAGCTGCTGATAAGTTTGAACCACCAACCTTATGGTTCAAACCGACCTTGTGGTAGAGTGCTTACCCTACAGTGCCATACCAGGACTCCCCAAAGTGCATTGTTGTTGTTGTTGTTAAGTGCCATCGAGTCGGTTTCGACCCATAGCGACCCTGTACAGGGTTTCCGAGGGTGTAAATCCTTACGGGAGTAGAAAGCCTGATCTTTCTCCCGCGAAGCAGCTGGTAGTTTCGAACCGCTGACCTTAAGGTTCGCAGCCTGATTCGTAACCACTACGCTACCAGAGCTCCTTCCCCAAAGTATATACACGTCATTTATTTGCTGCATTACATAATCCATTGGATATTTAATGAACATTATTTTCTCTTAACTGCATCTCTTGTTTCTCACTTTTTGAACACACTTTATGAAACTGTATATGTAATATGTTGTTGTTATTAAGTGCTGTCAAGTCGATTCCAACCCATGGCAACCCTGTATAGCATTCCCATGGAGCAGCTGGTGAGCTTAAACCACCAACCTTGCAGTTCAAACGACTTTGCAGTCTGACGCATTAGCCCACAGCACCACACCAGGACTCCTATAAGGTCATGTAAATAAGTTTCTGCGGCTACACTCAACTGTAGTCTATTTTATAATCCATGAAGGGAAAATGATAATAATTAATTTATGAAATGATTTTAAAAAACAAAAAACAAAATGCTTGAAATCTTGAAAGATATAATCCTATAGTGCCACCCTGTGGCCTTTTTGAATTATATTTTTAAAAACGATTTTAATGTTTTAAATGAACGCTTACACCCCAAATTAAGTTCCCATTTAGCCAACGTCCCGTGACATTGCTTACAATTTTACAGTGTGTCAGCATTTTCATTTCCATTCCTTCTGTTCGATTCCATTGATCTGGTTTTCCTTTCCCTCCTTGCCATTTCACCTATATTTTGGGTAAACATTGGTTTCATAAAAGTAAAGTTGTGGTTACCCATAGGATTTTCTAGGCTGTAATATCTTTGGGAACAAATCATCATGTCTTTCTGTCACAGAGCTGCTGCGTGAGTTCGAACTACCAACCGTTTGGTTAACAGCCATGCGTTTAACTGTGTGTCACCAGGGCTTTGTCTTATTAGTAATAACGTTCTGTTTTTTTATTATTCAAAGGGCATTTTTAAAAATCCACGTTACTGTAGGATGGAATCCTGGTGTGGCACCATTGAATAAGCGCTGAACCTCAGGGTTGGTTTGGACCTGAAGGTTGGCAGTTCAAACACACTCGCCGTTCCTTGGAAACCCTTTACAGGGTCACTATGAGGTGGAATCAACTCCACGGCGCTTAACAACAATAGCAACATACTATAGGACTAGCACTGAACTGATAACTATAAGATCACCAGTTCAGATCCATCAGCCACTCCTTGAAAACCCTACACAGGGTCATTATGAGTTGGAACTGACTTGCCATCACGTAACAGCAACAGCATGTACACAAAAGGATTTTTGGTATTTGCTTTTATGTAAAAATAAGAAAAAAACATTCACTGTTGTTCTGTAATCCATCTTCCTTTTTTATTAAAACATTTTTGCGATTAACCATTATATTAAAGTAAAAGAAGTAATAGCCACTAGATACATATGCAAGTAACCTAGTGCTGTAGTAGTTAAATGGCTCAGCTGCAAATGATAAGGTCTGTGGTTTGAATCCACAGGACAAAGATACGGTGGTCTGCTTCCTGAAAGGTTTACAGCCTTGCCAGGGCAGTTCCATTCTGTCCTGTAAGGTTGTTGAGTCAGAATCTATTAGATGGCAATGTGTTTAGTTATGTCTGGTTTTAAATTAATAAAGTAATGAGTATTGTGTCTTTATTGTAGGTACTTAATTTCCCTTATTGCCCATCTTCTTACCAAAAATGAAATAAAATAAAACATTGTTGCCTATTGAATTTTTCCATTTGTTGTTGTTAAGTACCATGGAGTCAGTTCTGACGCATAGCGACCCTGCACAGGGTTTCTGAGGCTGTAAATCTTTACGGGAGCAGAATGCCTTATCTTTCTACTGTGGAACCGCTGGTAGTTTCGAACTGCTAACCTTGAGATTAGCAGCCTTATTCGTAACCACTATGCTACCATATTTCGCAGTTGGTAGTGAATATGGAAAAGAGCATTAGACAAGACTTCTTTAACTTATATACTTGACTGTTATCATCATATTGCCATAATTTCTACTATTGATGTGCCTAAGCATGTCATTTACATAACAATTTGAAGATACTTTCATAATTTCTTGATTTCATCCATTTGGAATAACTTTGTTAGAAGTTTCAGAATTCACTGTATTAATGACACATATTTCTAATTAATAGTCCACCTAACTCTTTTTTAAGGCAAATCTGTTCAGAAGTTGTTAAATGCTTTTGATGTTGAATCTGTTACTACTTAAGAAACCCTGTATTTCCAATTTTCCGAGGAGTGGTGGGTTTGAACCACCCACCTTGTGGTTAGCAGTCAAGTGCTTATCCTTCAGCATTGTATTAGGACCCTATATACAGGCTTTGTTGTTGTTAAGGACCATCAAGTCAGTTATATATCCACACTATATAGGATTTCTGAGACTGTAAATCTTTATGGGAGCAGAAAGCATGAGGCTTTCTCCCTCAGAGTACCTGGTGGGTTCGAACTGCTGACCTTGTGATTAGCAGCTCAACGCATAACCAGCTATGCTATCAGGACTCTTTATGTACAGGAATTGTTGTTGAGTGCTGTTGAGATGGTTCTGACTCATAGAGGCCCTGTATAGGATTTCTAAGGAGCTGCTGGTGGGTTTCACAGCAATAAGAAAGTTCTAATCAGTGGTTATCAGCTATTCTGCGGGAGAAAGATGAGGCGTTCTGCTCCCGTAAAGATTTACAGCCTCGGAAACCCTGTGCAGGGTCGCTATGAGTCTGAACCGACTCCATGATACTTAACCACAACAGCAATCAGTGGTTATGTCTTAAACTGTATTTCGGAGCTGTTATGGTAATTTCTTATTGTTTTGACTTGTCTACCTTTGTTGTTGTTGTTAAGTGCCATCGAGTTGGTTCCAACCCATAGCGACCCTGTATAGGGTTTCCAAGGAGCAGCTGGTAAGCTTGAACCACCGACCTTGCAGTTCAAATGGCTTTGCAGTCTTGAACATTAACCCACAGCGCCACACCAGGACTCCTGTCTACCTTTGTTGTTGTTAAGTGCTGTTGAGTCAATTATGACCCATAGCAACCCTGTACAGGGTTTCTGAGGCTGTAAATATTTACGGGAGCAGAAAGCCTCATCTTTCTCCCACGGAACAAAACTGCTGACCCTGAGGTTAGCTGCTCAATTCCTCACCACTACGCTACCAGAGCTCCTTAGTCGTTACTAAATCGGGCTGCAAACTCCAGGGTCAGCGGTTCAAAGCTACCAGCTGTTCCTCTGGAGAAAGATGAGGCTTTCTGCTCCCATAAATATTTATAGCCTCAGAAACCCTGTATGGAGTTGCTATGAGTCGGAACCGACTCCATGGCACATAACCACCACCACCACCACCTTTAGAATTGAACCACTGAAAGCTTGGTAAGGTTCTGTTGAAGATGAACAACTACCACCACATGGCCACACACACACACTTTATGTTACCTCTACTAAGAATTAACTCGAAAGACAGAATTTTATTTGGTGAGGAAAAATACTAAGGTTCAAAACTATGAACTAAATACTTGTTTGTTAGATATAAACCTGTGTCATAATAATGCTATAAAACATATATCTTTTAGAGGGAACAAATCCTCACAGCAAGAAACATTCACACACCCCCACATACAGAGTGGACAGAGAAGGGCAGCTTGGACATTGGATACCCAAATGGGGAGGGGGGGACTACAAAGTCAAGAA
>NW_006408616.1:8477232-8486060 GCF_000296735.1 Chrysochloris asiatica
TGTAAAACTGAAGTTCCCCCATGTAAACTATCATATAATTCACAATAAAACATTAAATATATATATATATATTTTAAAGATAGTGTAAGATAGTTGTTTTTTATGGTCTTTGGAGAATCAATTAAGAAATTCCTGGTTTGAATACTTTGGTGCATTCTCCTCATGATTACTTTTTCCCTTAATTTGATATTTTCAGGATATGCTGTATGCCAAATTCCAAGCAGTTTATTAAAATATGTTAAATACTGACATTATGTTTAAATCTCAGTAGCTCTGGCAGAGTAACCTGGGAAATTAATTTAAGTAACGTAGATTTCTTGACAAAATAAAAATAAATTATCAGTCGTCCAGTCGGTTCCACTCATAGCAACTCCAGGGTTTTTGAGGAGCAGCTGGTGTTTTGAACTGCCGACCATGTGGTTCACAGTTCAGTGCTTAACCTATAGCACTACACTAAGAGTATTCTTATTTATGAAATAAGGTACCATGTAGATAAAAGAATTAGTAATATATACTAAGTAGATATTGACTCTGCCACCTAAATCGTTGAATAGTTTGTCTTAACCAGTTCATCTTATGTGTATATATCTATATAAAAGATGAAGTGGTTCAGTTGCAGTATTTAATGGAACCCCACTCAGGAGTAATGATGATCAATTGTTAAAAATATTTTCTATAGATTGTTTTATTTTTCCATGCTTATTAAATAAATTATATAACAGTTAATATTTATATCTTACTCCCATTTTTACATGTACCATCTTTAGTGTAGCACCCCTGCTGTGGCACTATAGGATCAGCACTGGACTGTGAACCACATGGTCGGCAGTTCAAACCCACCAGCTGCCTCAGAAACCCTATACAGGGTCACTATGAGTTGCAACTGACTCAACAGTACTTAACAACAACAAAAACATCTTTAGTATGGTACATTTCCTTTGAAGCAATCTGATTATAAAATTATCCTTTTAAATTGTCTTTTTTTTTTCTTTAAATAGAAAAAGTTACGCCGGTCACAACATGCTCGCAAAGAAACAGAGTTCTTACGGCTTAAGAGGACCAGACTTGGCTTAGATGACTTTGAGTCACTGAAAGTTATAGGAAGAGGAGCTTTTGGAGAGGTGTGCTTCTTTTTCAACGTTACCTTCATTGGAATTTTACCCCTTTGATCTCCTGAGTACCTGGTCATCTCTGGGCAGAGGTGGAGATTCATACCTGCTACGAAATGTATATATCTTTAAAATAGTTTAAACATGTATTAAAACCTAAGTCCTGAGCTACCAACAATGGCAAATTTCTGTTTTGTTCAGAAGAAAACCTGCTTTTCACACTTGAATAATAGTACTGACTTTTCATGACAGATTTTCCTATTCTAGGTGCGGCTGGTCCAGAAGAAAGATACAGGACATATCTATGCAATGAAGATACTGAGAAAGGCCGATATGCTTGAAAAGGAACAAGTATGTGTTCTCTAACACACGTAACCCAAAGAAGCACAAATATTAGAAATTAGAAGCACATGTTAGAAATACAGAATTTATTTTATATACATTTTAGAATTTGAAATGCATAATTTGAAATTTAGAAAACAAGTGTATCTATATTACTTTTTTATATAATACTTTTCATTCAGTATTTCTCAATTTCTTATAGTAAAAATTGAATCCAGATTTGTAATCTAAGTATCTTCTGAAATACCTAGTTTTCTGACTTCAGTCAAAATAAAGGACAATTCTCAGCACTTTCCATCCTTATCAGATATCAAATATGTAAAGCTAGTTTCCAGAAATATTGCTGATTTGTTGTGTTTCCAAAATCCATAACCTCTCTCTCTCTCCCTTTTTTTTTTAAAAAAAATAGTCCTGTGGCTCAATGCAATTCTATGGAATGAATAGATTGGTGGTATAAGAATTGTCATTTAGAATGACAGCCATGAGGAAAGACGGTGGCTACTGTAGTCTCATAACATATTCTTTAAAGAAGTTGGGGTCTTGGAGAAGGAATCTGTCAACATTGTTCAGTAGCAGCCATAGAGCATGAGATGGAAACCTACCCCGTCTCCAACACTTGAGAGAAAACCAGGCCAGTTTTGAGAAGACTGCAGGAAGACAGAATCCTCAAGTCGACAGCCTGGTTTCAGTAAAAGTTAGACAGTAGTGGAAACCATCAAAGAAGAGGTTCAAGGGGGCTGGGACTTCACTGAAGACTTTTTTGATTCAAGAGGCGGTAGAATGGAAGAGGTCTGAAAGCTGGGATATTGAGTTGAATTAGAGAGTTACAGATAATGATGGGAATAAAAGTGTGGATGAAAGAAAATAGATGGCCTCAGAGATAAGGAGGTAAAATATGAATCTAAGTCATAAAGGGATTATTCCTGGATGTAGAGTCTTGGCCGAAAAATAAAGAGGGGCGCTCTGGTAGCGTAGGTTTGGGCTGCGAACCTCTAGTTCAGCAGTTCAAAACTACCAGCTGTTCCACTGGAGAAAGATGAGGCTCTCTGCTCCCGTAAAGATTTATAGCTTCGGAGATCCCGTACAGGGTCACTGTGAGTCGGAACCGACTCCACGGCACATAACTACAACAACAAGTTAGCTTAAGCTGTAGTCTTTAGCTCCTAGCCACAATTGCTACTGGGCACTTGGAATGTGGTTAGCTTGAATTGAGATGTGCTATAATTTTACAATATACAGCATGTTTCTGAAGATTGTTGTTGTTAGGTGCCATCGAGTCAGTACTGACTCATAGCGACTCTATGCACAACAGAATGAAACACTGCCTGATCCTGGCCAACCTCACAATTTGAAGACTTAGTAATATTGTTGTTGTTGTTAAGTGCCATCGAGTCAGTTCTGACCCAAAGCGACCCTGAACAGGGTTTCCGAGGCTGCAAATCTTTACAGGAGCAGAAAGCTTCATCTTTCTCCTGCGAAGCAGCTGGTAGTTTCGAACTGCTGACCTTGCGGTTCACAGTCCCGATTCATAACCACTATGCTACCAGAGCTCCTTAGTAATATGTATATGTATATATATATGCTTATGTATACACATGTGTATAGTTACATTTTTATGTTGATTACATGTAATAATAATATTTTTGATACATTGGATTATATAAGCTGTATTATTAAAATTAATTTTACCCATTTTGTTGTATATTACTAATAGAAAACTACATAATATAATCCATAAACTTATACTACAGTCCTGTTGGGTAGCCCAGGACCACTCTTCTTAGTCCTATGCAGGAGCTATCTCACTGGAGCCCAGCATCAAGTCTGTGCTGCATTTGGGGTGGTTTTTCCTCCTGCATTCATTAATCTGTATTTGCCACCACTAAATTTCCTTTTAGAAAACCTTTTCCATGTTTCTTTTCATTCTAACTACCAAACAAAATTAAGTAACAACTAATCTCACTGTAAGGAGCTCTGGTGGCATACTGGTTATGGGTTGGGCTGCGAACCTCAAGGTCAGCAGTTTGAAACTACCAGCCGTACCGCGGGAGAAAGATGAGGCTTTCTGCTCCCATAAAGATTTACAGCCTTGGAAACCCTGTATTGGGTCACTGTGAATTGAAACCGACTCCATCTATGGATCCTACATATTCTGGCCAAAAGATATAAACTAAAGCTATTTCCTAAGGTTCTCCATATTTTATGAGAATATGGACATGCATTTGACGTGGCTCTGTATGATAATCACTGGATTGCAAGTTTGATGTGAACTGCAAGGTGGTGGTTCCAACTCACCAGCCGCACCTCAGAAACCCTCTATATGAGTCTGAACTGACTCGACAGCACTAAAACTAGCAGTAAACATATGTTTCACATTGTATATCTTCAAAAACTCCAGTTTTCCTTCATCATATTTTAAAAACTTGGTAGATACTTGTAAATGGTAAGCTTGAAAAATGTACCATGTGCTACAGTTGGTTTTTTGTGTTTTCCCTCAAAATATATTCATCTAGGTGGCCCATATCCGAGCAGAAAGAGATATTTTGGTAGAAGCAGATGGTGCCTGGGTGGTGAAGATGTTTTACAGTTTTCAAGATAAGAGGAACCTTTATCTAATCATGGAATTTCTCCCTGGAGGTAAAAATAAACATAATAGTAATGGAAGATTGATGCAAGCACATCTTTGTTGTTGTTAAGTACCATTGAGTTGTTTCTGACTCAGAGTCACCCTCTGTAGGGTTTTCGAGGAGTGGCTGGTGGATTTGAACCACTGACCTTGTGATTAACAGTCCAGTACTTATCCTACAGTGCCACACCAGGTGTCATAATAATTTTATTGAGCAGGCTTATTTTTCTTTTGCTAGCTCTGAAGTTTTACAAGGTTTTTCAGTATTTCCTTCTATGGTAATACTTTCTGACAAAATTAGATTATTTTGAAGGAATGATAAAGTTGGCACATTATAAATACTACATTCTGGATTCATTATACAAGAGGGCTGTAAAAAGTTTGTGGAAGCAAGGAATTAAAAGATAATGGAATTTTTCCATGAACTTTTGTAGTCCCCTCAGATCTAATTAGATTGTTATAAGTCTGGAATTAAAAATAATTCATTAAAAAAGAAAAAGATAATGCACAGAAAAGAAAGTCTAGTTAATTTATAAATTCAGAGAAATGCAAATTAAAACAAGAATGACATACCATTTTACCCTCATCAATTAGCATACACAACAAATTGGAAGTCTAATAGTACTGAGTGGGGGATCAGACCCGTGGGGGATCAGACATGTAAAGTGTTTTCTAACTTTATGGAAAGCAATTTCTCAACATCCAGTGAAGTTGAAAATGCAGATAGCCTACACTCCAGCAATTCTACAATGGGCTGTGTTCCCTAATGAAGTTTTTCCGTATGTGGACAGGAGAACTGAAAAAATGTTCAGTGCCACATGGTCGTAGTAGTGAAAAACTGGATGTAGCCTAAATGTCCATCAGTAGAATAATGTATATAATTAACTAAATATAATTAAAGCATGACATAATTAATAATATGAGGAAATATTTTATAGCAGTTAAAAGTCACAACCTATATCTAGTTAACAGAAAGATCTTAGAAACACAAGGGTGAAGATATAGATTATAGTTTCAGCTTGATATTGTGTATAGTTTTTTAATGAGTTTTTTAAAAAAATCAGAAGTCCATAGGTTAATATATTAACATATATTGTACGATAGGCACTGGACTGCTCTACCAGCTGCTCTCATAAACCCTATAAAAAGTTGCTGTGAGTCAGAACTGACTTAATAGCACACAACAAGGACAACATAAAAGTACATTTTATAAATACACTTGTAAAGAGACAAACCAAGTCAAATCTATGATAATAGTTACTCTATAAAGGGAAATAGAACTGGAAATAGATGACAAAGATATTTTAAAAGGACTAAAAGCATGCATGGAAAAATGTTAACAATGATCACATCTAGGTTGTAAGTTCTTTGTCCCCCTTTAAAAAAAAAAAAAAAAAAACCTAAAAAATACAGTGTGTCTAATGGTGATTCGTTGGTGGAATGATGCCCTGTTTTTTGATCAACCTAAAGGACTCAGTGTTTTTGAAATTTTACTTTGAAGATTTCAAGTGTGCATATATTCTGATTCTTTTGCATAGGTTGGCTTATTTTCTTTAGCACCTTATCATTCTGGATGTTGAATCGTAGATTGAACTTCACTATCAGCTCTGCTGTGATTTATTTCTACATACTTTCCACTTTACAACCATTAAATGTCATGGAAGTTTTACATACTTTATTTTGAATTGGCTGTAGAGATGGTGGTTGGCAGCATACCAAATGGTCTGTAAAATCAGCCATTCGTTGTTCATATACAAAGAAAGCACCTCCAAAGTAGTTCCAATAACATGATACTTTATTTATTTATTTAGGGGACATGATGACATTGCTAATGAAGAAAGATACCTTGACAGAAGAGGAAACACAGTTCTACATTTCAGAAACTGTTCTGGCAATAGATGCAATCCACCAGTTGGGTTTCATCCATCGGGACATTAAACCAGACAACCTTTTATTGGATGCCAAAGTATGTGAATAAAGTGGTGAATTAGTAACTTGTGGATTACTTTCTAATGAGCAGATTTTATGATTGGACAACTATGATTATTATATTACCGCTAAACTCCATTATTTCATAGAAGGATGCAGTAGGCGAGGACTTGAGATCCAGGACATATGGCTGACTTTTCAGCTCCTCCGGTTTTCTTCTTTTTAAAGTCATTATCATCATCAAATATTTGTAATTTAATATTTCCACCTATATGAATTCTAAAGCTAAGACTTTTTACAACAATTGCATGCAAAAGAGGAATTTATAGGAAGCCTTTTTGTTTTCAAAGTTAATAGAATTTATTGATTTTAGTGGATTTTTATTTTCTAGGGTCATGTAAAATTATCTGATTTTGGCCTATGCACGGGATTAAAGAAAGCTCACAGGACTGAATTTTATAGAAACCTCACACACAACCCACCAAGTGACTTCTGTAAGTTTGATGTTTTTCTGGTTAAAAATGATAGTTGGTTTATTAATTCAGTACTGTCAGGACTGAAGGCTCTCTCCTTTCTGTCCTCTTTCTTTAAAACAATGTGTCAGTGTATGTGTGTGATTTTTTTTTTTTTTTTGGTATGTATATGCGTTTAAGTGTGAGAGTTTTTCCTTCGTAATTACCATTTCATCTGGTTGAAATTAGCATTTCAGAACATGAACTCCAAAAGGAAAGCCGAAACATGGAAGAAGAACAGGAGACAGTTGGTGAGTCATCCCTATTTTTGAGAAATAATTTTATACCCTGGACCTAAAAATCACATTTGGATTTTACTTGATCCTTTTGTGTCTTCACAAAGATAAGTACTTAATTTCACAGCAAAGATTCAGCTTGTTCTAGAATCACAGTGTTCTTTTAGATTCTCCTTTAAATGTTTTTGTCAGTAGAGTGCTGATTTTTTACTTCATGATTTAACTGTAAATTAGCATTTTATTGAGCAAACCTATGAGGTGGTAGAAGTCCTGGTGTGGTGCCATAGCATAAGCACTTAACATCAAGGTCAATTTGAACTGCAAAGTTGGTAGTTCAGACTCACCAGCTGCTCCTTGGAAACCCTGTTCAGGGTCACTATGAGTTGGAACCGACTTGACAGCACTTAACAACAACAATAATGAGTTGGTAATCTTTATTAGTAATTAGCTTTCTAGAAAAAGGACACTAAGATAGTATGATTATAGTAAAAGATTAGTGATTCACATTTTTCTGTATTATGAAAAACCAAACACACTGCCATTTAGTCGATTCCAAATCATAGCAACCCAGTATACAGTTTCTGAGACTGTAAATCCTTACAGGAATAGGTAGTTTTATCTTCCTCCTGAGGAGCAGCTGGTGAGTTTGAACCACCAACCTTGCAATTAGCAATCCAATACCTAATCCACAATACCACCAGGTCTCCTTTTTAATGTTATATCTGGTTAAGTCCTGATATAGCAGCAATCAATTGACAAATAAGGTGGTTGTGTATTTCTGAGAAATTCTTTATGGACAAATTTAATAGAAAGTTTGGATGCCAACTACATTACAATAAATAGAGAAAGTAAGATTTAAAAGCAGACTTTCAATCTTTTAGTGTGAAATTTCTCTGCCTCTTTTTAGCCTCAACTCATTTTGCCTGTTACTTAGAAAACGTAAGAATTCCTGCTCCCTTTTCACTCACCCTTTATCCTGTTGAGTTGGTCCACAAACCATCTCAAGATTAGACATGTGCTTTTTGACTTTGTTTTCCTCATTTTCTATACAATGCCTGGCACACATGTATACTATATAAATATTTGTTATATTCAACCAAGTTATGAAATGGAAACTCATTTAAACTTCCCTTAGGAAAGTAAACAGAAAAATAACATAAAATAAAATGACCTTTAGATTCCTGAGCTCATTCTCTCACTAGCCAAAGTAATTAAAAGCTTCCTGGGATTGTAAAGCTTGCCAAGGTTTTTAAACATTGAAAAATGTATTGAGTTGTGCATTAAGGAGGAAAACTTGGTTCTACTTTTAAATATGTCACTTTTAGATCAGTGTTTACTATGGAGAAGAGAAGTGCAGTATTTCTTACTTTTGAAGGGAAAAAATATTGTTTAAAATTACATTTCGGATAATTTTGTATCCCAGAGGATTCAGATTAGTAAGCATGTGCGTGTTTATTATTCTGATAGTAATCATGCCTTATAGAATTGTTCCTCAGGGAGGGGAGAAGGGGACTGTATTAGTATTTAGGGTAGAAAACACTTCTTTAGCACCTGTGTTTTCTGCCCTCCCAATTATGCCCTCTCCAGGACTCTGTAGTGGCTAAATCTGCTGTCGCATGTTTTCAAATGGTCCCTACCCCTACTTGAGAACTACTGCCTTGAATGAACAGTTTTTGTAAGATTTTACTCAGACTATGAATGAAAAGCTACATAGCTTCCTGATGGATAAACCAAAGACCAGTTGTCATTGAGACTGTTCCAATGTATGGCAACCCCATGTGTGTCAAAGTAGAACTGTGCTCCATAGAGTTTACAGTGACTGGTTTTTTTTAAGAGGTAGATTGCCAGATCTTCCTTCTAAAGCACTTCTGGGTGGCCTTGAACCTCCAACATTTCAGTTAGTAATTGACTACAATTAATTGTTTATAGCAAAGAATTCCTAGAATTAAAAATGTATGCTTAAAATACCTGATGTTTGTTGTTGTTGTTGTTGTTAAGTGCCGTCGAGTCGGTTCCGACCCATAGCGACCCTGTACAGGGTTTCCAAGGGTGTAAATCTTTACGGGAGTAGAAA
>NW_006408616.1:8486980-8488452 GCF_000296735.1 Chrysochloris asiatica
CTGACATCTTTGTTCTTGAACACTTTAACGAGGTTTTGTGCAGCAGATTTGCCTAATTTCTTGACTGCTGCTTCTAAAGTGTTGGTGTAAAATGAAGCCTCTGACAACTTCAATCTTTCCTGCATTTATCTTGATGTTATTTATTTGGTCCATTGGTGAGGATTTTTGTTTTCTTTACATTGAGGTGCAACTTATACCAGGAACCGTGATCTTTGATCTTCTTTAGTAAGTATTTTAAGTCCTCTTTGCTTTCAGCAAGCAAGATTGTTTTGTTTTATCATCTGCATATCATAAATTACTCCAATCCTAATGCCACATTTTTCCTCATATAATCCACTTTCTCAAGTTCTATGCTCAGCATATAGATTGAATAGTATGCACACACCTTTCCTGATTTTAAACCATTCAGTGTCCTTTTTCCTGTTGGAATGACCGCTTCTTGATATATGTACAGGTTCCCCAGGAGAACGATTAAGTGTTGTGGAATACTTATTCTTTGCAATGTTATCCATAGCTTGTCATGATCCACATAATTGAAAGCCTTTGCATAGTCTATAAATCACAAACATCTTTCTGGTATCATCTGCTTTCAGCCAAGATCTGATGGTCAGCAGTTATATCCTTCACTGCACTCCTCTTCAGAATCTGGCCTGAACTACTGGTAGCTCCCTGTCAATGTACTGTTACAATCATTTTAAATTATCTTTGGCAAAATTGTGCTTGCATGCACTATTAATGATATTGTCCGATGATTTCCACATTCATTGGGTCACCTCTCTGGAATGGGCACAAGTATGTATCTCTACCAACCAGTTGGCCAGGTAGCTGCCTTCCAAATTCCTTGGCATAGATGAGTGAGTGCCTTCAGTGCTGCCTCAGTTTGTTGAAAGATTTCAGTGTGTATTCCTTCAATGCCTGGAGCCTTGTTCTTTGCCAGTGCCTCCGGTGTACCTTAGACTTCCTCCTTCAGTATCACTGGCAGTATCACTGGCTCTTAATCATATGCTACCTCTTGGAATGTTTGAACATTGACCATTTCTTTTTGTTCAGTGACTCCATATAGTCCTTCCATCTTCTTTTTTGTTGTTGTTGTTTGTTTGTTTTTTTATTCGTTTCCTGGAAATGGTATGTGTTTACTAAGACTTTGTTTTTACGTAAGAAAACCAGTTCCTACTAGTAAATCTAAAGATGATATTCTTGGGAGAAATGGAATCTGGAATTATGAGACCCATCTTCCTACTGTTCTCCTTGCTCTATCATGCCTTGCAATACATGGTGAGATGCTCTAGGTAGTCAATTTCTCTACTGCAGAAGGATAGCCCACGTTCTCAGTGTCTGCATGTGAAAAGGTGGATACAAGCATTCAGGATATCAGCATCTTTGCTCCAGGCATCCTCATCTGGTCATTTTCAGCATTCTCAATGAGATTCTCAGTTAATACCTGAGAATGAAATCCTATTTTTAAAGATCTC
>NW_006408616.1:8491957-8528652 GCF_000296735.1 Chrysochloris asiatica
ATTGACATTTTCACAATGTTAAGTCTTCCTATCCAGGAGCATGGTACATTCTTCCATCTTGGTAAGTCTCTTTTGGTTTCTTGCAGTAGTGTTTTGTAGTTTTCTTTGTATAAGTCCTTTGTTTCTCTGGTCTTCCATCTTCTTTTAATACTTTCTGTATCATTCAACATTTTCCCCATAGAATCCTTCAGTATTGCAAATTGAAGCTTGAATGTTTTCTTCAGTTCTTTCAGCTTGAGAAATGCAGAGCATGTTTTTCTCTTCTGGTTTTCTAACTCCAGGTCTTTTCAGATTTCAGTATAATATTTGACTTTGTCTTCTAAACCTGCCCTTTGAAAATGTCTGTCAAGTCTTTTACCTCCTCATTTCTTTCATTTGTTTTAGCATCTCTGTGTCGAAGAGCACCTCTCAAAGTCTCTTCAGACATCCATTTGGTCTTTTCCTTCTTGCTTCTCTTCTTAATAATCTTTTTCTTTCTTCCAGTATCATATTCTTGATGTCATCCCACAATTCTTCTGGTCCTCAGTCATTAGTGTCTAATGCATCAAATCTGTTCTTGAGATGGTGTCTAAATTCTGGTGGAATATGTTCAAGGTCATATTTTGGCTCTCGTGTACTTGTTTCTATTTTCTTCAGCTTCAGCCTAAACTTGCATATGAGCAACTGATGATCTCTATTCCGCAGTCTGCCGCTGGCCTTATTTTGGTTGATGATATGGAGCTTTTCCACCTTCTCTTTCCACATATGTAGTCAATTTGATTTCTGTGTATTCCATCTGGTGAGGTCCATGAGTAACTAGTCATCTTCTATGTTATTTTAAAAATGTATTTGCAATAAAGAATTCATTGGTCTTGTAAAATTCTACCATGCCATCTCCAGCATCATTTCTGTCACCAAGGTCATATTTTCCAACTATTGATCCGTATTCATTTCTAACTTTTGCATTCCGATCGCCAGTAATTATCAATACATCTTGATTGCATGCTTGATCAATTTCAGATTGAAGTTGGTAGAATTCTTCAATTTCATCATGACTGGTTTTCATGGTTGGTGCGTAAACTTGAGTAATATTCATAAGGATTTCAGTGACCAAACATTGAAAAGTTGTGTGTCTCCTTCTTCCTAGTCTGTCTTAGTCTGGAAGCTCAGCTAAAACCAGCCCATCATGGGTGACCGACCCTGCTGGTATTTAAAATACCCGTGGCATAGCTTCCAGAATCACAGCAACATGCAAGCCAAGCCACCATAGTAAGACAAATTTACCAACATGTGTTAATTGTGGTTAACAGTACATTGTTTATCCTATGGTGCCAGTAGTGCTCTGAATATAGATTTCTATGTTAAAATAGATTTATACCTAAACATATAGATAAGTTAGGTGAGCTACTTGTAGTGGAGGTGTGGAGAATCAGAAATCATGTCTTGTATGATATTTTAATCTGACTCGGTACCTATCACTGAATCTTACACACGATAAACAATGCAAAAAAAAGTAGTGAGTGAACATTTTAACTTCTAATATCCAATAGTGAGCCATACTTAGGTCTTTCCAAAAAAAATGTTAAGAATTCTGATTTGACAGGCTTCTCCTTTGCAGGCATATTCCACAGTTGGAACACCAGATTATATTGCTCCAGAAGTATTCATGCAGACTGGTTACAACAAACTGTGTGATTGGTGGTCTTTGGGAGTGATTATGTATGAAATGCTAATTGGTATGTTTTTATGTTAATTTACATACGTACTGTATAAATGTCCTTGAGTGCACTGATTGTATGTATTGTAGATTTCATAGACTAAAACATCTGAACTGTGTTAAACCCAATGTCAATCCTGACTTCTCCCAATTTTAATTAAATACATGATGATAAATATTAACTAACTTTGTGTATCAAGACTCTTTTAGGAAGGAAGCTGTTTATATTTAACTCTAACTTTCCATAAATCAAATTTATATTATGGCCTTTCAGGTTCAAAGAGCGATGATGCTTTAAATCTTTTATTTTATTGACCTTTATTAGCAATTTTATTGTAAATTGATACATGGTAGTATTTTTTAATTGTTAAATAGAACACTCCAAGTTGTTTTGTTTCTTATGGCACATATAAAATAGGTTTAACATATCATATGAGAAAACTGACCAAATTTCATTTTCTCTCCATAGGATATCCACCCTTCTGTTCTGAAACACCTCAAGAAACATATAGAAAAGTAATGAACTGGAAAGAAACACTGGTATTCCCACCAGAAGTACCTACATCTGAGAAAGCCAAGGATTTAATTCTAAGGTTAGTAATTTAATCCCTAGTAATTTAGAGGAGTAAGAGTTAAAAAGAAGGAAGAGGTTTTATATTGCTTCAGTTAACTAAAATATATTAAAAGCAAAAGATCATACCAACAGAGAGGGAAGGAATCTTCACATCAAGTATCAATGCTATCCCCTCTGTACACAGGACAGATAGGGACAGGCAACTTAGACATTGGCTACCTAAAATGAGGGGGCTATAAAGGCACGAAGTGACTGGCTTACAAGGTTTCAAGGGGGAGCTTAGTTTAATAGTGTGTGGGGAAAGAAAGAGTCCGCACTGAATAGTTTTCATCTTGTCTAGATGGATCTGGTAAAAAGAGATGGGGTTAAGATTCTTATGATTCAATAATGAGTAATTGTTATCATGACTAATTGCGACTCTCACAGTTATAAAGGTAAAAGCTTTGTAACAAAAACAGGGGAGTGGTTACTCTTATAGTCCAGAAACAAAGGACCCTAAGATCATCAAGGGGGAAGAGCACAAGTGGAATGAGAGACCTTATCCAGAGAGTCAGAGACACCAGAGATGGAGGCAGAGATGGGGACATGGAGAGAGAGGGAGCAGCTGAGGACTCTAGATTCATGGGAAGAGAGGGACTAAGAGATGGCGGCCAGGAGGCAGACTTGCAGATTGTGCCCTTTGGTGGTGTAAATTATTATATATGCCTGAGTATTTAAAAAACAAGCAAAAAACACTAAAGTGAAAGAGAGAAACACTGGTAAATGATGGTACATGGAGGGGATTGTAATCATTGTAATGAAACAAGGTGTGTTTGAATGTAAAACTGGTGTCTGCCCTGTAAACTTTCACTCAATCCACAATAAAAACCTTAAATAAATAAATAAAGCAAAAGTTCACTTCTTGGATCTTGGCTGAAAGCAGAGAATGCCAAAAAGATGTTTACCTGTGCTTTATTGACATTGCAAAGGCTTTTGATTGTGTGGATCATGACAAGCTGTGAACAACATTGAGAAGTATGAGTATTCTGGAACACTTAATTGTTGTGCTCATGAGGAACTTGGACCTGGACCAAGAGGCAGTTGTTCGAACAGAACATGGGAACACTGAATGGTTTAAAATTGGGAAAGGTGTTGTTTCCTTTCTTATTCAACCTGTATGCTGAGCAGATAATCCTAGAAGCTGGATTATATGAGGAAAAACACAGCATCAGGACTGGATGAAGACTCATTAACAACCTGCGATATGCAGATGATAGATACAACCTTGTTTGCTGAAAGTGAAGAGGACTTAAAATACTGATCTAAGATCAAAGAGCACAGCCTTTGGTATGGATTGCATCTCAATGTAAAGAAAACAAAAATCCTCACCACTAGAACAATAAACAACATTCTGATCAATGGAGAAAAGATTGAAGTAGTCAGTGACTTCATTCTTCTTTGATCAACCATCAACACTCATGGAAGCAGCAGTCAAGAAATCAAACGATGTATTATTGCATTTGGAAAATCTGCTGCACAGGACCTTTTTTTAAAGTGTTGAAGAGCAAAGATGTCAGCTTGAGGGCTAAGGTGCACCTGACCCAAGCCATGGTATTTTCAGTAACCTCATATGCATGCGAAAGCTGGCCAGTGAATAAGGAAGACCGTAAAAGAATTGGTGCTTTTGAGTGATGGTGTTGGAGGAGAATATTGAAAGTACCTTGGGCTGCCAAAAGAACAAACAGGTCTGTGTTGGAAGACATGCAGCCAGAGTGCTCCTTGGAGGGCAGGGTGGCCAAACTTCATCTCATACTTCAGACACATTGTCAGCAGGGACCAGTCACTGGAGAAGGATATCATGTTTGGTAAGGTGGAGTGTCACAAAAAAGAGAGAACACTCCCCAGCGAGGTGGATTGGCAAAGCGGCAGCATCAGTGGGCTCAAGCATGACAACAATTGTGAGGTTGGCCCAGGACTGCGCACTGTTTTGTTCTGTTGTGTATAGGGTCGCTGTGAGTCGGTAGCGACTCGATGGCACCTAACAACAACAACAACAACTTCTGGTAGTATACAATAACCTTATTTTATTAAAGAAAAAGTAATGATCAGTAGCAGCAAATCATATTAAGAAAGCCTATGTATTAATTATTTTCTAAATAAAATACTCCATTCTGTTCCTCAGCTAAGGATGCTGTGTAATCAAGAATGACTGAAAGGGAGGTAAATTTGGACATGTGGGAACAGCCAATTGGCAACATAGTATTAAAAAAAATCTTTTTTAACTGTGCATGACTTTTAGTCCAGCAATTCTACATCTAGGAGTTCAGCCTACAGAGATAATCAGATACCTGTAAAAATTTAATTATAACATTTTTATTTATAATAGTGACAAATTTAAACTGTCTCAACAATTGTGGACTGAAAAATTTAAATAAATAAATTATAATGTATCCATATGTAATCTTTAAAAATGAAATTGTAGAAAAATATTTAATGAGTTTGGGAAATGTTCATAGTTAGCAACTATTTTTAAATTTTATAAAAAAAACCAAAAGGAACATATCAAAATGTTTACAGTGGCTGTCTCTGAGTACTATAATTATGGATGATTTTTAATTTCTCCCCATATTTCCCACAATAAACATAACTAATAATAAAAAAATAAGCAGGAGAAATGTTTTGTTACTTTAAAAAGATTAATGTTCAGATAATCCAAATAGAATGCTAATTTATTATAATTTCTGTTTCATGCTCTAGGTTTTGTATTGATTCTGAAAATAGAATTGGAAATAGCGGCGTAGAAGAAATAAAAGATCATCCCTTTTTTGAAGGTGTAGACTGGGGGCATATCAGGTACGTTCAGAGGCTTTGTACAGGAGAGGTCTGAGTGAAAACAAATTTCTGGATTTAGTAATTCACTTGCCTCTGATCCTGCTGGATTAAATACAAGAAGTAACGCCATCACATATTTGAGATCAGTGTTTTCTAGATTATATGTGAATGTGACTATAGTAACTACAGCTAAATGACTCAAATTAGACTAATATACACTTTAAGGGACAACAGAGACACCTATTTGAACTTGTTTGTATTTTTTTATACAGTTACACAGGGAACACTGCCCAGAAAAGATTTCTGTACATTGCATACTAAGGTGGTTCAGTGGTTAAGTACTCGGCGGTTAACCAAAAGTTAAAACTCACTAGCTGTTCTGCTGAGCCCTGGTGTTTTTAGGAAAAAATTACATAATTTTATCAAATCTGCTCCAATTGATCGAGTAAATTGAGCAAATTAAGCTAATAGCTTTATGCCTAGGAGCAATAAAGCTGAGAAGTTCTTGCATTCAGATTTTATCCCTTCACCCTTTGCACTCCTTTTCCCCAAATTACTTTTGATATATGGATCTTCTATTAGAAGACTTCTGTTCCTGAATCAATTACATAAGAGCCAATCCCCACAACAGCCAAGATACTCTATATTATTATACAGTCTTTTAGGTAAAACTTACTCTGTTTTACCATTTCCTTTCATTAACTCTTGGTGTTACATTTTAAAAATTCCATGAGAAAGTTTTGGTACAAAGAGAGAAAAATTCCAGCAACATGAAAATATTTTAATTAAAAATTATATCCCTTAACTATTTTGAAATCTACTTAACTTTCAACAGTAAAGTTCCTTCCTTGACTCTTGAAATATTTATAGAACAGGATGCAGAATTTGCAAGTAGAGTTGTTTATTGGAAAATTAAGAGTTCAGGAACATTTTGTATGACCACTCAATGCTCCTTTACAGGGAAAGGCCAGCAGCAATCCCTATAGAAATTAAAAGCATTGATGATACTTCAAATTTTGATGACTTTCCTGAATCTGATATTTTACAACCAGGTAAGACAGTCTACAACATGACTTAACTCTGTTAACATACTGTGAAGGTGATATCAATTTCACTAATGAATTTTCTTGCTCTTGGTTAATTTTTCTGTCTTTCAAGTGCCAAACACTACAGAACCGGACTACAAATCCAAAGACTGGGTTTTTCTTAATTATACCTATAAGAGGTTTGAAGGGTTGACTCAGCGTGGCTCTATCCCCACCTACATGAAAGCTGGGAAATTATGAATGAGGATCACATTCGCCCACACCCAAGAGAACTCAGGTAGCTGCATCACCAGGCTTGCTTGGCATAGATAACAATACACTGAAATATTCCCGAAGACGGTGGTGCTTATTGACTACAAGAGGAAATTCTACAGGATTAGGATTTCTAAGACTACTACAGGAATTGGTTGGCAGTGCCAGCTGGCTTTGTTTTTTGTTTTGTTTTTTTAAATATTTTATTATTTTTGTTAACTTTATTATACGAAGGTACTGGAATAAAAGGAACATACATCCCTTTCTAACTGCACTGCCTACATGCGTATTAAGGTCCATTCTGCCCGTGTGTCCTGTGGCTTTGTACTGTAACAATTTTAATCAATTCAGGAGAAACACATATCATTTAAAGCAGCATAGGCTAACCTGTAGGTAACACTGCAGTTCTGCTGTTCTACTGCAGATAACCAGTAAAAGCCATCTTTCATACTTGGTAGTAGGTGACTTGCCCTATTGATTTGGACATCTATAGGGAATATATATAAATTCAATTTCTGTAAGGGTTTTAAGAAACTTAAAAGTGGAAACACACTGGTGATTTAAAAAATAAATATATGATCTCATTAGTCACAAACTCCACAGTAGGGAGTGACAGGATTATTATAAGGAAGAGGAAGTTTAACACCTTCACTCAACTGCTCCACTAATATATTTACTTTGCATTCAGAAATACTGATGACCTTTATACTCATAGGGAGATGTACTTTATTATTATTAAAAAAAAAAAATGTAAAGTTGCTTTCTTGTGACAAGAGGACTTCTTTTTTAATAACAGGACATAGCATTATGTTAATTTGATTATGGTGAGTTGAATTTAAGAAATTGACCACGAAGGCTGCTTGTAGAACTAGTGTATTTTTTATTAAACTATTTTTTTAAATGTCAAACTTCTGATCACGTAAATGGACTTGTAGAAAACAAACAGCTATTTACCTTGGTTTTCTAGAAAGTTGTTACATATCATGGCTTTTATTTCTTCTGATGAACAATTTTTTCTTTGATAGTACTTGTATTATTGTGCCATTATTTTCTTATACTCCAAATGTACCAAAGATCCTGAACAGAGTGGATGTTCACAGCTGAGTAGACTTTGACTTTTCCATGGGAATGCTGTATTCAAACATGACATCTTGGATAGAGGTCACCTTACTCAAGGGCAAGGTTGCTCACACTCAACTGCATCACTGTGGTTTATGTAGGTGGACTTAAGGAAAGAAATTAAGTCCTGGGGGGGGGGGGTTGTGATGAGGCCCTAGGAGAAATAATGTCAGCACTCAATTCTTAAGATAGTAGTTCTTTAAGAATTGAAATAATCTTTCCAAGTCAACATTTTAATTCTGAAATGATTCCCTGAGGTTTTGGTTTCATAAGTACTAGTTGGGGAATGATACTTTATCAAAGACTGGCTTAGTGTGTGTCTTAACTGTCGATTGGTAGAATTCATTTTAAACATAGCAATTACAACCATTACAAATTGATCTGTAATTGAGATCTATATTGATGATTTATTTATAGGAATGTACTTCTTTATAGGGAAGAATAGCATAAGGAGCATTTTTCAAATTTACAAAAGCTTTTGCAGGTTTTGCTGCTAGGTAGCTCCACAAAGTTTCAATAAGGCCATGGAGGATTTTTTTCCTATCTGGTGTTTTGTCTTGTTATGTTTCTTGAGTACTTAACGTCCATGTACTATATTTCCCCTCCATTTTTCCTGACTAGATCATGTGGCTGAGTACCTATGAGAGAGCTGTTGAAATTCTGGGCTTATCTCATTTTGACTAACACTGATTTTTCTAACTATAACTGCCTTTAATTTAAAAAGGAGTGTTGGCGGAGCTGTGGCCTAGGGGCTGGTCTGCTAACTGCATGGTCGGCAGTTCAAATTCACAAGCCACTCTGTAGGAGAAAGATGTCTGCTCCTGTAAAAGATTTACAGTCTTGGAAACCCTGAGGAGCGGTTCACTTCTCCTGTAGGGTCGCTGTGAGTTGCCATGCCTTAATGGCAGCAGGGTTTGGGCTGGGTTTTTGGTTAATTTAAAAAGTATGACACCTGCTAAGTTTTGTCAGATTTCCTCCCCACTTTCCGGATTTAAGCAAGACCTGTTTTGCTGGTGTGATAGTGAATGGGCAAGAAATGAGGTCACTGCAATGTTCTACTGTTCTAGTATAAAATTAAATATTATTAACTCGAGGTGAGAGAGATTGAAATAAAAGAGCCAAATTACCTAAATTTACTTGTTTATTGTAGAACACTAAAGCGTATTATTTTTATCAGGAAGGTCTTGGAACTAATTGTGAGTTCCTGGCAGTGGAATATAGTTTTGGAAAGTTTACTTTGCTTGCTGTTTGTTGTAAGTGCCATCAAGTCGGTTCCAACTCATAATGACCCCGTATAAGGTTTCCTAGGAGCTAAAGTTAATGAGGTGACTCACAGTCTTTGGGGTTTCCTCCTCATCAAAAAAATTTCTTAAGTGCCTACCTAAAAGCAATTAAGGAGCCCTGGTGGCACTCTAGGAAAGCACTGGACTGCTAACCACAAGCCTGGCTGTTCAAACCCACCAGCTGCTCCATGAGAAAAGATGAGACTTTCTGCTACCATAAAGATTTACGACCTCAGAAGCCCTATATGGGGTCCAATGAGTTGGAATTGACTCATTGGCAGTGGGGTTGGGTTTAGGTTTAAAAGTAATTAAAGGCTGTGTCTGCCCTTTGGAAGTTAAGAATTTGATTAATGATGCAAATTAACTAGATAATTTGCAAAGTTCCCTTGAGATTTAACTTTCTATTATACATTTCTCATATTTCAGGTAAGCCATCTAATTTCAGTGATAAAACCCTATCTAATATCATAATTAAATTTTCTTTAAATTGGACTCTATTTTAAATTAAACAAGTTTTATTATAAACTGTGTGCTTTTGGTTTTTCTAAGTATATAGAAAGCTTGTATAATTCAGATTTATTGATTTCCTGGTTTAATGTAGACTGACTTTTTAATTTAAAAAATTTGTATTAAAGCAAGTTATGTTATTTTTCTTTTGTATGCATTTCTTAGAGCTTTGACTTTATTGAAACCTAGTTCTGTCTGAAAATATAGAATTGCTTATAAATCAGCCTCTTCTAATGGAATATGTGGCTGATTTAACTAGTTAATGGAATTAACTAGCTCACTTAAGTTAGTTGAATGAAAATAACAAGTGTGGAATATTAAACTTTTTCTTTGGTTACTTAAGCTTAAGATAGGGTTTCATTTATTTGTATAACAGCATATTATTTCTAGTTGTTTGTTGTTGTTGTTGTTGTTTTAAAACACCTGTGTATCTTTGTATAAACCTGTAAATTTAAAAATACTTTAAGTACACTTATTTTTGGTAGATTATTGTAGGAAACCTTTAGACAATCAATCAAGAATCAGTCTCTACTAGTAGAAGAAACAACTGTCTTTTGGTGAACTCTACAAATAAATGAATTGAGATGTTACTTAGTAGAGATCCTACCTACTAAACACATTCTGTCTTTAAATTGTAAAGACTCAGAACACTCTAAATGACTGTTTTGCTGCAACCATGATTATTTTCCCTTGTCTTTATTTAAGTTTTGTTTTCTCCTTAGAAGTGCACTTATTTCTGAAAAATTTTAATGAAACAAACACTTAGAACAAATATAAATATAAGATACTTGGGACTACTAGATATATTTTAGATTTTTATGAAAAAATGTGAGGGGATGTTGCTGCTTTTAAAATTAATAATAAAAATAGTTCTTAGTCCTTTTTTAAAAAAGCAATATAAAACAATTGGCAATTGTTTAGAAACTGAATTACCAGGCTATGGAGTTATGTGTTCGGTTACTGAGTTAAAAAATGTTTTGCTGGCATGAGGGCTTTTTTCATTGAAGGTAAGACAAAAATAAAAGCTATGTTTACAACATTTCTGTTGGTGAGGTTTTTTGGGTTTATAGTCAAGTTTGAGATACCTGTTATCAAAAACTCAAGACTATTTTTATAAATGTATCCAACTTTTACACTTAAAGAGTATGTCAAGAACAAGGTAAACATTTGAAGTTTCAATTGTGCTTGGTTTATTAGGATAGTTGATTAAGTTTATATTTAAAATCTATTGGGATCTGCAGCTGAAAACATGGTTGAACACATTGTAAGTTACAACTGAAGGTAGGTACATGGTTGGAAATACAACTTAGATAGAACTCTGTGATTGAATTTTGTGAAGATGATTTTAATTACACCTTTGGGGCAAAACTAATTAGCAAAGACCACATTGAAAATGCCTGAAAATGGTCTGTACACTAGAGAGAGAGATCAGTGGCCCGGGTACTCAGGTGCCCCTACATCATGGGCCATAAAGACTTGACTCTCTGATCTCCTGGGCCCAGAAGCAGCCACTCGCTATTCTGTTCAGCATGTTTTTGCTTTGTGCTCTGCCAATTGTTCCTAATGTGGGTCATGTCAATAATGCCATTGTAAGACTGAAGCAAAACAGGAAACATTGAATGTTGCAATTTGGGCATTAGAGCATACTTAGAGATTCTAAATTCATCTTTCAATAGCATCTAATGAATTTAAAAAAATTAACACAACTGTATGAAAATGCTTTCCCATACCATTTTGTTTTTGACAACTAATCTTGTGGCATAAACATAATTACCATCATTTTACAGAAGTGGAACATGCACTGAGTGATTGTGATTTGCCCAGAGTGTTGCTATTGAGCCAGAGTGTTCATTCTGTGCCCTCAGATGATAGAACATGATTCATCAATATATTACTTCATACACTTCTAGGATCTCAAAAGAATGCAGAGAGTGATAGTGACAGGTATCACTTTGGGTACTATTGACTGCAAATGACAGAAGACGCAAATAAAAGTGACTTCAACAATAAGGAAATAGCTTTCTTATGTCACACAAAGATCCAGGATAGGGAGTTTTCAGGGTAGTCATTTTAATTTTTCTATGTCGTCATCTTCTGAGTGTTGGCACTGTCTTAGAGAGGTATGATGTCCTCTCAGAGAGGTAAGATGGCTGCAGGTCATCACAGTCCTCATATAACATCCAAAGACCTAAAAAAGAAAAACAATATTTTTTTTGCAACCTCCAGTTTAAGAACAAGGGAAATCTTTTCCAAAGGCATTCTAAGCAGATTACCCCCACATTTTATGATTGTGGCCCTGATTGTGTCATCTGTTCATTCTTAATCCAAGGGCTGGCCTAAGGAACATAATGCCCATGATTGGCTTAAAACTTATGAAGATTCAGGTCCTAGGTACTGAGATGAGGACTCAACTAAGGCTCACCTGATACCAAAACCAAATTGGATTCTTTTTAACAGACTACAAAGTACGGGCGCGTATCACCCAGGTTGATTACAATGTTCTTAACTAAAGTTGCTGCACCTACATTCATTCAGGCGCTGGATCTGCTATTGCCTGAGAACTGAAGACGGGTCCATTTAACATCTTTATCTGCCACCTACAAAATAGGAGTACTGAAGGCCACTGTGCCACACCAGGGATCCTGTCCTTCAGAGCGCCATCAGACAAGCATGGTGGATGCATGGCCAGTGACCAGAGTTTGTATTTACAGAATGTTTACACCCCTGCCATCTCCTATTCAGACCAGGTCATCTCTTCAGTCCATCTCCCCCAAAGCAGTTATGTCAGAAACAGTAGCTCATTAATTTATTCCTCTCAAAATCCAGTCGGGGTGGGATGGTCTACTTATATTGGCTCAGCTGCTTTGTGTTAACTTGGGAAGATGGACTTTCACTATTAGAAATGGAAAGTTTTCTCAAGAGTTGTCAGCACACTGTCAGCTTGAGAGTGTGCTAACAACCGCAAATTCACTTACCTACTGCCATCAAGTCAAGTCGGACTCATAGTGACCCTGTATAGGGTTTCTGAGGCTGTAAATCTTTATAGGAGCATAAATCCTCATCGTTCTTCCAAAGATCCAAGGGTGGGTTTGAACTGCCAACCTTGCATTTGCAGTCCAACATTTATCCTAAAGCATCACCCACTACACAAAGTTATCCGTAGATTGCTTTGCCGTTCATTTCCAAACTCTTAAAATTAGGATGATTTCAGTCTTTCAGAGGAAGAAAATCATACCAGGGAAGAAAAACTTGGTGTTTGGCCTATCATCTTTACCTTCCCTTGTCCTCTAGAGCAACATGAGCAGAACATGAATAATCCTTCTGTACAATTTTATATGGGAGGACTAAGGAGGACCTAGGACACCAAATTTGTTTTAACAGTATCCCAAACATGTCAAAGAAATTAGTTTAACCTATGTGGTCAACTGCACTCTTAGATACATATACACACATCTGTAAATGCTGATACATAATCTATCATATGAACAGGAGCCAATGATTCTGAAGGAAGAAGTCCAAGCTGCACTGAAGGCATTGGCAAAGAACAAGGCTCTGGGAATTGATGGAATACAAATAGAAATCTTTCAACAAACTGATGCAGCACTGGAGGTACTTGTCTGTACTAAGAAATTCGAAGATGGCTAGCTACCTGACCAACTTATTAGAAGAAACACATATTTGTGCCTATTCCTAAGAGAGGTGACCCAACAGAATGTGGAAATCATCAGACAATATCATTAATTTTGCATGCAAGGGAAATAGTGCTCAAGATAGTTCAAAACTGGCTGCAACATTACTTTGACAGGGAACAAGCCGGATTCACACTAGGATATGAAACATGGGATATTGCTAACGACGGCTGGATCTTGACTGAAAGGAGAGAACACCAGAAAGATGTTTATCTGTGCTTTATTGATTCTGCAAAGGCTTTCAGGTGTGTGGATCATGACAAGCTATGGACAACATTGGGGAGAGTGAGTCTTATGGAACACTTAATCGTATTCATGAGAAACCTGTACATAGACCAAGAGGCAGTTGTTTGAACAGAACAAGGAAACCTAGATGGTTTAAAATTAGAGACGGTATGAGCCAGGGTTATGTTCTTTCACCATACTATTCAGTCTGTATTCTGAGGAAATAATTTGAAAAGCTGGATTATATGAGGGAAAAATGTGGCATCAGAATTGAAGGGAGACTCATTTAACAACCTGAGATATGCAGATGATACAATCATAATTACTGAAAGTGAAGAGGACTTCCTAAAATACTGATGAATAAGATTAAAGATCACAGCCTTTGGTATGGGTTGCACCTCAGTGTAAACAAAAAGTCCTCACCACTGGACCAATAAACAACATCCATATAAATGGAGAACAAATTGATGTTGTCAAAGATTTCATTTTGCTTGGATCCACTATGAACACTCATAGAAGCAGCAGTCAAGAAATCAAGTGACATATTTGCATTGGGCAAATCTGCAAAAGAACTCTTTAAAGTGTTCTAGCACAAAGATGTGTTTGAGGATTGCGGTGTGCCTGAGCCAAACCATGGTATTTTCAATAGCCTCACATGACTGTGAAAGTTGGTCAGTGAATAAGGAAGACCGTAGAAGAATTGATGCATTTGAGTTACGGTATTGGAGAACAAACCAATCTGTATTGGAAGAAGTACAGTGAGAATGCTCCTTAGAAGCCAGGATGGCCAGATAGTCTCTCATACAGCCAGGTCTTTCTTCCACAGAATAGTTGGGGTGGGGGGGTTCAAACCACCAACCTTTTGGTTGGTAGCCCAGTGCTTAACCATTGCACTACCAGAACTCTTATCTCAACTAGGGTGTTTATTTGAAGTAAAGACTTAGTGTGTCATCCTACTAAACCAGAATCTCTGGGAATGGGTCTCAATTTCTGAACATTCATTAACTCCCCAGGTAATTCTTATGCTCACCAAACTTTGAGAGTCACTGAGGTAAGAGAGAAAGGACACTGGTTGGATGTTTCCAAGAGGAAATAATACCTATCTTACCTGGTTGTTTTGAGAAAACCTGTATATAGTAATTGACCCATGGCAGGTGAAGTACAAAAGCCAGTGCTTTTATATACCTTATACATAGCAGGCCCTCAGTAAATATTTGTGAACTAACGAGTTAAGTAACTATTAGGCGGGTGTCCCTGCTTTTGACCCAAAACTAATCTTACAATGTTCTCATCTTTAATGAAAACAAATACAATTCCAATAGCATTGAAAGGGAATAAAGCTTCTGCTGAAGTTGTTGTTTTCCAGAAAAAAAAAAAAAAAGAGGGTTTGCCTTACACAACAAAGTTCCCTAAATGCTTGTTGTGGAGATCTTCCTCCAATTCACACTCCCTTTGGCAGCTGTCACCTCTCTCCTTCTCTGTCATGTGCACACCTTTTTGCTTCACCACGTAAACCAAGCTCAAGCTGGTCTTTTCCCATCTTTCCAAACAGTGTCACTGTGAGTCAGAATCCACTAGAGAGCAACTGGTTTAAACACTGAGGACTTTTAGATCCCCTGCGTCTCCAAACTGCACTCCTTATCAAGCTGCTCAGCAAATCCAAGAATATTCTTCATCGTTCACCCTCGATGGAATACTGGGAATTGGCGTGTTAGATGGATGTAGGGAAAAGTTAGTTATAAACCCTTAGATAATTTAGTTTCCCCAATCTCAATAATAGATTGTTGTTAAGTGCTGTCAACTCAGTTCTGACTCATTCTGACCCAGCATAGGGACTCCTAGGAGCAGCTGGTGAATGTGAACCGCTGAGCTTGCCATTCAAATGACGTTGCAGTCCAGTGCGTATCCACTGTGCCACATCAGGACCCCCCAGTAATGGGTAGCTGTTAACTTAATTTTCTGTGTCATTGGAAATCATATTTTCAATTTTTCCACACTCTGAAACAGGTGGATTTTTTGGTCCTGAAGCAACAAAGTTTAGCATTACGGGAACCCCCAAACTACATTGCATGGTTATACTCTCCTCAGAAGTCCCTGCCTTCAAAAAGATAGGAGTTTGTTGTTTGTGAGCTGGTGGTGGTTGTTATGTGTTGTTGAGTTGGTTCCGACTAACAGTGACCCCGAATAGAAGATTTCCAAGGAGCAGCTGGTGAGTTTGAACCACCAACTTTGCAATACAAACCAACTTTGCAGTCCAGTGTTTATCCTACAGCACGACACCAGGAGGGTACATCTGGAACACAGCACTGTGCTTTTGAGTATGAATTAGAATGAGAAGAAACATAGTAAAGTCAGCAAAGAGTAAGCAATCATTCCTGGAAAGCAAAGCCATACCTGGGTTTTTGGCAGGGGAACAGTGTTGAGTAACAGAAACATCCTGCAAGTCGTGTTTCAAGTTGCTTTTCTTACATTTTGCCCAAAGAGAAAATACATCTCTTTGTCTAAGAAGTAAAAATGAGAAAACCATTGGTTGGAAACAAGATCACCTTCCCAGCCTTCGGACATGATCTTGTGTGGCTCTCTATCCTGTGTTAGCCTATGCAGTGTGGCAGTATGATGTAACTACTCTTTAAAATACATATATATATATATATATATATATATATATACATACATATATATATGTTATTATGTGCCATGGAGTCAGTTCCGACTCATAGTGACCCTATACAGGGTTTCCGAGGCTATAAATCTTTACGGGAACAGAAAGCCTCATCTTTCTCCCGTGGAACAGCTGGTAGTTTAGAACTGCTGACCTTGCAGCTCGCAGCCCAATTTGTAACCACTACACTACCAGAGCTCCTCACACACACACACACACACACACACACACACACACACATAGGTCATGTTACAGGAAGTAAAGCTCTGAAGCTGAAGTAAAAGTGAGTAGGATTTAAACCTGAACAATGAAGGGAGCACAATTTCAACATTCAACAATGTCAACCTGCTTTTCTTATGCATTCCACATCCTGCTGTCATATTTTAGGATCTGGATTCTTCCTCTCTTGCTTTCAGGCTTTTGGTAGAAGTGAGTCATCATTTCTAAGAAATGAAGCCTGCAGTGATTCACAGGGAAAGTTATTGGACACCATGGTAGGAACTCCTAAGGTCTGACTTTTCGCTGTCTTGCCTCTGTTTTCTACTGATAAAACAGGAATTATCAGTGTTTAATGCACTGGTAGTGTAGTGGTTACGAATCGGGCTGCGAACCTTAAGGTCAGCGGTTCGAAACTACCAGCCGCTCCGCGGGAGAAAGATGAGGCTTTCTACTCCCGTAAAGATTTACACCCTTGGAAACCCTGTACAGGGTCGCTATGGGTCGGACCCGACTCGATGGCACTTAACAACAACAACAACAATGCACTTCATGGGAGTCCTAGTGTGGCGCTGTGGGTTAGTGCATCAGACTGCAATGTCGTTGAACTGCAAGGTTGGTGGTTCAAGCTCACCAGCTGCTCCTCTGAAACCCTATACAGGGTCGCTATGGGTCGGAGCCGACTTGACAGCAGTTAACAACAACAATGCACTTCGCAAAGAATCCCTGGTTGAATAGTGGTTAAGCTCTTAGCTACTTACCAAAAGGTGGGCAATTCAAACTCGCCAGCCATTGCATGGGAGAAAGGGCATTCTGCTTCTATAAATATTACAGCTTTGGAAACTTTGTGTGGCAGTTCTATCATCCTAAAGGTTCACTATATGTCAGGATCAAGTGTTGAACCAGGTTTGGTTGATTGTTTTGTAATGCACTTCACATGCTGTTGTGAGGTTCACATGAGAAGTGTTCTGTAAGCAAGATGCTTTAAAAAAAACACAGTAGGGTCTGTTTTAACCAGAGTTCTAGCTGTTCTGCTTCACCATTAAGGTGCCATTTAACACACATTCAAATCTAGGATATACCCTCTCCTTACTGACAGTGGGAGAGAGGGTCCTCCAACAATATGAGTCATTGTAGAAAAGCACGGATTCATTCAAGGCAACCTGGCCAGATTGGAAGATTATCCTATTCGTCATCTGTGATGTGCTCTTGTGTGATGTACTCCTTCAGAGCCGTCAGTAGAAGTCAGTGCTGGTGGAATTTGGGGTAGAAGGCAGAGTTCCAAGCAAAACTGATTTAGATGTTTCAAGAATGGTTTTGATTAGGGATGTGTGTGTCAGTTTTGGAAGGGTTTTGGAAGAACAGTTCTTAACACCTCATTTCACCTCCACTATAAAGTCCACTCATAGGGACCCTCTCTAGGGTTTCCATTGGCTTTTCAGTGCTTATGTTATAGTGCCACTTAAGACTGCAACCCTGTCTCCTATAATGCCTAGTCTGGCGGGGAAAACATCTGCAACCCACTTGCCCAGGTTGAGCTAACAAATTCTCAGGATACATAAACCACAAATGAAGGCGCTATAATTAAGAGTCCTGGTAGAAAAATGATTGTGTGACGCAATAGGATAAGCACTAGACCGCAAGGTTGGTTTGAACCTCAAGGTCAACGGTTCAAGCTCATCAGCAGCTCCTCGGAAACTCTATACCGGCTCTGTATGAATCAGAAACAACTTGAGGGCAGTTAACAAACAAAAACAACAAAATGCAACGCTTCCGTGTTTTTCTCCTTTCCTTTACTTCACTACCTCCACTAAGCAAACTGCCCTAGGAACCAGCATACTGTAGAAATAGTGTAATGAAATGCAGGGCTGTCAAGTGTTCCAGGAACCAACATCCTTCAGCAGACAAAAGAAATCCCTTGCCAGCACCCCCTGTTACCCTCACCACACAATGAACTTCATCAAGCCCTTTACTTTTCCTCCAAGTGTTTACAAATCCAACTTTCGGGACACTGGGAAAACGAATCTTAGTGATCATGAAAGCCTATTTTAAATAGACCAGTCTCTAGAAAGGTTTTTTTCTTTCTGCGCTTGGGCTCTCCGGCGGGGCCGTGCCTGCTGTAACTTAGCCCTGCGCCCCGGCCCCTCTCTCCCACCTAGAAGCCCCATGGGCCGGCGAGCGGGAGAAGCCCAGCCCGCATGCTCAGTAGCCACGGCCGGCTGGGCGGCGAGTCGGCGCTGGCTGCGCGCCCGGTGGCTGCAGTGGCGGCTGCAGCCGCTCCGGGCACAGACCCACGGGTGCCCGCACCCCTGTTCCACGGCCACCACCTGGGCCTTAACGGGGCGGGGCAGGCCCGGGGCTCCTCCATGCTGCCAGTCCCAGGGCTGCGGAGCCGACCGGGCGGCTCCTGCGATGGCGGCCGAAGAGGAGACTGCGGCGGGAGGTGAGGTTGTAGGCGGCCGCCGCGGAGGCAGTTTCAGGTGGGGGCGCGGCGCTTACCTAAGCGCGGGGAGCGCGGAGCTGCGGAAGGCCCGGATCAGGCTGGAGGGCTAGGGCCAGCGCAGCGAAGTGTGCCCACTTTCCAGTGGCCAGGCCGATGCCCGTTCCCCCCTCCCGGCGGGAACGCCCTGCCTTGGAACCAGTTTCACCTCCGATTGGCGGTACCTAGGGGCACAGGTGCCTCGTGGCTTTCCATGCGTCCTCCCAGCGAACTAGATGTGGGGACTGGAGCCGCGGATCTCAGGGTCTCAGGGTCGCCACAGCCTGGTGTCACGACCCCCGGTTGGACGTTTTAGCGAAGGTGAGCTGGCAAAATACCATCCATCAGCGCTGGTGAGCAGCCTTCCCCTACCATTACCATCCACTGGGTACCCATCTAAGTGTGTACAGTCGTCTTATCTCGGGGTTTGTTGTGGGGACTTCTAAGCTTCTTTCTTCCCTCTTTTGTGTAACCCATTTGTCATCAACCATCTAATAAAGAGCTCGCATTCAGTGAGCCAAGACTGTCAGAGCACTCTCTGAATTGGAAATACTTGCTTCCTTCCCAGCTTCAAACACGGGGAATGGATGGGCAGGTGAGCGCGGTGGGTCCACCAAGCCCGGTGTAAACGAGAGGCAGCTCTCATCGAGCCGTCGGTGGAGTTTTTGTTTATTTTATATTTTTGAGGCGTTTCGGTGAATCGGGTTGGAAGCTTGGCTTTGTTTTCTCTCTGGAAGTCACTGGCAGTATTCTGTGGGACTACTCTGGAGCTATTATTGTTAGCGCTTGCCTCGCCGCTCGGACTGATGCCGACCCCATGTGTTTCAAGATAGAAGTGCCGGATAAGGCTTTCTTGACTGTAATCCTTAAACCGTTACCAGGCCTGTCTGTTGCAGAGCTCACTGGATGAATTCAAAAGCACCCAGACTCTTACTCTGGGAATACTCTGGTAACGTAGTGGTTACGAGTCGGGCTGCTAACCACAAGCTCAGCAGTTCGAAACTACCAGATGTTCTGCGGGAGAAAGATGAGGATTTTTTTTTGCTCCCGTAAATATTTACAGTCTCGGAACCGACTCCACAGCACATAACCACCACCACCACCATAAAGTAGCTATTGTTTAAGGCAAATGGGAGGCAGGGAAAACAGAAATAACTGAAGGATGATTGCTGCTGCTACTACTGCATGTCATCAAGTCAGTTCCAAGTCACAGCAACCTTGTATAGGGTTTCCAAGGCTGTAAGCCCTTATGGGAGCAGAAAGCCTCGTCTTTCTCCAAAAAGGAAGAATGTTGTTATTGTTGTCAAGTCAGTTCTGACCCATAGCGACCCTGTATAGGGTTTCCGAGGAGCAGCTGGTGAGCTTGAACGAACGAACTTGCAGTTCAAATGGCTTTGCAGTCTGGCACATTAACCCACAGCGCCACACCAGGACTACAAAAGGAAGACTTGACTCTTAGTGACCCTGCACAGGGTTTTCGAGGCTGTAAATCTTTACGGGAGCAGAAAGTTTCATCTTTCTCCTGCGAAACAGCTGGTAATTTAGAACTGTTGATCTTGAGGTTAGCAGCCCGATTCCTAGCACAGAAAAATTCGATAAAGGACTAGATGAAATCTCCACTTCATTTTTTTAGATTCTTCCCTGAAATACAGCAATGAGAAGAGGTGGCCTTGAAAATTCTAGTACTGTGCTGGGAGTTGGGTCCTGAGACTATTTCTAAAATTCATCATTTGAATATTCCGAAAAGAGAAGCCAGCATGAATAGGCTTAAAGCCCTGGTGTCATTGTAGGATAAACACTGGACGGCTCACCACATGAGCAGCAGTTTAAACTGACAAGATGAGGCTTTCTGCTCTGGTAAAGATTTACAGTCTCAGAAACAGTAGGAATTTGATTTGATAGCACCTAACAAGTGTGGTGCTGTGGAATAAAGCACTGGACGGTAAGGTCAGCGTTTCAAATTCACTAGCCAATCCTCCGAAACCCTGTACAGGGTTGCTATGAGTCTGTATGACTCAACAGCTCTTAACAACAACAAGGAACCCTGATGTGGTGCTGTAGGATAAGCACTTGACCACAAGGCACGTTTGAACTAAAAGGTCAGTGGTTCAAATCACCAGCTGCTCCTTGGAAACCTTATGAGTGAATTGCTATGAGTGGGAACCGATTCAACTGCACTTTAATAACAACAACGAGCTCAGAAATGGTCTTCTCTTTTATGGATTGTGGCTAAACTTTGCCCTTTATTCACTATGTCACCCCAGTGAAGTTATTTACAATCCCTTAGTCTTATTCTGGATTCCTGGTGTGGCGCTGCATGATAACGCACGGGACTGAAAGGTAGGTTTGAACCTCAAGGACAGCAGTTCAAACTCACCAGCTGCTCCTGGAAAACTGTATACAGGATCGCTGTGAATCAGCGCCTACATCTGTAATTCATCTGTAAATTAGGGATAATTACAGCTCTTCAATGTGATTAAAATGCATGTAAATACATGTATTTAGTCCAGTACTAAGTACTTGACAATAGGAAGTGCTCCCTAAATACTAGTTTAATCATTATAGTTACTAATTTACAACTCCAGTTTGCTTTGTGAAAATAACATGAGCCCCCTCTAGTACCTTGAGAAAGTACTATGAGTTAAAATAAGAGTTAAGAGTTGGTGGTGATGTTACTTAGAATGGGCCAAATTAAAAGAGTATTAGGAATTCTAGGGGATAAAAGTGAAAATGCACCTTGTAAAGCAAAGAAAGGCTTTCACCCAGTAAGTCTAATGGACCAATGACAAATTTCGGAGTTAAAGTGTTTATGACTATTTAACTTAATATCAAATAGAATGTTGGAAATGATCAAAATCATTCAATCTTTAGTTAAAAGTAGTGTAGTTTTAGTGGAGGGCCAGCATTGAGGATTACTATGTGCTATTTCATAAGTGATACCTTTGTTAGTTCCACAGAAACTTTTGAATGTAGGTGGCATTATTTTCATTTCATAGATGATAACATTGAAGCTGGCCCATAGTTCCACAGCCAGAAAGTGACAGAGCTGGAGTTGAAGTGCGTAGTTGCCACAAAGGTTGCTTTCCTTTATTTCCCGTTGCACAATGCATTCTCACTTCCAGACACCACTTTCTCTGACAACAGAGAGTGAAAAAAATATTGCTGTTACTCCCTTTCTCTCTCTTTCTCTCTCTCTCTCTCTCTCTCACACACACACTCCCACATCCTTGAGAAGACAGGTGGCTTTGTATCAGAATCCAAGCCATGTTGTTGTTGTTGTTGTTAAGTACCATGGAGTTGGTTCTGACTCATAGTGACCTTGCACAGGGTTTCCAAGGCTGTAAATCTTTATGGAAGCAGAAAGCCTCATCTTTCTCCCGCAGAACTGCCAGTAGTTTCGAACTGCTGACCTTGAGGTTAGCAGCCCAATTCATAACCACTATGCTACCAGAGCTCCTTCCTAGAATGTCTGACATTTGAGCCCTACTGGTAAAATAAACATTTTAAACTGGTTGTGGAGAAAAACAATAAAAACAAAAATTTGACTCATTAGAGTGTTTCTGTAAAATCTGTAGAAATTTTTAAGATTGTTACCAAAAATTAGCTGGTGTCAAACATAATCATTACTGTTCACTTATGCTTTTTGACAGGCTTGTGGTAAACACCAAAATTAAGCATGCTGCCAAGTGACTAGACGTTTTATGAATGGTTCCAAAATGCTTGCAATTTGGAAGAGAGCAGTCTTCAGGGAGCAGACTATTTCCAGGACTGTCTGCCAGAGACGGTCTTGGATCTAAGCATTTCTCATCTGGCAGCATTTATCACAATCTTCCCACCCCATTTTCTTCACCTGTGGTGTTATCTTTTGGATGTGCTGCAATGATTTTGACTTAAGTTCATTTTTTGTGCCTCAGAAGTAAAACGTCATGTCCTAATCAACTTTGCATAAACCTGGATCTTTGGCAAAGACAGAAATTCATCAAGATAAACCCCCAAATCAGTTGAAACTAGTTGACAAGTTGATTCCAACACATGGAGACCCCCATGTACATCAGAGTAGAACTATGCTCACATTGTGGTTTTTTCCTGTTTTGTCATTATTGCAAATATATCTATTATACAACTTTGTCAGTTCAGCTTTTTATAGGTGCACAACTGACAGTCGTTACAATTGCTGGCTGTGTGGTACTCCCTTTAATCAATGTGATTTTACATCACCCTTGGCCTCCTTCCCCACCCCTGCCCTATTTATTGTTGTTAGATACCTTTGAGTTGTCCTGTAGTTTTCTTTTCTTGTGGTGTCTTTATCTGATTTGAATATCAGGGTTATGTTTAAGTCAAAGAATGAATTAGGGAGTATGCATTCCTGTATCTTTTGGAAGAGTTTAAACAGTACTCTGTGAATTCTATAAATGCTTAGTAGAATTCCCTAGTAAAGTCATCTGGTCCAGGACTCTTTGTTGTTGTTGTTGTGAATTTTTTGTTGTTGTTTTTACTGTGAATTATGTGATAGTTTACATGGGAGAACATTAGCTTTACATTCATCCTATCGTATAGCGTTTCATTGCCATGGTTACAATCCCCTCCATGCATCATCAACCAACCAAAGGGTATACCCTGCAAGCCTGCCCCCCAGTCGTGTTGGGAGGTTTTTGATCACTGATTTGATATGTTTGCTTTTGGTTTGTGGAGATTTTCTATTTCTTTCTTCTCCAATCAGTTTAGATAGGTTGTGTGCTTCTAAGAATGTGTTCATTTCTTCAGTTTGTTGTCATATAGTTGTTCATATATTCTTTATTATTTTTATTGCCATAATTCGGTGTGGTGTTGGAATATAAGCACTGGACCACACGGTTGGTTTGAATTGAAAGGTCTGTGGTTCAAACTCACCAGCCGCTTCTTGGAAACCCTATACAGGATCTCTAAGAATCGGAACCAACTAGATGGCACTTAACAACAACAGCAATATTGGGTCAATTACAGTGTTTGTGTAATTGTTTATTTTGGTTATTTGCATCTCTTCTCTTATTTTCTTTGTCATTCTAGCCTTCAAAGGGTTTTTAATGACTGATTTTTTAGAAGCACATTTGTTAGGTCTTTCTTCTCAGGTACATCTGGGTGACTCACAATTCTAATCTTTTGGTTACAAGTCATGTGTGTTAATCACTTGTACCACCTAGGGACTCCCAAGATGAATGGTTGAGTTGTAACCCCATAGGACAGAACTGTACCATAAAATTTCCAAGAATATAATCAGAAACCCTGTACAGGGTCACTATGGGTCAGAACTGACTCGATGGCACTTAACAACAACAACAGTCTACCCTGGTGTGGTGCTGTAGGATAAGCACTGGACTGCTAACTAAAAAGTCAACATTTCAGATCTACCAGCCACTCATTGGAAAACCTACTCAGGGTCACTATGAGTCTGAGCCTACTCTATGGCATTTACAACAACAATCTTTATGGAAGCAGAAGGACACATCTTTCTCCTGCAGAGCTTTGAGTGATTTTGAACCACTGACCTTTTGGTTATCAGCCAAGCACTTACCCCTGCACCACTGGGTCTCCTTCCCAAGATAAACCAAAGCCCACTGCCGTCAAGTTGATTCTGATACCTAGCTATACTATTAAGGGCTAATTACCTTATTGAGAAGGAGATCTAGTGAAACAGGGTAGAGAGGACAAGACGAGGGCAAAGGGCAGAGAAAAGAAATGAGGATCAAGAGAGTAAAGGAGAAAGTGAGAAGAAAGGAAATGGAGAGAAAGAGATAAAGAGGCAGAGAATGAAAGACAGAGAGAGAGAGGAAGAGAGCTGGTGCTGGGAGGAATATGGAAGGAAAAATAAGAGGGTGGAAGAAAGGAAACAATGAGAAGAGTGGAGAGAAGATGGATTGAGGAGGGGCTGGAGGTGAGGAGAGATTGTTGTTGTTAAGTGCCGTCAAGTTGGTTGCAACCCATAACGACCCTGCATAGGGTTTCCACGGAGCAGCTGGTGAGCTTGACACACCAATCTTGAGGTTCAAACCAACTTTGCAGTCCAGTACATTAATCCACAGTGCTGCTCCAGGAAAATTGGAGGGAGAGAAAGGAAGTGACTGCCTCCCCATCTCCACTTTAGGAGAGGAGAAAATAATCATTTAATGTTTAAAATATATATTGAAATCCAAAACATCAGTACAGTGATTTCAATTGCTTTCTTCCTTGGCGATAGACTCCCTGCTTCTAAAAAGCACCATCTTTTTCTGTGCTGTGAAAACCGATTATAGCATCCTTTTGAAATCTCTCCTTTACCTATTTTCAGGCAATCACAAATTTCAGTTGTCCCAGTTTGTTAGAGAACTCAGTTTTTCTGTGTGACAGTGAATTACTCAGGTGCTGGGATCTGGGTCATTAGTCAGCACTAGCACCATCGTCAGCCTTATCAGGGACTTAGTGTGAGCCAGGTGCCTTACCGAAGACAAGTGTACCTGAGATGGTGATTTCCTGTCCTGGTTTGTGTAAGCCTGGTGTTAAAATCCTGGCCTCTTCTACCCTTGTGCCTGGCCCTGTGGTTGGAGGCTGTGAGAATTGTTGTTAGGCATCAGTCAGTTGGTTCCAACTTTTGGTAACCCTGTGTACAACAGAAAGCAACATTGTTTTGTTATTTTGAGCCCATTGTAGTAGCCACTGTGTCATTACCTCTCATTGACAATCTTCCTCTTTTCCGCTGGTCATCTAGTTTACCAAGCTTGGTGTCCTTCTCTAGGGACTGGTCCCTCCTGATAGCATGTCCTTAGTTCATGAGATGAAGTCGTACCATCCTTGATTCCAAGGAACATTCTGACTGTATAGTCTTTGGTCTTCATCAATAAATGCTTCAAATCCTCTTCACTTTCAGTAAGCAAGGTTATGTCTTTTGCATATCTCAGGATAATAAATCTTCCTCCAATCCTGATGCCACATTCTTCTTCATATAGTCCAGCTTCTTGGATTATTTGCTCAGCATACAGATTGAATAAGTATGGTGAAAGGATACAGCCTTGAATCACACCTTTCCTTATTTCACACCATGCAGTATACCCTTGAAGTCCTGGTGTGGCACTGTGGATTAATGCGCCAGACTGCAAAGCTGTTTGAACTACAAGGTTGGTGGTTCAAGCTCACCAGTTGCTCCTTGGAAACTCTATACAGGGTCGCTATGGGTCGGAACCAACTCGACGGCACTTAACAACAACAACAAGTATACTCTTGTTCTATTTGAACTTTTGGACTGTGTACATGTTCTGCATGAGCAAAATTAAGTGTTCTGGAATTCCCGTTCTTCTAAATGCTAACCTTAATTTGTATGATCCACACAATCGGATGCCTTTACGTAGATCTTTCAGTTTGAGAAATGTTGAGAGTGTTCTTCCATTTGCTTTTCTAACTCTAGGTATTTGTACATTTCATTGTAATATTTGACTTTGTCTTTTCCAGCTACCCTTTGAAATCTTCTAGTCATATCTTTTATTTTGTCATTTTTCTTCCAGTTGCTTTAGCTTCTCTACATTCAAGAGCAAGTTTCAGAGTCTCTTCTGACATCCATTTTGGCCTTTGTTTCTTTACTCTTTTTTTTAAAACAACCTTTTGCTTTCTTCACGTATGTTGACTTTGATGCCTTCCCATAACTCATCTGGTCCTCAATCATTAGTGTTCATTGCATCAAATTTGTACTTGAGATGGTCTCTAAATTCGGGCAGAATATACTCATGGTTGTGCTTTGGCTCTTACGGACTTGCTTAAATTTTCTTCAACTTTAACCTGAATTTGCGTCTGAGCAATTGATGGTCTGTTCTACTGTTGGCCCCTGGTCATTTTTGTAACTGATGAGATTAAGCTTTTCCACTTTCTTTTCCCACTGATATAGCCAGTTTCATTCCTGTGTACTACATCCACAGAGGTCCGGGTGTTTTATGTTGTTTAAAAAAAAGTATTTGCAATGAATAAGTCATTGGTCTTAAAAATTTCTATCATACAATCTCCAGTGTCATGTCTAGTACCAAGGCCATATTTCCCAACTACCGATCTGTCTTCATAGTTTCTAACTTTTGCATTACAATCACCAGTAATTACCAATGCATCTTGATTGCATGTTTGATCAGCTTCAGACTGCCGAAGTTGATTAAAATCTTTGATTTCTTCTTCTTTGACATTAGTGGTTGGTGAGTAAATTTGAAAAATAGTAATTTTAACGGTCTTCCTTGTATGTGTAAGGGTATTAGCCTATCACTAACAGTGTTGTGTTTCAGGCTAGATTTAGAATTGTTCTTTTTGATATGAGTGTGATGCCGTTCCTCTTCAATTTGTCATTCTTGGCATAGTAGATCACATAATTTTCTGATTCAAAATGGGCAGTATCAGTCCATTTCAACTCAATAATGCCTAGGATATTGATCTTTATAGTTCCATTTCATTTTTGACAACTTCTAATTTTTCTAGATTCATACTTTGTACATTCCACTGTGATTATTAATGGATGTTTGCAGCTGTTTCTTTTCAATTTGAGTCATACCAGGTAAGCAGATGAAGGTCCCAAAAGCTTTACTACATCTTCATTATCCAAGTCAGCTCTACTTTGAGGAGGCAGCTCATCCCCAGTCATATTTTGAGTGCCTTCTAACTTGAGAGGTTCATCTTCCAGCACTGTATCAGACAATATCTGCTGCTGTTCATAAAGTTTTCACTGACTACTTTTTGTAAACGTAGGTCATCAGATCCTTTTTTGGAATCTGTCTTAGTTTGAAGGTTTCACTGAAGCTTGTCAACCATGGGTGACTCTGCCAGTACTTGAAATACTGATGGCATTGCTTCCAGTATCAAAGCACTATGCAAGCCACCACCGTACGACAAACTCATAGATGTGTGATGGCTGTGAGAATTAACAGCCTACAATTTAAACTCCTAATGGGAACTGGGGCCACAGCAGAATATGTTCTCTGTGGTATAGAGTATTTCTAGGTAGGATAAGCACTAGACTGAGAACCACAAGGTTGGCTGTTGGAGCCCGCCAGCCACTTCATGGTAGAAAGATGAGACTTTCAGCTCCTGCAAGGCTTTGTAGCTTGGAAACCCTGTATAGGATCACTATGAGTTGAAACTGACTTGACAGCAATTAACAACAACTAATAACTTATATAATACTTTTGCTTTGCATTCCAATCTTGTTTTCTACTCTTACATGGGTGCTGTTAGAATTATTGATCCCCGGTGCTGCTTATATCATTTCACTTCAGGTTCTAATAGCTCATTTACCCACTCAATTTTTAAAATGACTTAAAATATTTAAATTAGTCCAGTGATATTATATAATAGTAAAATCAAAAAGGTAGTATATTCTCATCTGAAAAGATAGGTGGTTGGTTGGCCTGGTGGGAATTTAGATGTTTATTCAAGTGAATTCTTGATATTTGATTTCTCTATTCATGAATTTTATGGATCCAGAAGGATAAAAACAAAAAAGATGGAAGGAAAAGAGAATGTAGAGAGAATAATGATTCTGTTTTACCATTCAACATAGATAGTATAAAATTGACAGCCAAGATTATTGCCATAAAATAATTAATTCCAAGACTTTACAGGTATTTAGTTTATAACATTTCATTGTTTTAAAAATAGTACATATACGTTCAAAGGGAAAGTGAAGACTCGTTCACCAGTCTTTTCTTGTAAAACACCTTTACTTTGTCTTCTGATATATCCTAGATTAGATTATGTGAGGGGCTCTGCCTCTCTCCAAACATGATTGATACTTTCCCTCTTCCAGGCCATTGCTCTGGCTGCTGGCTTTCTTGGAGTGTCTCTTCCCTCCCTTCAGACCAGCCTGTAGAAAGCTGAGCTCTGTTGCCATTTCTTTTGTGGCTATCTGTAGAGGAGGAGGTTTAGTGTATGGAAATCAGCATGAGCTTTGGAACCAGGCAGTTCCAGGTGTGATTGATTGCCAGCTCTATTGCTTGCCAGCTACCAGCTGCTCCTCAGAAACCAGATACAGGATTGCTATGAGTCAGAACTGACCCACCGGCACTAAACAACAACAGCAAATGTGACTTTAGCGTGGTAGCGCTATAGGATAAGCACTGGATGACTAAATACAAGGACAGTAGTTCAAGCCCACTAGCTACGCCACTGGAGAAAGATGAGACTTTCTGCTCCCACAAAGATTTACAGCTGTGAGTCCGAACTGACTTAGTGGCACTCAACAACAACATGTGACTTTGGCCAGTTCCCTGTGCTATAAAAGGAAAAATAGGGGTTAAAATACATAATCTGTGTTGCTAATGTGATAAGGATTACAAACTGCCTAATGAAATCCAGTCACCAACAAAGGAGTTTTCTTCTTTGCCACATGATTCTTTCTCTTCTTCACATGATTTTTCTGTTTTCCCAGAACACTGCCCCCCCCCACACACACACTTAAATTGAAATGGTTCTTCCCTCCAAGTGTGACATTGTAGGTTTGTGTGTGTCTGTTAAATATCTTTCCCTGTTTGCTACAAGTTATTTATGTAAGTTTCCTACTTGGTGGTGGCTGTGTGCCTTGGAGTCAGTTCGACACATAGCGACCCTGTACAGGGTTTCCAAGGCTGTAAATCTTTACGGGAGCAGAAGGCCTCATCGTTCTCCAGCGGAACAGCTGGTAGTTTCAAACTGCTGACCTTTTGGTTCACAGCCTGATTTGTAACCACTACGCTATGGAGCCCTTAGGGTGTACATTATCAGCAGGACAAGTTCCATTCTTATCATCTTGGCAATTTCCAATTTCTTGCACCTAACAAATGCTTACTAAAGGGTTGTTGACTTGACATAAATGGTGATTTGTTTGAGATTTGGTGGATTTGGTTCCTTTTTAAAACATCCATGAAACATAGCACTTGCTACCGTGCCAGGATAACAGAGACAGAGTGATGAATAAAGCAAAATGAGGAGTTAAAGAGCTTGTACAGTTTATTAGGCTAGATGAGACATGCAGTCAAAATATTTGGAATGCAAGATAAATATATAGATTAACTGCTAGAAGTCAGCCTTACCTCCCAAAGTTGGGTGAAATTATATCTGGTTCATTAAGGAGGGATGAACAGAACACCTTCAGAGAAGGTACCAATTTTCACATTGATGGATGCAGAAGTCTTGGATATGCAGGTACGAGGGTCTTTAAAGAAAGGGATTGGATATGGAAATGGAAACTTACCGGTTATGTAAGTGGACAGCCTAACATTAGAATTCTTTGGCTTTGAGTGGTTGTTATTAAGTGCCACCGAGTCAGTATCCGACTCATAGCAGTGGGCGAGCTTGAACCACCAACCTTACAATTCAAACTGACTTTGCAGTTAAGTGCATTAACCCACAGCAGAAAACTGAAAAAGGAGGACTCAGACCACCACCACAGTTGCATTGTTAGTACTGTGAAGAACTCACAGACACTCTAAAAGAAAGGTGTTGGCACCTGCTTTCTGGTTCTTGGTTGGCAACAGAGTTTTTATATCTACTGGATATAAAAAAAGGATCATTATGACATATTTCTGATCACAAAGCCAGAAAGTAGAGGTCCTGGTTCCTGCCAGGTGGTTGGCTATAATACCTTGGCCTTTATTGCAAGCCTGTCTGGGTTTCTGTCTCGCCTTCATCTTCCTTTCTTCCCTTAAAATTAGTTGCTTATATCTTTTAATATATTTCAAGTTCTTTCTTCTCAAAAGCATCACAAATATTATTTAACTTATTCTCATTATAGTCCATTGGGATGCAGGTGTCTGGACTTGCAAAGTCTGATCAACACAGTGACCTATGTTGGTCAAGTGTGCCTCTCAGAGATGTCCCTTTCATGTGGGCATGCGCTCCCAGCATGCTCTCATGAAAGAACACAGTACTCACTGTCTGCCCGTGTAGTCTCAAGGGACAAAGCTGACGAACACCTTTAGACTTGACCTCCAGTATAAATGCTTAATGACTGTTTCGAAGCACAAAGGAATCCAGTGCCATCATGTCTGAGCATGCTCTTAGTATGAAACAATCACTCCTGGCCTCACCTGTGATAACATCAGAAGATGCTCACCTTATTTTAATTCAGATACAGAACAGAAGATTCCTGACTTAGAAGTTAGTCATTTATAAGCAGAAGCTCATATCAGTATACCTCTAGATCTTTCTTTCTTAGAAGAGAATAAACTATTATTATATCCAAATCCTAGTATGGCACTGTGGGTTAATGTGCTGGACTGCAAAGTCAGTTCGAACCACAAGGTCAGCAGTTCAAGCTCACCAGCTGTTCCTTGGAAACCTTATACAGGGTCTCTATGAGTTGGAACCAACTCAGTGGCACTTAACAACAACAACAACATACCCAAATAGTACCAAAGCCACAGTGCACTTTACAGAAATGCAAGTTTTCAACGTATTCAGTAAAAATCATTGAAATGTATTGAACATTTCCAGAGGATGTGCCCATAGATGTGTAAATGAATAAAATATTGTGGCAGTTGTTGCTTTGTTAAAGATCTAGAGAAAATTCTGATTAGCACGATATTCAACTGTACATCCATTTCTCTGAACACTTACTAGTAATCTACATAGAGAACTGAATCTCCTTTGAGTTACTGGTATTCAAAAAGGTATTTATGAAGGCAAACAATACTGCTTTCTAGGTAGGCCATCTCTCCCATGACAAGTCACCTAGGCAACCACATTGACCTAGAAAAGAGAGACCAAACCCAGTTTCCCGTGTATCATGGTGTTAGTGGCTTCATTAGGACAGTTCTTTTTGCTTTTGTTTTCAAGTTGAGTTCATAAAATGAACTTTTGGCTTAGCAGTTTCTTTGAGCAAGAATCATCCACCTCTGGGACACATGGTCATAAGTAAAACAGCTTAATCTTAGAGGAACATTTAAATTCACACCTCAAATATTAGAAGGCACCTAAAGCAAATTATTTACCGAAAGGTTTAAAAAGCATTTTTTATTAGCCATTTCTGTGGGAAGAGCAGGCAATCAGCTTTAACTTCTGATCATCATTGTTAGATACTGTGGTACGTTATATTTGTATAATACTAGCACCACACTGGTTTTATGGTTTTTAAAATTCAAACTGTGTTTCAGTTTGTAGAAGTTTGGCATTTGCCTGTTGTAGTATCAGTGTTCCCCCCCACACACACACACACTCCTTTTTTTTCCCCACATTGTGCAAATTCATCAACTATTATTTCTCTTCCTATGACTACAGGGTGCAACAGAATGCCTCTGAAGTCTTGCAGAAAAGAGAAGTCTATATTAGTGCTTTCCCTTTTTTAAAAGGGTCTTCCCTGTTTCTGCAGTCATTGCCATCCAATGAAATGATGCACAACTATTTTTATGTTTGGATTAACTTTCCCCAAAGTAATCCAAAGATGTCTCATCTTGTTGATGCCTTAGATGTCAAGAGCTAAGATAAAACCTATATTTTTTATAGGTTCTGTATAGAATTTGGCCTAACTAATGGGGTCCTGGTGTGGCGCTGTGGGTTAATGCGCTAGACTGCAAAGTCGGTTTGAGCTACAAGGTTGGAGTTTCAAGCTCACCAGCCGCTCCTCAGAAACCCTATACAGGGTTGCTATGGGTTGGAACTGACTCGACAGCACTTCACAACAACAACAATTATGCCTGACTAGTTCACATAACTAATGATAATGGTCTCCACAACATCTTCCTCTTACTCATAATCTGCAAGAACACAACTTTGTTGTGCTGTATCTTCCCATGTGTAACAAGGATGTGGGTGTAGGCCATCCAAATCTAGACACGTTTTTGTGCCTTTTGGAAAAGGTTGCTAATGCTGAAAATGTTGAACCTTGAATTCTTCTTTTGCATGGAGATCAGTTAAGCCTAGAACGAGGAAGAGGATTTTTGTTTTGATGTGGGACTAAAATTCTGATGAACTGCTTTGCTTTTGCCCATCCCTGGATTAGGCTTCAATGACAATGAAACGTTGGTGTTTTCTGCACTGGTCATTTTCAGGGAACCATTCCTCAGTGCTTATGTCATTCTTATTCTATTCTGCATCACATCTGGGTGGTTCCCCATGACTCCAGTTTCCTTATAGTCATCACGGGTATTTCTACTCTTTTTTTACTTATTTAAAAAACTTAGCACCTATCATTATTACTTCTTGGTTATGCTAAATAGTTAATACATATTAACTTTTACTAAGTATTTACTATTTGGTAAGTATGTTCTGGGTGTGCACGGTGGCTCTGTAGAAGAAGCACTAGACTACTAGACCCACGGTTGGTGATTTGAGCCCACCAGCTGCACCTCAGGAGAAAGATGAGGCTTTCTGCTCCTGCAAAGATTTATAACCTTGGAAACCCTATACAGGGTCACTATGAGTCTGAACTGACTCAACAGCACTTAACAACAGGTGTGTTCTGAATGTTTTACATGGTATAATTCACTGAATCCCCAGCAATTCTACAATGTAGGTGCCATCATTATTCTCTGGAGGCCTGGTTTGGCGCTGTAGGTTAATGTGCTGGACTGCAAGGTTGGCGGTTCAAGCTCACCAGGCTCTCCTTGGAAACCTTATACAGGGTCGCTATGGGTTAGAATCAACTCGACAGCACTTAACAACAACAACAAACAATCATTATTCCCACATTTGAGATGATGAAATTAAGACACAGAGATCTTAAGGACCTTGCCCAGGTTAAGGTTGCATAGTTGTGGCGGTGGTGTGCTGTGGAGTCGGTTTCGACTCATAGCAACCCTGCATAGAATTTCCAAGGCTGTAAATTTTTAAGGGAGCAGAAAGCCTCATCTTTCTCCCACAGAACAGCTGGTAGTTTCGAACTGCTGACCTTCAGGTTAGCAGCCTACCTCGTAACCACTATGCTACCCAAACTTCTTAAGGGCGCATAGTAAGTAATAGGACTAGGATTTGAACCCAGGGAAACTGGCCTCAAGAGTATTTAATTTTACCTATATCACATTCCTTTAATGCCTGCTAGACATTAAAGATATTGGGGTCCTGGTATGGTGCTGTACGATAAGCACTGGACTTGCCAACTGCAAGGTTGGCAGTTCAAACCCACCATTCACTCCTTGGAAAACCTTTACACAGTCGCTCTGAGTTGGAACCGACTGAATGGCACTTAACAATAGTAGACATTTGGACATGGTGCCATTTCTATGAATTGAGCTTATTTTCTGATGACAGAAGAGTTTGGATATTGCAATACTTTGACTTTGCGAGAATTTAAGCTTTCACCCAATCAGCTATGTGATCTATCCTAAGTCTATTGGTGGAGGTTCAACCAGAGAAGCAAAACCATTCAGAGAAATATATTAAGAGATTGATTGTACTTACTTGATTGTAGGGTTGGGGTAGGTGAAACCAGAACTTATAGGGAAGGCCATCAGGAGTGGCAGGTTGGAGCTCTCAGGCATGGGCGGAAGCTGCTGGCCACAGGTGGGATTTCTTCTTCCTTAGGAAGCCTCAATGCTGCTCTTAAGGGCTTTCAGTTGATTAAACCAGGCCCACCCATTTTATCTGGGATAATCTCTCTGGCTTGATTATAGAATTTAATAACAAGAGGCAAGCAAACAAAAAACCATTGTCATCAAATCCATTTTGATTAATGGCGACCGTGTGTGTTTACAGAACTGCTCCACAGACTCTTCTTGGCAGTAATCCTTACAGAAGCAGTTTTCCAAGTCTTTCTTCCAAGGAGCTGCTGCATGGATATGAACTGCCAACCTTTTGGTTACCAGCTGATCGCAAACCCTTTGTGTCACCCAGGAGCCTGACATGGATTGTAATATCTACAAACTACCTTAACAGCAACACACAGATTAGGGTTTGGTGTGGTGCTGTAGGATCAGCACTGGACTTCAAACCACAAAGTGATAAAAGCCTATACAGGGTTGCTATGAGTCAACCTTAACAACAACAACAACAAAAATAATATAGCCCAGCCAAGTTGATACACCAAAACAACTCACTGCACGTTACCTAATTTTTCTGCACCTCAGTTTTCTTGTATGCTGTGTGGAAACAAGAACTTCCCGATGGTTGTTGCGCAGACAGTATAAGATAAGGTAATGTAAAGGGAAGAATGCCTGACATCTAAAGATTCAGTAGATGGTTATTTTATTTGTGGTGGCAGTGGTGGCCCCACCTATGATAATGACTTACGTACCGTTTGAGGTCAGCTGAACGTCATACTCCTGGTCAGCATGGCTCACTGCAGTGCGCTGTTTCCTAACTGGTATCCCTGCATTGTTGTTTTTGTTAAGTACCTTCAGTTCTGACTTATAGTGACCCTGTATAGAGTTTCCAAGGAGCAGCTGGTGGATTTGAACTGCCGACCTTGTGATTCACAGTCCAGTGCTGATCCTACAATGCCACACCAGGAATCCTGCGTTAGATCTCTTCTAATCTATCATATCCATTTTATTCTTAGGAATATAATAAATCCCTCTGTCTCCAGAGGCTTACCATTGCTAGGTAGGACATATCTAGCCTACCACTCTCCCATGTGCCATCTTTGAAAGCCACCTTAGCCAACTCCAGACACGCTGTGTGTATAGCTTTCTTTGCATTATCAACACCACACCATAAGGAACAATAATCATATTTAGGAGTGATTTTTATCCCCGTTACCAGTGTCCCCATGTTTGTTCTGGAGTTCATCTCAACTATGCTTTGTACCTTTTGAGTGTCTGTAGAGAATTAGAGGGAGACAAGTATAAGAGCACTTTCTCCAAAATAAAGTCAATTGTATTTAAGTTCTGTTTCTTTTCCTTTTATTTAAACTGTGATGTAATATACCTCTGAGCCTGTTTCCTTGTCTCTTAGGTAAGTAAGTTGAACAATATGATTTCTTTGGTTCCTTTTCCCTCTTATTTGTCTCCTTTGAAATATATAGTTTCTTTTTTGTTGTTGAAAATATACACAGAAGAGCATACATCAATTCAAAAGATTCTACATGTATAATTATAATTCAGTGACATGGATTGCATGTTCAAGTTGAGCAACCATTCCCATCCTCCTTTCCTATGTTGTTTCTACCCCGCTAACATAAACTCACTAACCTCTAAGTTTTCTTCTTCTTCTTTTCCATTTTTTTAAAAGGAAAGGATCTCTATATTTAATCACAATACCATCTAAAAATCAATACTTCTTAGTTTTTCATACTGAAAGAAACATTCTTGGGAGGGAAGGGAGAGCAACTCACTGGCTAGAAAGCAGACACATCAACTTGGGTGATGGGGGAAGGACAAGACACCGAAGGGAGAGAGCAATAGATAAGAAGAAGGAGGTTGGTAGAAGACTGATGAAGATAGGTGAAGACATAGGTATACAGGGATAGAGATAAATAGTGACATAAGCACAACCTTGCAACAACAGCATTCTGTGTGTAGATACATGGACAGAGCACAGGCTGAATGGGTATGGGAGGAAGAGTGGTGTTTTAGACTGGGTTCTCTAGAGAAGCAAAACTGGTGAAACTAATATATGTATGTATATAAAAAGAAGTGTATATCAAGGAAATGGTTCACAACTGTAGAGTCCCAAGTCCCCAGTGGAAGAGAGCAAGCCTTTCCTGCATGTCCATTATATTGGGATAGGCCACACCCCAAGAAAACATCCTTTTAATTGGCTGGCTGCTTATAGCCAATCATCATAGAATTAACTACGTTGTATTAGATCTCACCATGGGATACCCTCATCTCAACTGCCAAACCACTGGGAATCCTGGTCCAGTCAAGTTGATACAAAAATTGAATGATCAGACCACCACTTGTCAACTTGGTACCTATAAACCATATGTGTAGTCTCTAAATAAAGGAAATTGTAAAGTAATACTTGTGCCTAACATGATATAACTAAAATGCATACAACTGAAACCTGCAGTGGTCCCATTGACATCTTATATTTTACAAATGAACAAAGCAGAAATATCTGAAACACATATACAAAACAAAACAAAAAATATATATTCATTTAATTGCCCAAAGGCCGCATTCTGCAAGGCAGCAGGCACACAGCCTTGCTCTGTCCATGGGCCTAATGCCTGCTCTGTCTCTGCTGTTGCCCCTTGTCTAGGTAGGGAGCTCACACTCCACTCATTCTCTTCCTTCTTTTTTTTTTT
>NW_006408616.1:8531488-8532390 GCF_000296735.1 Chrysochloris asiatica
AGGATTCCACCAAAAGCCCCATAGTCTAAAAAGCTTAAAACCAGAAACCTGTACCTGGGGAAAGTCTAACTCCCCTTTTAGCAAATCCAGTCAAGTATAGGCTGAAGGCAGGTTTACAAGCTCTCTGTAATCATAATCCTCAATATTCCCGTCTATCACCCATGTATGTCTATTTTACAATGATAGGAGACAGCAATATCCAAAAGGTAGTCAAACACATAAATCTTTCAAAAACACTCAAATACAATCTTTTCTTCACCCTTGGACTAACCCTATTCATAGGCACAGAGCCTTGGGCAAGATGGCTCCAGAAGGCTCTGACCCTCTATCAGTCATCTGGTTTAACCAACATGACATCTGCTCTAGGCAACTCCAGAAACTGCTTTTCAGATGTAACATTTTGTCTCTTACATTCCTTTCATCCATTACAGGTAATAAGTCTGTCTTCCTCTGACTTCACAAGGAGGAAAGAACCAAACTCAAAATCAGCCCAAGGTCAAGCCCTATAAAGTGATCAAACATGCCTCGACGCTATAACCTTTTCTAGTTGAAGCAGATGATGTTGTCAGTGCCTTTAAAATTAGTCAGACTAGAGAACCAATTTAGATTTTGTTTCTCTAGAGCCGCACTATCGGTACCACATATCTTATGCTGGGCTCTCTAGAGAAGCAAAACCAGTGAAACTTATATATGTATATAAATAAAGAGAAGTTCATATCAAGGAAACGGCTCACAATTGTAGAGTCCCAAGTCCCCAGTGGAAAAGAGCACCTCTAAGATTTCTATCTGTTCATTCATGTCCCTTGTTAATTTGATTGATATAGTTCTTAAAAGAGCACAGTGCTCAAGGCAGACTTACTAGATAAGCTAAATTGTGTTGTTGTTGTTGTTGTTGTTGTTGT